>NC_053394.1:225275813-225590188 GCF_905171765.1 Bufo bufo | reverse complement strand
AAGATCTTTAACCAATCGACAAACCCCCCCGGCAGGCCATACTTCAGAAGGACCGACCAGAGGTACTCGTGGTTCACCCGATCAAACGCCTTTGCTTGATCTAAGGACAGCATGTACCCCTTCCAGTGGCCTGCCCTACTCTGTTCCACTGCCTCTCGGACACCGAGGACAGCACTAAAAGTGCTGCGGCCTGGAACCGAGCAATGCTGAGCCACCGAAAGAAGTTGAGGCGCGAACTTCACCAGCCTGTTAAACAGTATCTTGGCCAGAATCTTTCTGTCCGTATTGAGAAGTGCTATGGGACGCCAGTTCTCAATACGGCTCGGATCTTTACCCTTTGATAGAAGGATCAGTGCTGACCTCCTCATTGACCGAGGCAGAGTGCCCGAGGATAGACACTCATTGAATACCTCAGTCAAGAGGGGACATAAAGAGTCCTTAAAGGTCCTATAAAACTCGGATGTTAAGCCATCCGGGCCTGGCGACTTCTTCAGAGCTAACCCTTCCACTGCCAGGATAACTTCCTCCTTTCTGATCTCTTCTACCAAAACGTCAAAAGAGAGGTGAGCTTCTGACTCAGGGGTGATTTCAGCCAGGAAAGCCGACATCCTGTCCCGATCCAGATCCCTCTTCCCCAAGAGGCACGAGTAAAAGGATCTGACGACTTCCAGGATCCCTGATCTGGACCTGTTCAGAGACCCTGTACCATCAATCAGTCCTGTTATTAGTTTACTCTTCACTGACATCTTACAGTTTCTGTAGGGGTCGGGCGAGCGGTACCTCCCGAAGTCCCTCTCAAAAACTAAAGATGTGTGTCTATCATACTGGCACCTCTTGAGCAAAGATTTCACCCTGGAGATGTCCTCGCGGCTACCTCCAGTCGAGACCAGATCTTCGAGTTTCCTCCTCAGACTCTGATACAGGCGGTACCTGTCCAGAGACCTGAGGCTCGAGAGCTGGCGGAAGAACTTTGCAGCCCGATCTTTGAATACCTCCCACCACTCTGACTTAGTGTCACAGAGATCCAGCAAGGCTACCTGATTCTGAAGAAAGTCCTCAAAGGATTGTCTCACCTCTGCTTCCTCCAGGACCCCCGCATTCAGCTTCCAGTAACCTCTTCCCATTTGGGGGGATTCTGAAATATTCAGAGAAAACATAATCAGACAGTGATCAGAGAATTCTACCTCCACAATTCTCAAGGGCGAGAAAGTAGTCTCCTCTTTCAAAAAAAACCTGTCTATTCTAGACCTAATCCTATCTCCTCTATAATAAGTGAAACCCCCGTGGTCTGGGGTGTGCCTAATGTGGACATCCACCAGACGAGCCTCACTAGCTATACTATTTAACGCTATACTGTCATAAGCCAGCCGGTCTCTGGTGCCTCCCCTATCTTGGGACCTCACGATGGTGTTGAAGTCCCCACCAAAGACCACTTGCCGGCTTGTAAAAAGGAAAGGCTTGATCCTCATAAAGAGACATTTCCTGTCCCACTTGGACTGGGGCCCATAGATGTTAATTAGGCGCAGTTCCTGTCCCTTCATGAGGATATCTAAAACCAAACACCTCCCCATTTCCAGCTCAACCACCCGTCGGCATTCTACCGGTACGGTGAAAAGGACCGCCACTCCGCTATACGGCTCAGCCGCAAGAGACCAGAAGGAGGGCCCAGATCTCCACTCCCTTTTTGCTTTGTGCACCTCTGCCAAGTTTGACAGCCTGGTCTCCTGCAAAAATAAAACGTCAGCTTCAACGCGGCTGAGAAAATCAAAGGCTGTGTAGCGAGCCGCATCAGATTTAACGCTGGCGACATTAATGGTCGCCAGCGTGAGCTGAGTGGGTACCGCCATACTTGGTGTTTAAGCTGAATGTCCTCCATCCTTCCCACCCTTCCTACTCCTCCCGGGGCTGTCCTCTAAGGCGGCGCGACCTCTTTTGAGAGAGACGGTGGTGTCCATGCCTTCTGTCACCACCGCTCCCTCTTGCGTACCGCCCCTGCCTTTCTCAGTTCCGGGAATCGAGTTTGCCTCCTCTTCTGGGGACCTTACATCCACACCAGAGAGGGGCACGGGGCCTCCTGGAAGCTCTCCCTCCTTCGCCTCCGGTACCCCACTTCTTACCTCCTCCCCGGATGAAGAGGAGGCGGAGGTCTCATCCAAAGTGAGATACCGGTTGGAGAGCTCAAGAGGGGAGCCAGTTACGCCTTCCCTGGTCACTTTGGTCGGGCTCGTTCTCTTTTTTGAGTACCGTTTCCGTCTGTTGGTATAGGACCCAGTCTCACTACCCTCTGCTGCGCTTTCGTAGTGCGAAGACTGGGTCCCATCGGCTCGGTCTAGTCTCCTGATTTCCGCACTTAGCTCCCTGTCCCCTAGGGTCTCCGAACTACGGGAGTCAGCCACTTGGGGAGGGGCAGACATCACCCCATTGTGGAGGGGTTCCTTCTGCTCCCTCTCCGCCTGGCGTCTCTCCCTCCGCCTCTGCCGGGACGGACCGCTCTTGGTCTTCACTGACCCCTCTACTCGACTGTCTCCGCCAGCACCCGCCTCAGCCGAAGGGACCTCCCGGCCCACTCCTGCGTGAGCTCGGGCCGCATTAACCTCTGAGAGGGGACAACGACTAAATGGGTGTCCGAGCACACCACACAGGTTGCACCTAATCTCCTTGCAAGATGCGGCAAGGTGACCTGTCCCTCCACACAACGCGCACTTCTGCACTTGGCAGCTGGCGCTGAAGTGTGAAGGGCTGCCGCACTTGTGACAGAGCTTAGGCTGCCCCCTGTAGAAAACAAGGATCCTATCCCGACCGATGAAGGCAGAGGATGGAATGTGGGAAACCGTACTTCCCAGACATTTCAACTTCACATTGAAAGTCCAGGCTCCCGACCAAATGCCAAATTCGTCCAGGTTTTTGGATGGTACACCCTGGACCTCACCGTACCTGCTAAGCCAGGTCAGAATATCAACGCAAGAAAGCGATTCGTTACGGGTCAAAACGGTCACTTTCTTGACGTTGTTCTGACGGGTTATCGCCTGGGCGAAAAACCCCTTCCAATCCGGTAAGTTCTTCACCAGCTCATACCCGGACCAGAAAAGCTCTAGGCCCTCCGGCCGGGCAAAGCTGATGTCGAACTCCTTGGAACCATAGGGATGTATCAGGGCGAAGATGTCAACCACCCTGAAACCCATCCCAAGCAGGAGCTCCACCACCCTTTTCCTTGTAGGGCAGGCATCATTGCTTCTCCACTTGAGACAGACTACATTCCGTCTGGTCCCAGGGCCGGTTGTGGGCAGGGACCAGGTGGTCTCGCCCCCCCTTTCCTCTCGGAAAGCTCGCAGGCCGTGCCTGTCTATCCATAAGGATAGGTCCACTTTCTCACCCTCTACTATCATCGAACTCTCCCCCTTTTTGAGGGTCTCCAGGAGCCGCCGCTGCAAGTCACCAACCGCGACTCCCGGGAATGAGGAAGCCAACGAGGACAGCCCCTCCCCCCCCACGGCCGCAGCCACACTGGCATAACTTCTGCCAGGTGTTACGGCCGCAGGAGGGGCAACCGAACCGGCCCCCCCCACTACACTAATACCAGGTGCCACACCGGATCCCTCCGGAGGGCGGACACCAGGAGCCGCAGTCACCGCTTTTTCAGCGACGGCCCGCTGACCCCCAGCATCCATCCCACCTTTGGGACCAGATGTAGCACCTCCACCAACACCCCTACCACCCCCCTGCTCACATGCACCCTTTCTTCCTGCTGGGACAGCTGGTGCAGCAGGTGGTTTAACAGCAGGTGTCATATTATTTTCATTTATCTTGTTATCTCTTACTTTATTACTATTACCCTTATTATTCCTACTGTTCTTACTGTACCCCCTGCTTCCTTCATTGCCACTGGCCAAGCCCCCCCCTGCCCTTAAGACCTGGGCTCTGATTACCACACTCCCCCCCTCCCCAGCACTTAATTCAGCGCTGGAGGAGGAGGCGGAGACAGAGGGGGCGTGTCCAGCGGCAATGTACCTGGCCGCTTGCTCCGGCAAAATAAAACCTTTCTTCGTGGACCGGGGCACTGCAGCCATATCTACCCCAGTTGCCCCGGCACCCGACTCTCCTGTACGCAGGCGCTTACTGCCCGTATCCACACTCTCAGCTTCAGAGGCGCGTCCAGAAGCACGACCGGGCAACCCCCCGGCCACGCCCACATGTGCGCCAACAGGAGGATGCCCGGACGGACCCCCAGACACACCCCCGGCCACGCCCCCGGTCACATAACAGACCACGCCCCCGGCCACGCCCCCGGCCACGCCCCCCGCGGCATCCACCGCCGCCTCCCTTGATCCCCGCCGCACGTTTGCAGCTGCAGGCGGGGACCCAGGGCTATCACCGCCCTGTGTAGGAGGGACGGTGCCCTCGTCATCACACCGCCCCAGCACCACCCTACACACCGGGACGGCAGGCAGGGCGGTAGCTAGAGCGGCGGACGGAGTGGCCGACAGGGCGGTGGGCGGGGCCCCCCCGATTTTCCTGCCCACCCCCTCCACTTTTAATACATGGCTGCTGGTTCCCTCCCTCCACATGCACCTCCTCCCTGCCTCCACATGCAAGGATGGCGTCCGGCGCCATTTTGGGCAGCACAATCTCCCCGCTCCTCCGCTCAGACACCACCCCAGATGCCGAGACAGGGAGTTTAGCGGGATACACGCCTGGTGAAGACTTTTCAGCCTCCACCAAGCGTGTATAGACCAAACGAGTCTGGATGTTTTTTTGCTTCTTGCTGTTTTTCTTTTTTTTCCTCTTGCCACCTTTCTCGTCCTCGTCCTCGCCCAGCAGGTCTTCTCCAAAGGCAAAACCTTGAAGGTCCATCGCTGGCGATTCCAGCATTCGAATTTCTTTCAACAAACCGGGCTCCTCACTGCTACTCTCCATGGCTGATGTCTCATCTGTAGATGGTAACGCAGGTAAGTGCATTTGCTCCTGCTCCTGCTCCGGCGGAATGCCACTGTACCCCTCCATCACTGGGGTTACCTGGAGGGCCGGTTCAGGCTGCAAGGACTGGGGACCTGCTTGGGATGCCAGAGATTCGGAGTCCATTTCTAACTCCTCCTCCTCGCTCTCCGCACCCCCGCACGGCTCCCCTCTCCTCACAGCCTCCATCTCCCTGAACCGATCCCCATTTTCAAGTTTTTCCCTGAAGGGACCACTTCCCTCCAGCAATTGCTCTTGCTGCCTCAGAGAGGCCTCCAGGTCCTCTTTCAGGACCCTAATCTTCTCTCTGAGGGGGGGCCTCTTTGAATTAGAGGAGATGGTGGATCTGGCCCTCGTCTCCTTCAACTCCTTCTTTACGGCTTTGAGGTGCCGTCCCAGCGCATCATATTCCCGTAGGTGGGCCGCTACACGAGAGCTATACGTGAGGGTGCTCTCTCCCTCCCACCGGGACCCCCATCCTACCTGGGACGACACCTCTCGGCCTCTTGCTGCTGGATCTTTCCTTCCTGACGTCCTCGGGTCCTCAGGGGGGACTTGGCTACTTCCGCGTCCAGTTGTTCCTACCCCCTCGCCGCCGTCTTTCAGGGTCGGTCGCCGTACGTCCATGCTCCCCTCCGACCCAAGCCGGGGAGCAGGGGCACCCTTGCGGGATGACATGGCCGCAGGACCCTGCCAAACTCCCTAGGGAGAGGCAGGGCCTGGGCTGGGGAGAGGTGGTAGAGAACTCCCCGCAGGTCTGGAACTCCTCCTGGGGAACAGATGGTAGGAAAATCCCCAGGAAGGCCTGTGCTTCGGATGTTCAGGAGCTCAAGGGAAACACCTCCTATCACCTCGGCTGCTGGCACCAGACTTGCCCTCCAATAGATCCTCGTTAAAGGATTTAAAGTGTACTCATTCCAATTACAGGGCCTCGAAAGAGTCCTGTATTGTTATTTTTCGTCACTACCTCCCCGAGTCGGGAGTGGGTAATTTGCGCGCCTGCTGCCTTCCTTGGATGTGGTAGCCGTTTCTCAGGCTCCCTCTCCGGAATCGAACCCTGATTCCCCGTTACCCGTGGTCACCATGGTAGGCGCAGAAAGTACCATCGAAAGTTGATAGGGCAGACATCCGAATGGATCGTCGCCGTCACAGGGACGTGCGATCGGCCCGAGGTTATCTAGAGTCACCAAAGCGGCCGGGGAGAGCGGCGGCGGGCGGGAATCGGGGAGGCCGAGACCACCCCCGCACGCGGGCCCCGCCGCGCCCGGGCCCCCGGATTGGTTTTGGTCTGATAAATGCACGCATCCCTGGGGGTCAGCGCTCGTCGGCATGTATTAGCTCTAGAATTACCACAGTTATCCAAGTAACGGTTGGAGCGATCAGAGGAACCATAACTGATTTAATGAGCCATTCGCAGTTTCACTGTACCGGCCGTGCGTACTTACACGTGCATGGCTTAATCTTTGAGACAAGCATATGCTACTGGCAGGATCAACCAGGTAGGCGACGGAGCGAGGAGGGGCGGTTTCCCGGAGAAACGCGCGCCCCCCGGTGCGGAGAGGGAGGAGGAGGTGGACGGAAAGATCCGGAGTCTGACCGAACGCCCCTGAAGGGCCGTGCGCGGCCCTCTTCCTCCCCCTCCTAGCCGCTGAGAGCAGAGGAGCAGACGAGGGCGGTGGGGGTGAGAGGGAAGGAGGTGTATCCGGAGGACGAGGAGAAGAAGCCCCCAGGGCCGAGGCCCGGGGACGGGTCGCCTGCCTCTCGGGCTCCTTATCTACCCGCTTCAACCCTGTAGTCTCTCTTCTCTGGCAAAAACTCAGGGCTATGCGGCGCGAGTGATCCCTGCCCGGTGGCGCGGGTTCACCCCGCCGTGGGGGTCGCCAACGAGTGGTGCCCGACAGCAGAGAAGGGCGCGCAGCCGCCACGCTGGGGGGACGCCGCAGGGACAACCGGGGTTTACTGGGGAGCAGCAGAGGGCAGACACCCCACGCTTCCCTTAGGCCCAAAACGAATCGGGTGACTGGGGAGCGGCGGAGGGCATACGACCCAAGCGTCCCTTAGGCCCGGGAGGTCCTCCCGCGGCGAGACAGCGCGACTTCAGGCGCCTTTTTTCTGGAAGTACGGGCGTACGGGTGTCGACGGCAGAGAAGACACGCAGCCGTCGAGCGGAGGGCGCCGCGGGAAAGGAAACGGCCCGCCCGGGTTACTGGGGAGCGGCGGAGGGCAGACACCCCTCGCATCCCTTAGGCCCAAAATAAATCGGGTCGCTGGGGAGCGGCGGAGGGCGTACGAACCCACGCGTCCCTTAGGCCCAGGAGGCTGTCCTCCCTTGGTGAGACCGCAAGACTTCAAACGTGTTTCTTCTGCCACCTTCGGGTGTCGACCGCAGAGAAGACGTGCCTCCGCCGCACGGGGAACGCCGCACGGGGACGGAACGAACCCAGGTTACTGGGGAGTGACAGAGGGCAGACACCACCTACGCGTCCCTTAGGCCCGAAACAAATCGGGTGACTGGGGAGGCGGCGGAGGGCGTACAACCCACGCATCCCTTAGGCCCAGGAAGGCCCTCCCGTGGCGAGACCGCACGGTTTCAAACACATTTTCCTGCCCATTCGGGTGTCGACCGCAGAGAAGATGTGCCGCCGCACGGGGCGCACCGCAGGGATGGAACAACTCGGGTTACTGGGGAGAGGCAGAGGGCAGACACCCCACGCATCCCTTAGGCCCGAAATAAATCGGGTCGCTGGGGAGCGGCGGAGGGCATACAAACCCACGCGTCCCTTAGGCCCAGGAGGCTGTCCTCCCGTGGTGAGACCGCAAGACTTCAAACATGTTTCTTCTGCCCCTTCGGGTGTCGACCGCAGAGAAGACGTGCCTCCGCCGCACGGGGAACGCCGCATGGGGACGGAACGAACCCGGGTTACTGGGGAGTGACAGAGGGAAGACACCACCTACGCGTCCCTTAGGCCCGAAACAAATCGGGTGACTGGGGAGGCGGCGGAGGGCGTACGACCCACGCATCCCTTAGGCCCAGGAAGGCCCTCCCATGGCGAGACCGCACGGTTTCAAACACATTTTCCTGCCCGTTCGGGTGTTTGGGTGTCGACCGCAGAGAAGATGTGCCGCCGCACGGGGCGCACCGCAGGGACGGAACGACTCGGGTTACTGGGGAGAGGCAGAGGGCAGACACCCCACGCATCCCTTAGGCCCGAAACTAATCAGGTCGCTGGGGAGCGGCGGAGGGCATACGACCCACGCGTCCCTTAGGCCCGGGAGGTCCTCCCGCGGCGAGACCGCGCGTTTTCAGACGCCTTTTTTTTCTGCCCGTTCGGAGCGAGCTCGACAGGACAGCCAGAGGGGGTTCCCCCCAAGCAACCCACCCCCGGCAGCGGGAGCTGGGCGAGGGGGTTGCACGGATGAGGGGACCGCCACGAGCGCCGCGACACACAGCGTCGAACCCGGGCTAGAAGGGAGAGGGGACACACTCGCCATATGCCGGCACGGACTCCAAAGTCCGGCCGAGCGAGGGTCCCTACCCGCCGGGTCACGACAAGCCAAATCGATCAATGGTGGAGAAAGCAGGGGAAGGAGTGGGGACTCCTGCCCAGTTCCCTGGAACTGCCGGTGGGATGCGTCCACCCAGTTCACTCCCCTGGGCCTCTCTACCTTCTTCCGGGAGGTGTTGGAAAGGGGGGCCCCCTTTCGTGTCACATGCCGCTGAGACCCAGGGGTGTCGAGCCGTCCTGCCCAGCCCCTGGAACTGCTGTCGGTATGCGACGGCCAGGTTCGATCTCATAGCTGGTTCTCTCGCTCAAACCAACAAAGTCCATCTTTCTACCTTCTCTGGCCGGCGGGAGGAGTGTGGGACTCCTGCCCAGGCCACTCGAACTGCCGGTGGGATGCCCCCACCCAGTTCGCTCCCCTGGGCCTCTCTACCTTCTTCCGGGAGGTGTTGGAAAGGGGGGCCCCCTTTCGTGTCACATGCCGCTGAGACCCAGGGGTGTCGAGCCGTCCTGCCCAGCCTCTGGAACTGCTGTCGGTAAGAGACAGCCAGGTTCGATCTCATAGCTGGTCCTCTCGCTCAAACCGTCAAACCGACAAAGTCTACCTTCTCTTGCCGGCGGGAGGAGCGAGGAACTCCTGCCCAGGCCCGTCGAACTGCCGGTGGGATGCGCCCACCCAGTTCGCTCCCCTTGGCCTCTCTACCTTCTTCCGGGAGGTGTTGGAAAGGGGGGCCCCCTTTCGTGTCACATGCCGCTGAGACCCAGGGGTATCGAGCCGTCATGCCCAGCCTCTGGAACTGCTGTCGGTATAAGACGGCCAGGTTCGATCTCATAGCTGGTTCTCTCGCTCAAACCAACAAAGTCCATCTTTCTACCTTCTCTGGCCGGCGGGAGGAGTGTGGGACTCCTGCCCAGGCCCCTCGAACTGCCGGTGGGATGCGCCCACCCAGTTCGCTCCCCTGGGCCTCTCTACCTTCTTCCGGGAGGTGTTGGAAAGGGGGGCCCCCTTTCGTGTCACATGCCGCTGAGACCCAGGGGTGTCGAGCCCTCATGCCCAGCCTCTGGAACTGCTGTCGGTAAGAGACAGCCAGGTTCGATCTCATAGCTGGTCCTCTCGCTCAAACCATCAAACCGACAAAGTCTACCTTCTCTTGCCGGCGGGAGGAGTGTGGGACTCCTGCCCAGGCCCGTCGAACTGCCGGTGGGATGCGCCCACCCAGTTCGCTCCCCTGGGCCTCTCTACCTTCTTCCGGGAGGTGTTGGAAAGGGGGGCCCCCTTTCGTGTCACATGCCGCTGAGACCCAGGGGTGTCGAGCCCTCATGCCCAGCCTCTGGAACTGCTGTCGGTAAGAGACAGCCAGGTTCGATCTCATAGCTGGTCCTCTCGCTCAAACCATCAAACCGACAAAGTCTGCCTTCTCTTGCCGGCGGGAGGAGCGAGGAACTCCTGCCCAGGCCCGTCGAACTGCCAGTGGGATGCGCCCACCCAGTTCGCTCCCCTTGGCCTCTCTACCTTCTTCCGGGAGGTGTTGGAAAGGGGGGCCCCCTTTCGTGTCACATGCCGCTGAGACCCAGGGGTCTCGAGCCGTCATGCCCAGCCTCTGGAACTGCTGTCGGTAAGAGACAGCCAGGTTCGATCTCATAGCTGGTCCTCTCGCTCAAACCTTCAAACCGACAAAGTCTACCTTCTCTTGCCGGCGGGAGGAGCGAGGAACTCCTGCCCAGGCCCGTCGAACTGCCGGTGGGATGCGCCCACCCAGTTCGCTCCCCTTGGCCTCTCTACCTTCTTCCGGGAGGTGTTGGAAAGGGGGGCCCCCTTTCGTGTCACATGCCGCTGAGACCCAGGGGTCTCGAGCCGTCATGCCCAGCCTCTGGAACTGCTGTCGGTAAGAGACAGCCAGGTTCGATCTCATAGCTGGTCCTCTCGCTCAAACCTTCAAACCGACAAAGTCTTCCTTCTCTTGCCGGCGGGAGGAGCTAGGAACTCCTGCCCAGGCCCGTCGAACTGCCGGTGGGATGCGCCCACCCAGTTCGCTCCCCTTGGCCTCTCTACCTTCTTCCGGGAGGTGTTGGAAAGGGGGGCCCCCTTTCGTGTCACATGCCGCTGAGACCCAGGGGTCTCGAGCCGTCATGCCCAGCCTCTGGAACTGCTGTCGGTAAGAGACAGCCAGGTTCGATCTCATAGCTGGTCCTCTCGCTCAAACCGTCAAACCGACAAAGTCTACCTTCTCTTGCCGGCGGGAGGAGCGAGGAACTCCTGCCCAGGCCCGTCGAACTGCCGGTGGGATGCGCCCACCCAGTTCGCTCCCCTTGGCCTCTCTACCTTCTTCCGGGAGGTGTTGGAAAGGGGGGCCCCCTTTCGTGTCACATGCCGCTGAGACCCAGGGGTCTCGAGCCGTCATGCCCAGCCTCTGGAACTGCTGTCGGTAAGAGACAGCCAGGTTCGATCTCATAGCTGGTCCTCTCGCTCAAACCGTCAAACCGACAAAGTCTACCTTCTCTTGCCGGCGGGAGGATCGAGGGGCTCCTGCCCAGGCCCCGTGGGACCACCGGGGGGGGACAACTACACCGGATTCACCCTCCTCGGTCGCCCGCTTCCGAATAGCAAGTCCCCCTTACCCTTTTGTGGAGAAAGGGCCGGGGTGGGGGACTCCTTCCCGGGCCTCTGGAACTGCTGGCGGGATGCGCCCCTCGACTCCATCCCCTTGTCATGGTACTCTCTATCTCTCTCTCTCTCCAAATAAAATGACAAAGTCCACACGCTTCTCTGTGCCGGCGGGAGGAGTGGGGGACTCCTACCCAGGCCCCTGGAACTGCTGGTGGGATGTGACCACACAGTTCACACCCCCGGAGCCTCTCTACCTTCTTCTCGGCCCCCTTAGGGGCTGGGAAGCCGAGACTTGAAGGACTTGTAGAGGGGGACTTGTGCTCAGAGCGGCGCGACACACAGCGTCGAACCCGGGCTAGAAGGGAGAGGGGACACTCTCGCCGTAAGCCGGCACGGACTCCAAAGTCCGGCCGAGCGAGGGTCCCTACCCGCCGGGTCGCGACATGCCAAATCGATCTAGGGTGGAGGAGGTTCGCACAGACAACAAGATCCGAGGGTGGAGAAAGCAGAAGGGAGGAGTGGGGGACTCCTACCCAGGCCCCTGGAACTGCTGGTGGGATGTGAACACAGTGTTCACCCCCTGGAGCCTCTCTACCTTCTTCTCGGCCCCCCCTTCGGCGCTAGGAAGCCGAGACTTGCAGGGCTGGTAGAAGGGGGACTTGGGCTCTGAGAGGAGACCTCCGGCTTGTCTGTACCACCTTCCCTCTGGGAATGGCAGAGGGGGGAAATCAGAAATTCTTACCCGCCTACGGTGCTCCTTTCCTGGGCAGACATTTCCAAAAATCCCCCCTGAATCTGAGGAAGTCTTGCCTCCCAGCCAACACCTCTGATGTCATGGAACTGATGGTGGGATCAAATCACCCTGTCCACCCCCCAGGGTCTCTCTACCTTCTTCCGGGAGGTGTTGGAAAGGGGGGCCCCCTTTCGTGTCACATGCCGCTGAGACCCAGGGGTGTCGAGCCGTCCTGCCCAGCCTCTGGAACTGCTGTCGGTAAGAGACAGCCAGGTTTGATCTCATAGCTGGTTCTCTTTCTCAAAACGGCCAAACGGACATACTTATGGAAGTTCAGAACGGCGGGGCAAAATCGCAAAATGTTACCCGATTTGACTTCCATAGCCCCTGGATACATTTTGCACAAAGTCCCCCTGAATCATGGAAGTTCAGCCCAGCGGCCCCCTTTCAAGGTAGGGATCCCAGACTTGCAGGGATGGTAGAAGGGGACTTGGGCTCCAAGAGGAGACCTCCAGCTTGTCTGTACCACCTTCCCTCCGGGAATGGCAGAGGGGGGAAATCAGAAATTCTTACCCGCCTACGGTGCTCCTTTCCTGGGCAGACATTTCCAAAAATCCCCCCTGAATCTGAGGAAGTCTTGCCTCCCAGCCAACACCTCGGATGTCATGGAACTGATGGTGGGATCAAATCACCCTGTCCACCCCCCAGGGTCTCTCTACCTTCTTCCGGGAGGTGTTGGAAAGGGGGGCCCCCTTTCGTGTCACATGCCGCTGAGACCCAGGGGTCTCGAGCCGTCATGCCCAGCCTCTGGAACTGCTGTCGGTAAGAGACAGCCAGGTTTGATCTCATAGCTGGTTCTCTTTCTCAAAACGGCCAAACGGACACCCTTATGGAAGTTCAGCCCGGCGGGGCAAAATCGGAAAATGTTACCCGATTTGACTTCCATAGCCCCTGGATACATTTTGCACAAAGTCCCCCTGAATCATGGAAGTTCAGCCCAGAGCCCTTCTTTCAAGCTAGGGATCCAAGACTTGCAGGGATGGTAAAGGGGGACTTGGGCTCCGAGAGGAGACCTCCAGCTTGTCTGTACCACCTTCCCTCCGGGAATGGCAGAGGGGGGAAATCAGAAATTCTTACCCGCCTACGGTGCTCCTTTCCTGGGCAGACATTTCCAAAAATCCCCCCTGAATCTGTGGAAGTCTTGCCTCCCAGCCGACACCTCGGATGTCATGGAACTGATGGTGGGATCAAATCACCCTGTCCACCCCCCAGGGTCTCTCTACCTTCTTCCGGGAGGTGTTGGAAAGGGGGGCCCCCTTTCGTGTCACATGCCGCTGAGACCCAGGGGTCTCGAGCCGTCATGCCCAGCCTCTGGAACTGCTGTCGGTAAGAGACAGCCAGGTTCGATCTCATAGCTGGTTCTCTTTCTCAAAACGGCCAAACGGACACCCTTATGGAAGTTCAGCCCGGCGGGGCAAAATCGGAAAATGTTACCCGATTTGACTTCCATAGCCCCTGGATACATTTTGCACAAAGTCCCCCTGAATCATGGAAGTTCAGCCCAGCTCCCTTCTTTCAAGCTAGGGATCCAAGACTTGCAGGGATGGTAGAGGGGGACTTGGGCTCCAAGAGGAGACCTCCAGCTTGTCTGTACCACCTTCCCTCCGGGAATGGCAGAGGGGGAAAGTCAGATTATGTTACCCGATTTCGGTGCTCCTTTCCTGGGTAGACATTTCCAAAATCACCCCTACCTCTGTGGAAGTCTTTCCTCCAGTCGACACAGCGGATGTCATGGAACTGATGGTGGGATCAAAACACCCTGCCCACCTCCCATGGTCTCTCTACCTTCTTCCGGGAGGTGTTGGAAAGGGAGACCCCCTTTCGTGTCACATGCCTCTGAGACCCAGGGGTGTCGAGCCATCATGCCCAGCCTCTGGAACTGCTGCTGGGGAGAGACGGCCAGGTTCGCTCTCATATCTGGTTCTCTCGCTCAAACCATCAAATGATACCTTCTCTTGCCGGCGGAAAGGAGTGTGGGACTCCTGCCCAGGCCCCTGGAACTGTCAGTGGGATGCGCCCACCCAGTTGACCCCTTGGAGCCTCTCTACCTTCTTCTCGGTCCCCTTAGGGGGTAGGAAGCCGAGACTTGAAGGGCTTGTAGAGGGGGACTTGTGCTCCGAGATGAGGGGACCGCCACACACAGCGTCGAACCTGGGCTAGAAGGGAGAGGGGACGCACTCACCATATGCCGGCACGGACTCCAAAGTCCGGCCGAGCGAGGGTCCCTACCCGCCGGGTCGCGACATGCCAAATCGATCTAGGGTGGGTGGAGGAGGTTCGCACAGACAACAAGATCCAAGGGTGGAGAAAGCAGGGGGTGGAGTGGGGGACTCCTACCCAGGCCCCTGGAACAGCTGATGGGATGAGACCACCCAGTTTGCCCCCTGAGGCATATGTCCCTTCTTCCAAGGGATGTGCGAGACTTGACTCCCATGCCATGATACACCACCTCTGTGGATCAGGAGAGGCTTATCATCGTGCCCAGCCTCTGGAACCGCTGGTGGGATGAGACCACCCAGTTCGCCCCGGGGCCAATCTCCCTTCTTCCAAGGGATGTGCGAGACTTGACTCCCATGCCATGATACACCACCTCTGTGGATCAGGAGAGGCTTATCATCGTGCCCAGCCTCTGGAACCGCTGGTGGGATGAGACCACCCAGTTCGCCCCGGGGCCAATCTCCCTTCTTCCAAGGGATGTGCGAGACTTGACTCCCATGCCATGATACACCACCTCTGTGGATCAGGAGAGGCTTATCATCGTGCCCAGCCTCTGGAACCGCTGGTGGGATGAGACCACCCAGTTCGCCCCGGGGCCAATCTCCCTTCTTCCAAGGGATGTGCGAGACTTGACTCCCATGCCATGATACACCACCTCTGTGGATCAGGAGAGGCTTATCATCGTGCCCAGCCTCTGGAACCGCTGGTGGGATGAGACCACCCAGTTCGCCCCGGGGCCAATCTCCCTTCTTCCAAGGGATGTGCGAGACTTGACTCCCATGCCATGATACACCACCTCTGTGGATCAGGAGAGGCTTATCATCGTGCCCAGCCTCTGGAACCGCTGGTGGGATGAGACCACCCAGTTCGCCCCGGGGCCAATCTCCCTTCTTCCAAGGGATGTGCGAGACTTGACTCCCATGCCATTAAACACCACCTCTGTGGATCAGGAGAGGCTTATCATCGTGCCCAGCCTCTGGAACCGCTGGTGGGATGAGACCACCCAGTTCGCCCCGGGGCCAATCTCCCTTCTTCCAAGGGATGTGCGAGACTTGACTCCCATGCCATGATACACCAACTCTGTGGATCAGGAGAGGCTTATCATCGTGCCCAGCCTCTGGAACCGCTGGTGGGATGAGACCACCCAGTTCGCCCCGGGGCCAATCTCCCTTCTTCCAAGGGATGTGCGAGACTTGACTCCCATGCCATGATACACCACCTCTGTGGATCAGGAGAGGCTTATCATCGTGCCCAGCCTCTGGAACCGCTGGTGGGATGAGACCACCCAGTTCGCCCCGGGGCCAATCTCCCTTCTTCCAAGGGATGTGCGAGACTTGACTCCCATGCCATGATACACCACCTCTGTGGATCAGGAGAGGCTTATCATCGTGCCCAGCCTCTGGAACCGCTGGTGGGATGAGACCACCCAGTTCGCCCCGGGGCCAATCTCCCTTCTTCAAAGGGATGTGCGAGACTTGACTCCCATGCCATTAAACACCACCTCTGTGGATCAGGAGAGGCTTATCATCGTGCCCAGCCTCTGGAACCGCTGGTGGGATGAGACCACCCAGTTCGCCCCGGGGCCAATCTCCCTTCTTCCAAGGGATGTGCGAGACTTGACTCCCATGCCATGATACACCACCTCTGTGGATCAGGAGAGGCTTATCATCGTGCCCAGCCTTTGGAACCGCTGGTGGGATGAGACCACCCAGTTCGCCCCGGGGCCAATCTCCCTTCTTCCAAGGGATGTGCGAGACTTGACTCCCATGCCATGATACACCACCTCTGTGGATCAGGAGAGGCTTATCATCGTGCCCAGCCTCTGGAACCGCTGGTGGGATGAGACCACCCAGTTCGCCCCGGGGCCAATCTCCCTTCTTCCAAGGGATGTGCGAGACTTGACTCCCATGCCATGATACACCACCTCTGTGGATCAGGAGAGGCTTATCATCGTGCCCAGCCTCTGGAACCGCTGGTGGGATGAGACCACCCAGTTCGCCCCGGGGCCAATCTCCCTTCTTCCAAGGGATGTGCGAGACTTGACTCCCATGCCATGATACACCACCTCTGTGGATCAGGAGAGGCTTATCATCGTGCCCAGCCTCTGGAACCGCTGGTGGGATGAGACCACCCAGTTCGCCCCGGGGCCAATCTCCCTTCTTCCAAGGGATGTGCGAGACTTGACTCCCATGCCATTAAACACCACCTCTGTGGATCAGGAGAGGCTTATCATCGTGCCCAGCCTCTGGAACCGCTGGTGGGATGAGACCACCCAGTTCGCCCCGGGGCCAATCTCCCTTCTTCCAAGGGATGTGCGAGACTTGACTCCCATGCCATGATACACCACCTCTGTGGATCAGGAGAGGCTTATCATCGTGCCCAGCCTTTGAAACCGCTGGTGGGATGAGACCACCCAGTTCGCCCCGGGGCCAATCTCCCTTCTTCCAAGGGATGTGCGAGACTTGACTCCCATGCCATGATACACCACCTCTGTGGATCAGGAGAGGCTTATCATCGTGCCCAGCCTCTGGAACCGCTGGTGGGATGAGACCACCCAGTTCGCCCCGGGGCCAATCTCCCTTCTTCCAAGGGATGTGCGAGACTTGACTCCCATGCCATGATACACCACCTCTGTGGATCAGGAGAGGCTTATCATCGTGCCCAGCCTCTGGAACCGCTGGTGGGATGAGACCACCCAGTTCGCCCCGGGGCCAATCTCCCTTCTTCCAAGGGATGTGCGAGACTTGACTCCCATGCCATGATACACCACCTCTGTGGATCAGGAGAGGCTTATCATCGTGCCCAGCCTCTGGAACTGATGACCTGAGCCAACTTCATTTGAGATAGAAAAATAGTTTATTTCATTTACACATACATATTAATCACTGCTACTTGAAGTGTTGGGCAGACATTCCATCTCCCTCCCCACCATGTGTATTTCCTCCAGGAGGGCAGCGGCAGATGGGGTCCGGTCCTCATCACTACTACCAGATCTCTTCACCAGCTTGTAACCATGACAGATGTCATCTAGCACTTTCTCTCGGTAGTGCCTGTCCGCCGTGGAGTTTGTGTGTGCCAAGTACTTTGCAAACAGAGTCTTTTCAGGATCAGTGTACCTTGCAAGCGTCCAAGTTTCACAGACCTTCCTGACCACCTGACTGGAGATATCGGGGAGGTTATACCTGGGAACGAAGGGGAGAATAAGCTGAAGATCCGGGCAACAAAGAGACATAGAGCAGGGATAACTGCTTGGGCACTACTCACTTTGATTGGTAGCTCTTGATGTCTCGTGAAACAGTATGTCGCTCAGTTCCCACTGAAGAGAGGAAGAACTTATCCTCTGGATCGTCTATGTCACTTTTGGTTAGCAATGGCCGGACTTTTTCATAGTAGGCCTGAAACCACTGAGGAGAGAACAAGGGTACAAAATGTTTAAATGGAAGAGGGTGGGAGCTGAATAACACCCGGGGACCAGCAAAGGGGCATCTCTGCTCACACTCACCGACTCTTCATCATTGTCCAGCGCGAAAGCAGCAACTTGTTGAGTAGAGGTCTTGTGGGTTCTTACACCGATCACACATAGTTTTTCACCTTCGTACTCATGGTGAATCCTCTCATCCCACTCCCCCACCTGCAAGGAGAAGACATGAGGAGCGACGAATGGTGAAAAATAAACCCACATACTGAACCAGAAAAGCGGCTTACAGTCATGTTTTGGACTACCCCCGGTCGCTGAAGATGCTTCAAGACAAGAAGGCACTCTAGGTAGAGGATAATTTCAGTTTGCTGATAGGAAGTTGCACAGTTCGCCCAGGCTTGGGCTATGCACTTCAAGAACATGCTCTTGGCATCCCTGAGGACTGCTCGGCAATCGGATGGGCTGGGTGATTTTTGGCTCAAGGCCGCGTACCTAAGACAAGGGGAGAAGGAAGACCAGAGAAGTTAGGTACTCACCCACAGGGAGTGGGGGAAGACCAACAAATTACTCCACCATCCCAGCCCTACCCCAGGCTCCACATTCACCTCTTGTCGACCCTGTCTCTTGAGAGCCTCTTGGATAGGATCTTTTGGATGTCCTCGGTGACCGTGATGAAGAACTTGCACTTCTTATACAGGTCAGGCTGCCTGATGGAAAGGTTGGTGGAGCGCATATTGTACTTTACGAACCGCCGGATACGCTGGATGCAGTTTAGCCTAGTCTGGTTAGAGAGCTTGGCTTCTAAGAGCTTGTCAAAGTAAGAACGAACCTTCTCAATATCGCTGACAAAGTCTAGGCAGGCACGTTGTGGGTTCATAAAGTATAGGAACCGGGCAACCGCATCCACCTCCTGCCTGTGATTGCTCAGGCCCAGCGTAGACCGCAGGTAATTGGCGTAAGGTTTCAACAGAGGATCCCCAGAGGGATGACGGTTGTACAGCCCAGCGTCCTGCATCCTCTTCCGTGCAGCACCTTTCCCTGTGGTTTTCAAAGTCCTAGAGGCAGGGGAAAAGGATGATGAGAAAAAGGAAACAGTCACGGTGGAACCATGAAAGCCAAGGTGCATCACCGAGGGTCGTGTACCCACCTGGGAGTGCATTGAAAGAACTTATCGTCGCTATCAGCTGGAGACTCGGTTGTAGATAATAGGCCCATGGATCCTGAAGGGTTCACATCCCCCTCCACACCTGAAGGGGCCAGATCCACCTCCACTAGGCTCAGGGTTACGGAGGCACACTCCTCCACTGGGCTCACGGTTCCTGAAGAAACCTCCACCACCACTGGGCTAACGGTTCCTGAAGAACCCTCCTCTGGGCTCACAGTTCCTGAAGAAACCTCCACCACCGGGCTCAAGGTTACTGAAGCACCCTTGTCCTCCACCTCCACTAGGCTCAGGGTTATTGAAGCCTCATCCTCCTCCACTAGACCCACGGTTTCTGAAGCTACATCCTCCCAATCACTGCTGAGCTGGCAAACAGTTCCATGATCGTTGGGGGTGGAAGATGAAAGATGCTGGCTGGCCTGGGCAGGAGGAATAGGAGTACCAGACGTCAAACTGGCAGCGCTACAGAGAGAAGTAGAAGGTACGTAAGTAACTAGAAGGGTGTTCAGATGGGAACACAGGTGCACCACACATTGCAGGACCTTACCAGGGAGAAGGGGGCTTATCAATTATGGTAAACCCTCTGTCTTCCAGGAACCGTACGATGTCCTCAGTGGATTGAAGGGAGGCGACCTGATGGTAGCTGATTGTGGTACCACGGCTGGCAATGTTTTTCAGGGAGGTCTTGGAAGATAACAGACTGGATTGGATCTCATCGTCAGTACAAAGTCTCATGCAGCATCTCCTCAAGTGCGTGGATAGGTCTTTGTACACTTTGTGACAGACGGCACAGGAGAGGAAAGTCCGGTTGTGACTTGGAAGAGAGATAAAATCACAATATAAACATGGGTATGACAAATCACACACGCCGGCTTAGTGCTACTTCATGGAACTGCTGGCGGGATGCACCCACCCAGTTCACCCACGGTGCCTCTATACCTTCTTCCGCAAGGTGTGAGAGACAGGGATCCCTCCATGGCATGACACACCACCTATGTCGCCGGGGATAGGGGACCCCAACATGGCCAGCCGCTGGAACTGCTGGACGGGTGCACCTGTTAGGTGCATGCTCATTCACGTTTTCTCTTTGAAAACAACATAATCTGCCCTTCTCTTTGCCAGCGGGAGGAGTGAGGGACTCCTACCCAGGCCCCTGGAACTTCTGGTGGGATGAGACCACCCAGTTCACCCCAGGGCCTATCTACCTTCTCCCATGAGGTGTGAGAGACAGGGATCCCTCCATGGCATGACACACCACCTATGTCGCCGGGGATAGGGGACCCCAACATGGCCAGCCGCTGGAACTGCTGGACGGGTGCACCTGTTAGGTGCATGCTCATTCACGTTTTCTCTTTGAAAACAACATAATCTGCCCTTCTCTTTGCCAGCGGGAGGAGTGAGGGACTCCTACCCAGGCCCCTGGAACTTCTGGTGGGATGAGACCACCCAGTTCACCCCAGGGCCTATCTACCTTCTCCCATGAGGTGTGGGAGACAGGGATCCCTCCATGGCATGACACACCACCTATGTCGCCGGGGATAGGGGACCCCAACATGGCCAGCCGCTGGAACTGCTGGACGGGTGCACCTGTTAGGTGCATGCTCATTCACGTTTTCTCTTTGAAAACAACATAATCTGCCCTTCTCTTTGCCAGCGGGAGGAGGGAGGGACTCCTACCCAGGCCCCTGGAACTTCTGGTGGGATGAGACCACCCAGTTCACCCCAGGGCCTATCTACCTTCTCCCATGAGGTGTGGGAGACAGGGATCCCTCCATGGCATGACACACCACCTATGTCGCCGGGGATAGGGGACCCCAACATGGCCAGCCGCTGGAACTGCTGGACGGGTGCACCTGTTAGGTGCATGCTCATTCACGTTTTCTCTTTGAAAACAACATAATCTGCCCTTCTCTTTGCCAGCGGGAGGAGGGAGGGACTCCTACCCAGGCCCCTGGAACTTCTGGTGGGATGAGACCACCCAGTTCACCCCAGGGCCTATCTACCTTCTCCCATGAGGTGTGAGAGACAGGGATCCCACCATGGCATGACACACCACCTATGTCGCCGGGGATAGGGGACCCCAACATGGCCAGCCGCTGGAACTGCTGGACGGGTGCACCTGTTAGGTGCATGCTCATTCACGTTTTCTCTTTGAAAACAACATAATCTGCCCTTCTCTTTGCCAGCGGGAGGAGTGAGGGACTCCTACCCAGGCCCCTGGAACTTCTGGTGGGATGAGACCACCCAGTTCACCCCAGGGCCTATCTACCTTCTCCCATGAGGTGTGGGAGACAGGGATCCCTCCATGGCATGACACACCACCTATGTCGCCGGGGATAGGGGACCCCAACATGGCCAGCCGCTGGAACTGCTGGACGGGTGCACCTGTTAGGTGCATGCTCATTCACGTTTTCTCTTTGAAAACAACATAATCTGCCCTTCTCTTTGCCAGCGGGAGGAGGGAGGGACTCCTACCCAGGCCCCTGGAACTTCTGGTGGGATGAGACCACCCAGTTCACCCCAGGGCCTATCTACCTTCTCCCATGAGGTGTGGGAGACAGGGATCCCTCCATGGCATGACACACCACCTATGTCGCCGGGGATAGGGGACCCCAACATGGCCAGCCGCTGGAACTGCTGGACGGGTGCACCTGTTAGGTGCATGCTCATTCACGTTTTCTCTTTGAAAACAACATAATCTGCCCTTCTCTTTGCCAGCGGGAGGAGGGAGGGACTCCTACCCAGGCCCCTGGAACTTCTGGTGGGATGAGACCACCCAGTTCACCCCAGGGCCTATCTACCTTCTCCCATGAGGTGTGGGAGACAGGGATCCCTCCATGGCATGACACACCACCTATGTCGCCGGGGATAGGGGACCCCAACATGGCCAGCCGCTGGAACTGCTGGACGGGTGCACCTGTTAGGTGCATGCTCATTCACGTTTTCTCTTTGAAAACAACATAATCTGCCCTTCTCTTTGCCAGCGGGAGGAGGGAGGGACTCCTACCCAGGCCCCTGGAACTTCTGGTGGGATGAGACCACCCAGTTCACCCCAGGGCCTATCTACCTTCTCCCATGAGGTGTGGGAGACAGGGATCCCTCCATGGCATGACACACCACCTATGTCGCCGGGGATAGGGGACCCCAACATGGCCAGCCGCTGGAACTGCTGGACGGGTGCACCTGTTAGGTGCATGCTCATTCACGTTTTCTCTTTGAAAACAACATAATCTGCCCTTCTCTTTGCCAGCGGGAGGAGGGAGGGACTCCTACCCAGGCCCCTGGAACTTCTGGTGGGATGAGACCACCCAGTTCACCCCAGGGCCTATCTACCTTCTCCCATGAGGTGTGGGAGACAGGGTACATTCGAACCCCTCACACTTCTACTGACAGGTGCCTCAGACCATGGAGCCACCAGCGGTCTGTCTGAAACAAGCTGAGCAGTGGCCTGAGGGACGCGGTGTCCCGGGAGAATCTGCTGACTGGTTTTGGGGTGCACTTAGCAGCCATAGCCTTTGGAGGACACGCTCGGCTAACATCCATTAAGCCGGCGGACGCTCGCATGGCGGCCGCTGGGCTGGCAGCGCAAAGGCCTCGGCGGACACTCGCACGGCGGCCGTGTGGATGGCTGCCTGGAGGCTTCAGCGGACACCGGCATGACAGCCCCTGGGCTGGTACCCCCACAGGCTTCGGTGGACAGTGGCCATGCAGCCCCTAGGACTCGGCGGACACTCGAATGGCAGCCCGCAGTGCTCGGCTATAACTCGCCCGGCAGCTCCCCTGCAACCCACCCAGCACAGAGGGTTCCCATCATAGGGTCATACTCACAGCATGCCTCGTTCACGGCTGATCGGTGTCTGTTTCGGGGACGGGTACATGGCGAAATGCAAGCGAGGAGCAGTCTGCCATACATCACGTTGCTTGTGAAGCGAAAAAAAAATGGTAAACGGCATTTACTTCCTTCACAATCAGATGCACCTGTCCGCCCAGCGTCCCGGGAACTCGGCAGCTAATGGGCTGGCGGCCGGAGTGATTGTAGGCACCTGATGCATGTCAGGGTCTGAATTATTAGATAGGTTAGATTAGTTAGTTAAAAGATACAAGATACAGTTAGCTGATAGGTTTTAGTGCAGGGATCTGTGTAGGGCATTAGGTATAGGTAGTTAGGGACTTGAAAAGACCTCTAGATATAGATTAATAGTTTAGGTTAGTGTTTAGGGCTATTTAGAACAGATTTTAGGTTAGGTCAGTTAGGGATTTAGTGTAATTTTCTGTCTGTCCGTCCTTGTTTAAACTTCTGTTTGATTGCGTGTTTCTGTGTTATAGTTAATTTAAAACTTCAGTTTTGTTACATCTGTCTTGTCTTTGCGTCTGATTGTCCGCGTTTTTCTGTTTTATAGTTAGAAAAAATAAAAAAAAAATAAAAGTTTAGTTTTGTTTTTCGATTTGTTACATCTGTCTTGTCTTTGCGTCTGATTGTCCGCGTTTTTCTGTTTTATAGTTAGAAAAAAAAAAAAAAAAAAAAGTTTAGTTTTGTGTTTCGATTTGTTACATCTGTCTTGTCTTTGCGTCTGATTGTCCGCGTTTTTCTGTTTTATAGTTAGAAAAAAGAAAAAAAAACAAAAAAAGTTTAGTTTTGTGTTTAGATTTGTTACATCTGTCTTGTCTTTGCGTCTGATTGTCCGCGTTTTTCTGTTTTATAGTTAGAAAAAAGAAAAAAAAAACAAAAAAAGTTTAGTTTTGTGTTTAGATTTGTTACATCTGTCTTGTCTTTGCGTCTGATTGTGTGCGTGTTTTCTGTGTTTCTTATTTTTTCATAAATAAATCAAAAAAAAATTATAGTTACTCTAAATTAGTCTCGTTTTGAAGTTAGGCGTTTTATTTATTTTCCGTTTATTACTTTAATTTATTTTTATTATTTTTTTTGGTTTACATTACAAGTTAAATCTATTTTGTTTTTTGACACACGTCCCTACCACAATAAACCTTTGGCCCAATCACTTGTACGTAAATTATGAGTGCACCGGGCCGTGCAGGCAGCCGCGGTCGGGCAAATAGAGGAGTCAGTTCCGTTGCTGGACCGCCGACAGCGCGGGGCCGCTCCTCCAGTCATGTACAGGCAGGTGCCAGTGGCAGTGGTGTCCGCCTGATCCGTGATTTTTTTAATTTTAGCAGCCGTCCAAGGGCCATACTTTCCCAGGACGCCGAGACAGTGATGGCTCTGGTGGCTGACTCGAATGACACGGAGTCCTCAGCCCCAGTTCATAGCAGCAGCAGTAGCGGCAGATCTACGCCTCCTGTACTAGCAACCCCCACTCCCACAGAATTGTCCCCGCTCATGTTTGAAGACGAGGACACAGAGCTGGACATTCTGGGGGAGGCTATTCAGGAGGGTGATTTACAGTTCAGCCCTCAAGATGGGCAGTACTTTTTGGAAGGGATGGGTGATAACGAGGAGGAGGGGGCAACGTCAATAAATACGCCTTTGGAATCCCTTCCAACAGGTGCGGGTGGTTTGAGCCACACAACTCCCGCATCTAGTCAGACCCAGGCGCCAGCAAGGGGACAGCGGAGAACAGTCAGGGGCTCCATGTTAGCTGTTCCCCTCAGTCCACCACAGTTTGGCACCGGGTCTGACGTTGAAAATGAGGAGGAGGGTGATGCCGAATGGGTGCCACCTATTTTGTCAAGTACCAGCAGCACTGAAGTAGGTAGGCACCAGAGGGAAACGGTGCGGCAGGTCTCCAGGGAGCCCATTGGCAGGGGCTCTACTGTCGAGAGGATCAGGCAGCAACAGCAGCAGCATGCTCCGCCTGTGCACACTGAGGCCCAACAGGCGCAAGCCAGCACCATGCCATCGGACAGGAGGTTGGTGCGGAAGTCTCCTGTTTGGGCTTTCTTCACCCTGGCAACAGATGATGTTACTGTTGCTGTTTGTAACCTCTGCCATGCCAGGGTGAGGAGAGGGAGGTTAGTTTCTCGGCTGGGTACCACAGCCCTGAACCAGCACATGAGATTGAACCACTGGCGGGAGTGGGAACACAGTAAGAGTGGTAGTAGCAGCAACGCCAGTGTTCAGGGGACAGCAGCTCCTGCCACTGTACAGCAGCTCCCCCTCTATATTGCCACTACTGTTTCCCACCCACCAGCTTCCTCTAGTAGAGGTATTGGTACCGGCAGCCATCCCTCTGCAACCAGTGCACCCTCCTCTATCTCCTCTGCCGTCCGGCGCCAGCCAACAATTGCTGATGCTTTTGAACGTACCGTGCCCTACGCCCCAGGGGATCGACGTGTGCGTTCACTCAATGGGCTCCTGGCAAGGGTTATTGCCCAACATCTGCTTCCGTACAATCTGGTTGACAGCAACCCATTTAGGCAGATGTTGGAGCAGGCCCAACCCAAATGGCGTGTCCCCAGCCGCCATTACTTTGCCAGGACTGGTGTCCCTGCCCTGCACCAGCACCTTGTGCAGAATGTATGCCTGTCGCTGGATCATGCTGTCAGCGACAGGGTGCATCTCACAATGGATGCTTGGACCAGCAGGCATGGGCAGGGTCGCTACCTAAGTTTCACTGCCCATTGGGTTTCCCTCCGAGGCGCCGGGGAGGGAACGGCGGCATCTGAGTTTGTGGTGCCGCCCCGGGGTGTCCATGGGAGAACTACTCCTCTCCCGCAAGCCACTGTCTCCACGGCTGTTGAGCCCCCAAGCAAGCGTCCCCGTAGCTACGCAAGTGTGGGGCACGTCCGCTGCCAGGCCGTGCTCCAGCTTGTTAGCTTGGGGGAACGGAGACACACTGGACCTCATGTTCTGTCCGCACTACAGGCTCAGGTCCAGAAGTGGCTGACACCCCGAAGGCTCCAGGCAGGTATGGTTGTCTGTGACAACGGCAGCAACCTACTCGCCGCCCTTCAGGCTGGCAGTCTTACACACGTGCCCTGCATGGCACATGTCCTCAACCTTGTGGTGCAGAAATTCCTCCGCACTTACCCAGGGTTGAGTGACATTGTGCAAAGGGTACGTAGGATTGCCGGCCACTTCCGCCGATCCCCAACCGCCACCGCGTCCCTGTCCAAACTGCAGCGGGACAACAGCCTGCCCACCCACAGGCTGATTATGGACAGTGTGACGCGGTGGAACTCCACCCTCAACATGCTGGAGAGGTTGTGGGAGCAGCGACGGGCGGTGAGGGAATACCTGCTGGAGCTAGGCACTGCAGGGCCAACACACTCACTCCCCTACATCACTAATGCGGAGTGGGGGCAGATTCAGCAAGTCTGCCACGTGTTGGCCCCATTCGAGCAGGCGACAAAGATGGTTAGCAGGGAGCATGTCGGCCTCAACGATGTGCTCCCATTAGTGTTCCTGCTGGACAGGACACTAGATCGCCTGCTTGAAGCTGGGGAGAGTGCCTTGGTGGAGCATGAAGAGTCAACCATGCTCCACCTGGACCAGGCCCAGGACGAGGAGGAGGATGAATTAGTGGACATCCATGAGTCTGGGCTTGGTCAGGAGGGAGAGCCGGTGCTGGGGGCACCTATAGTCCGGGGGTGGGGCACCTCCGACCGGGAGCAGCAGCATCGGCAGCAGGAGGACCAAGAGGTCATGGTCTCTGGCAGCTCTGAAGAGTCACAGCGGGCTGTGCTCTTCCCCATGGCTGCCCACATGCTGCGATGCCTCAGGAGGGACCCCCGGATCATCAAAATAAAGGAGAGGGATGAGTTTTGGTTGGCCACCCTATTAGACCCTCGCTGCAAGGGGAAACTGGAGGAGTTTCTACCAGCCAGCCGGAGGCAGGCCCGTATTGAAAAGTTGCGGGCCTGTCTGGTCCACCGGCTGGAGGAGGCAAACCCTATGCCTCACGCTCCAGTTCTCCCCGCCCATCTCACCCAGCAGGTGTCTGGAACCACCAGCACCAGCCGAGCAGGTGACCTTGAGGGTGAGATGAGGCTGTTCTACCAGTCTGCGCGACCCAGTACCAGCAGCAGCAGCATGAGTAACCACCAGCGGCTGGCCCGCATGGTGGCAGACTACATGGGGTCCGTTGGTGCTTCCGACAGCATGAGCACCGACGACCCCATGGAGTACTGGGTTGCCAGGCTGGACACCTGCCGCGAGCTCGCTCAGTATGCGCTGGAGATACTTTCTTGCCCCCCCTCCAGCGTACTGTCTGAGCGGACTTTCAGCGCGGCAGGTGGGGTGGTCACCGACAAGAGGACCCGTCTGTCCACTGACTCTGTGGACAGACTAACATTCATAAAAATGAATGAGTCCTGGATCGGCAGTGACTTCTTGGCCCCCGCTGTCGGTTCAGGGCGCTGAAGGGTCCCTTGTTCATCCCTCTCCTTTGCTCTCCCTCCAATACGTTGTTTTTTAATTGTTTTTAATGTAAAATCCATAATTTTATCAATATTTGTTTAATTATTATCATATTAGTTATTTGGGCCTAGCTATATGTGGGCCTCATTCAATACCATTTTCAAAAAACCTATGGTGGATGATGCAACCTGTCCTGACTCCTGATCTATCCTAGTCATCTAGGGGCATTATAACACTCAATCTACTGCTGCAGCTTCATGTTCTGCTGATTTGGGCCTAGCTATATGTGGGCCTCATTCAATACCATTTTCAAAAAACCTATGGTGGATGATGCAACCTGTCCTGACTACTGATCTATCCTAGTCATCTAGGGGCATTATAACACTCAATCGACTACTGCTGCTTCATGTTCTGCTGATTTGGGCCTAGCTATATGTGGGCCTCATTCAATACCATTTTCAAAAAACCTATGGTGGATGATGCAACCTGTCCTGACTCCTGATCTATCCTAGTCATCTAGGGGCATTATAACACTCAATCTACTGCTGCTGCTTCATGTTCTGCTTGTGTGGGGCTCATTCAATACCATTTTCAAAAAACCTATGGTGGATGATGCAACCTGTCCTGACTCCTGATCTATCCTAGTCATCTAGGGGCATTATAACACTCAATCTACTGCTGCTGCTTCATGTTCTGCTTGTGTGTGGCTCATTCAATACCATTTTCAAAAAACCTATGGTGGATGATGCAACCTGTCCTGACTCCTGATCTATCCTAGTCATCTAGGGGCATTATAACACTCAATCTACTGCTGCTGCTTCATGTTCTGCTTGTGTGTGGCTCATTCAATACCATTTTCAAAAAACCTATGGTGGATGATGCAACCTGTCCTGACTACTGATCTATCCTAGTCATCTAGGGGCATTATAACACTCAATCGACTACTGCTGCTTCATGTTCTGCTGATTTGGGCCTAGCTATATGTGGGCCTCATTCAATACCATTTTCAAAAAACCTATGGTGGATGATGCAACCTGTCCTGACTCCTGATCTATCCTAGTCATCTAGGGGCATTATAACACTCAATCTACTGCTGCAGCTTCATGTTCTGCTGATTTGGGCCTAGCTATATGTGGGCCTCATTCAATACCATTTTCAAAAAACCTATGGTGGATGATGCAACCTGTCCTGACTCCTGATCTATCCTAGTCATCTAGGGGCATTATAACACTCAATCTACTGCTGCTGCTTCATGTTCTGCTTGTGTGGGGCTCATTCAATACCATTTTCAAAAAACCTATGGTGGATGATGCAACCTGTCCTGACTCCTGATCTATCCTAGTCATCTAGGGGCATTATAACACTCAATCTACTGCTGCTGCTTCATGTTCTGCTTGTGTGTGGCTCATTCAATACCATTTTCAAAAAACCTATGGTGGATGATGCAACCTGTCCTGACTCCTGATCTATCCTAGTCATCTAGGGGCATTATAACACTCAATCTACTGCTGCAGCTTCATGTTCTGCTGATTTGGGCCTAGCTATATGTGGGGCTCATTCAATACCATTTTCAAAAAACCTATGGTGGATGATGCAACCTGTCACGACTCCTGATATATCCTAGTCATCTAGGTGGATTAAAACAATGGATCTACTGCTGCTGCTATTGAACATTTTTTGACAATACCCTCATGAAAAAACATATATAATATAGTTTTTATTTTGATATCTAAAAAATGTTCATGCTAAGGAGCTTAAAAATCGTAATCTGGAGCTATGTCAAAATTTTTTGATTTTGAATGATTCAAGATTTAACAGGTTCCCGAGTGATAGGCTCAACCAAAAAAGATGAAGATGAAGTCATTCACCCATTATGACTAGTGTCTACTGTACAAGCCTGTTGGTCCAGTGCTATATTCTGCCTTTGCTAGAGTTGTCCCAGTCTATGTTCATCATTGAGCAACATTATGTTTTTAATGAATCAGTTGAAAAGACTAAATCAACAGATCAACTGACCATGTTAGTAATACATTAATTAATGTTTTCTTCCGTGATGCCATGAACAGTCTAGAATAAGACAATAGCATCATGCATATTGTATCAAATGTGAACTATTTGTTCAGGGAGCATTAAACCTAATTTAAATCCATGTACAAACAAGTTATTTGAGACCTTTAAGACCTTATATATTTTTTTTAAATAACAGTCTACTTAAGCGTTATTTAATTCAATTATTCTGCAGAGTTATGAATCATAACTTTGGAGTCTGCATTTTACTACACTGTTAACTGTAAAACATGAAGGTTCTTAATCGTGCGTAGGCAACCAGCATGGATCAATTTTTCTACTTTGCACTATAACAAGTCTAGAGTGTAGAATTCTCAAAACTTGTTTTGGATTGTTAATATTCATGCATGTGCTGTGTCACTTATGTATTGTCAATATTTAAAATAAGAAAAAAGTATATCAATAACACAATAAAATAAAAAGTGTTGTTTGGCTTCATTTACAAAATTAAATTATTTAACTTTATTTTATTTTCTTTGGTTTATTTTAAAAAATTGGGTTTGGGGGGCCAATGTTGTGGTTCACGATGTAGCAAGTTGTGGACCGCATGTGGCTTTCCCTTGTCAAAAGGTCTTGTGCAATAAAAATAGTACTCGACTTATTGATGAACCTAATGAAACAATTTTATTTGATTTTATTTAAGTTTATTTTTTCCCTACGGATTAAGGTTCTAACATGGTGGTGTCTGTTGTCCTGGGAGGGGTGGCCGACTTCCGTGTTGACCTATCTACATGGTTGGGTCTGACTGGCGTTAGACTCATCCGTGTGACAATCCGGTTTTGATAATGAAGCCTGAATGACACATGTATATAGGGATATTTACTTTTATCTATTTTTTTAAATATTGACAATAATGTAATGATGATTTGCACATGCTAAATATATATAGACACAGCTTTAAAAAAATTTAATTTAAAAATACGTACTATATAATGTTCCTCAACTGTTGGAGAATTCTTATACTCTGAGTCATGTAAGCACATTTTTTGGTCTGTTTGGCGGAAGCAATGCCAGGACATTTAAATTTTTTTGTAATAAGTGCACTATTACGGATACGTGCTGTTTAGTTTTTACAACATGCCTTTACCATTTTACTTATATCTACTTTTTTTTTTTTTTTTTTTGTGGGGTATACACAATTAGTTCGAAATAAGAGATTAACGGTGGATTATAAGGCCTACAACAACCATAAATGCTCATATTATCCAATTGCTTAATAATTATGTGTAGGCAACATACTCAACGATTATCAAGGACTACTGCTATTATAAATATGCGTTGAACTTCTGGGTGGGACAAAAAATGCCAATTTTATATGTACATTCCGGTTGATGTTTGTCAGTGTACTGATGAGTTTGTGTATAGTATAGGGGCCTCACTGTAAACAAATGTTTTGAAATGAATTGCAAAACTTCAATTAATAAAATAAAAACAAACACACAATATATAGATCAACAAATAAAATAATATTTTTTATAATATTTAAATAACAACAAAAAAAAAGTAAAATTGGCCTTAAGGCAAGGCCTTCAGAACATTAATAATGTTGAGTATCTCCCCAACCGCCTTGTTGTGCTGCTCCTCCACGACAGCCATTTGGTGGGAGTACTGCACCCTTAACTGGCGTAATTTGCGGCAGTGCTGCTCCCGGCACTTCCTCAACAGAGAAACATGGTCCCTCTGAAGGACTTGAACCTTCTCCTTGAGGGATTTAATTACTGTTAAAAAGAAAAAAATATATAATTAAATAAATATATATATATATATATATATATATATATATAATATATATAGTACATTTTAAATATGTATTTATTTGTTTGACATCTCATTAAATGCAATTTAGTGAATATTGTATAAAGTTGTTCACTATTGACTATTGTAGGTGAAAAAAAATATGAAAAATATATTTTTCATTTTAAACGTCTATATAAAATAAAAAAAAAATTTTTTTTTAACCTAACATTAGTCCATGAATAGTCTATGTCATTGAGGTCATAATTTACATATGATATTTGATTTGTATAATTAATTTATATTTATTGGTATAAATGATAGGGTTCTTATTATTATTATACTTTTTATAATCAATAGATTTTTGAATAATATTGCAACGACAAGATTGAAAAGTGTGAAAAAGATAAACAAATTTACGTTAATCTGTACGTCGGGAATAAGCACACCTGTTTTGTTTCTGGAGTTTTGTCTTTAATATTGATTTTTGAACGGGGTTAAAATAGTTAACATAGACATTGGGTGGGACATGTCTCATCCGTACTCCATCCTATGTTCTCATAACGGTGCTGTTAAAAAGGATTTTAAGATAAATTGTGGACAGGCCATCCCAACGCAGAACAATCTAAGAAAGGAACCAGAATGGTGACAGACAGTAGTGTGTTTCGATAGTACTGTCTTTTTACCCTGCTTGTAATGAACTGTAAGTTTGGCACTTTATGTTATCCAATATAACTAAACTAATACATGTGTGTGTGAATAAGTTTAAACAACAAAAGCACATGGTGGCAAACTCAGCCACTGTATATTGTCATTCCTGTATGTACGACGTTATTGCATATGTGTATGCCACTTAAAAGAATCAAGCGTATAGATGTTTTGTGTAATATGGTTCGTGTGGGCTGTAAAGTTCCTAGGCTGGCTGCATGAAAACCGCCAGCATTGATGCAATTGTATGTTGTTATGTGAGGGCACCCAGATAGCTATTTGTATTGTATTTGTGTATTCTGAGCGGCATTCACCTAATGATATGCACTCAGACTTCAGCTATCTTGGAATATGTTAAATGTCTGTGTTGCTGGGAGGGTGTGACATTGTGTTTTTGGGTGGGGATTCCTGTTCTGTTGTTCTCACATGTGTATTGCCGATGTCCCTTTGTCCTGAAAGATAATTGGATTACTCCTCTCCCCTCCAGGCCAGAGAGGATGAAACCATGATGCATTGTGGGGATGTGTTGTGTCTGTGTATCCTAAGTTGCTGCATATCTGTCCTGTGTAGCAGTCTTGCTTCTTGTCCACTAGGGGCGTGTACACTAGATGGGGAGCTGCATAGGGGGGGTAGCCCTCAATAAAGAGTTCCTGTTTTATTCCTTAATGAAGTCTTGGCTCCTGTTTGGGGGATGGAATAACTACACTCTTGGGGATTGCTATATCACAATACTCCCCTGAGTATAAGCTCTTTTAAGAGCTTGCTCCTGTTTCCAGGCTCCCAGCGGAGACCTTGTGGATCGTGCTACCCCTCCACTACACACATATTTACCCTCCTTGTGTGGGGTGGTGACTACCCCGTCATCATCCTCCTCTTCCTGCTCCTCATCCTGAAAAATGTGGGGGGGCAACTCAGGTAGGGCTGCTGGTCCAGCCTCTTCCTCCACCATTGACTCCCCCTCCTGTGGTGGTGGTGGGTCATTTGATGTACCTGAGGGTCCTGCCTGCTGCTCCTGCTCCCCCTCAGACGCCGACAGCTCCCAGGAATCCCTGCTGGCAGGCCTGCGTTTTACACAGGGAAGGCGAGCCCCTATAATTACAAATTAATACTTATGTAAAAATAAAAATCACAAATAATAAATGTACCTCACCATTACGTTACTTTTGTTTATTTCATCAACACTCAATAATGTTTGTACCTGGACAGTGCTCGTCACGGATCTGGCGGATTCTGGCCATATGTCTCCGCTTCAGGTCCGACCACTTTTTGCAAATGGCCAAGGCTTCATGTTTGCCCTCATGATCCCTCCTCATCTCCTTCCTCAGCTCCCTTACTATGGCGTGTTTTGCTTTGTTAGAGCGTAGTTCATCATAACCTTGCTCTAACAGGCGCTGCGTGATTAAGAAAAGAAGCATTTTATAAAAATTATTTAATAAAACTAAGATTAAGGAACTTTAACATTAGCACAAGTGGAGTACGTCAGGCTATTCTAGGAAGTTGAACAAGCGGTCAGATCCTTCCTGCCGCTAGTTCACTTATGCCCCCAGACAGTGGCGTAGTTAGAAATGACTTGGCCCCACAGCAAATTTTTTTTAATGGGGACAACCTACCTACCACCCACAAATTTTCAAAAAGGCATTACTTTCAAGCCACCCACATAACTGTGGCTAGTAAAGATTGCTCTCTCACACCAGTCCCGGCAGCTGTTCCATCCATTTTATACACTGTCTATACTGTCACTGTATATAATTTTATTGTGTAATACTGTTGAGGGGGCCCTGAAAAAATCTTTTAGACCTCCTCCTCCTGGATCTGCCCCTTCTGGGTCAGGGCCCCCAAGCATGCCCTGTAAATACGCCACAGCGACAAGAATGACGATACGTCAACATTTACTATAATAATGGCGGCCAGGGGTGTAACTATCCGGGAAGCAGGAGAAGCGTCTGCTTTGCGGCCCTGACCCAGAAGAGGCCCATCCCACAAAGGAGGACTAAAAGATTTCGTCATGGCCCCCTCGGTAGTATTACACAATGAAATTATGTAACACAGTGACAGTATAGACAGTTAACAAAACGGATGGAACAGCTGCCGGGCCTGCAGCTACACCACTGGTGTCGAGGGAAACGTTCCAGCAGCAGCAAGTCAGCACACGGCCAGAGGCAGTCTAACTAAAAGCTCTGCATGTTGTAGTTTAATTACACGGAACCGCTCGCCGTGCGCTGCCTTGATGCCGCAGTAACTGACCACCAACATGTCATCATTATCTCAAATACCAAACCAAAAATTATTATTATTTGCGAGTCAAATACTACAATTTAACTTAACGTAACCGTATAAAATCTAATTGTGGTGAAATTGTATGTGTGTGGGGTATAAGCTATTAGATATTGTCCATCTGAGGAGAGATGTACCTGTCTAGTGACGGCATAGTTTGGGGTGTAAAGCTGGTCCGCCTCCACGTGGTGCACCCTGGGTAACGCTAAATGAACCAGCAAATATACTGTATAATGTAAAAAATTACTTCTCCTGACCAACAGGACACTTATTTGAATATTTAGACTAGCCGTCCGCACACTGCGGCCCCCCTGCAAACTGCGGCCCTCCGGCTGTGGCAAAAATAAAACTCACATCATTCCATGACAACCTACAGCTATCATCCTATAGAAGGACATAATGGGACGGGAGTTGTAGTTTTAGAACAACTGGAGGACCGCTGTTTGAATAGACTGTGTGTGTGTGTTTGTGTGTTGGGGGAGGTCAGGGGGGGGGGGGGGTTTGAGGGGGGGTTTGGTGGTATGCAGTGTGGGTATATTGTCTGAGGCAGGAAATTAGATGTACAATGTGCATCTGATATATATATTTGTATGCATTGCTATCCATACATAATGACACGTCGGCCACATGTATGTATGAATAGCATATAAATATATAGCAGATGCCAGTGAGATACTGCTTTGATGGCAGACCATTAAAACCATTTATGAGATCAAAAATGCTTAACTATTTATTTTAGTAATATAGATAAAATCACATTATATATAGTATGAGTAGATGTTAATGATTATCTGAAAAATATATTACTTTGGAATGTCAACAATACTTGTTTCAAACTATCATTTATATGTAATCAAAGTATGTACTATCCGAATTTTAATGCCATGCGAAAATAGTTTAAACAAATACATCCGAAAAATTCAATTCAATAAACCTACATAGGAATATTACTAAGATATGCGAAACAAGCGTGTATGCGAACAAATGTTCAATTAGATTATACTTACTATGACGATCAGCTCCTCCTCAGCTTTAGTGAACTTGCTGGCCACCATCGTAAAAACTGAGCGCATAAAGTTTTCAACCGCACAAAACTGACGCAAGTTGAATTCTGGTTGAAAACGGCGCTTACTTCCGGTTTTGAACAAATCACGCGCATGCGCAAAATGATACGAAAATGTCAGTGCCGTTTCAGCTATTTGTATGTTAACGAATATTCGATAAAATTAATGATATATCAGGTTTTAGAATATTCGTATCACTCGAAATCTATGATATATTACAATATCTATAATATTCGTAAAAAACAAAGCGGATATAAGGCATTAGTAGTTTCGAAATCTTTCTATTGAAAATGAATAATATTGCCTAGGCTATATTGCAATAACATTGTGTTCTAGTCTGATTTTATATTGCAATATAGAGAATATTCAAAACATTTATTGTATAATTTGAACAGTGAACAGTACACCACTGAACACTAAAGACATTTAGAAATTTGCGAATTCGCATAATATGCGCATATTACGCGTATATAACTATGCGCATATTATGCGCATATTATTAGCTAACGTACGAATATTCGATTTCTGAGGATAGAATACGAATATTCTAACGAATATTCGCGAAATATCGCGAAAACGAATATGGCACCTCAAGCTCATCACTAGTGATAATCAGATGGCTACTGAAAAGTGTTTGAACAAACAAAGAAGTTACACCTATTATAAGGCTTAGTGGCCATTTAAAAGACTGCAGGATTTTAGTTTTTTTTTTTTTGTGACCTGCCTGTTTTGGGCCTTAATAAACAAAGGTTTTTATTTTTAATTTTTTCTTTGTCGGCTTCCAAGAGCCATAACTTCTTTTTATGTTTCTGTCGATGTAGCCAGATGGAGTTTTGTTTTTTGCATGACAAGTTTTAGTTTTAAATGTTTAACCATTTTGGGGTACACATAACTGATTAGAATTAAAGTCTTTCTTGGAGCGGGATTGGAAAAACAGCAATAATGTATTGCTGCATCCGAAGACCCATAAGGCTGAGTTCACATGGGCGAGATTTCCGCGCGGGTGCAATGCGTGAGGTGAACGCATTGCACCCGCACTGAATCTGGACCCATTCATTTCTATGGGGCTGTGCACATGAGTGGTGATTTTCACGCATCACTTATGCGTTGCGTGAAAATCGCAGCATGCTCTATATTGTGCGTTTATCATGCAACGCAGGCCCCATAGAAGTGAATGGGGCTGAGTGAAAATTGCAAGCATCCGCAATCAAGTGCGGATGCGGTGCGATTTTCACGCGGAAGGTGAGTTAATTTTTTTTTATTTTTTAACCCTCAATTGACCACCTACTAAGCATTCTGTATTAAAGAATGCTATTATTTTCCCTTATAGCCGTGTTATAAGGGAAAATAATACAATCTACACAACACCGAACCCAAACCAGAACTTCTGTGAAGAAGTTCGGGTCTGGGTACCACAGTCAGTTTTTTATCACGCGCGTGCAAAACACATTGCACCCGCGCAATAAAAACTGAACAACGGAACGCAATCGCAGTCAAAACTGACTGCAATTGGGTACCTACTCGCGCGGGTTTGCCGCAACGCATGCGGACCTTATCCAGACACGCTCGTGTAAACTCAGCCTAACTTTTACATTCCAATAAAAAGGACGCGTATGTCATGAGTAAGGGCAGACATCACAATAGCCTGAAACCAGTAGACGAGGATTTGTCAAACTGGATGTTTAATTTTTAATTGCTGAAATAAAGTACAGTTGCACCGTCTATGTATTGAGCTGGATTGAGGGGCGTAGCTATAGGGGGTGCAGAGGTAGCAGTCGCTACCGGGCCCAGGAGCCTGAGGGGGCCCAAAGACCCTTGTGCCGCATGTGAATACAATGGCATTATAGAAAGTGCATGCTATTCAAGTTACACCTCTGGCTAGAGGTAAGGGGTTAGGTCAAGAATTTGCCATGGGGAGGAATGTTGTTTTCATTTTTGCCTCAGGCAGCACAAAGGCTATGTGCTTCCCTACCCCTGGCCACAAAGCACTGAGAGAAGGGGGGCCCAAGCTGAACTCTTGCACCAGGGCCCATGAGACTTTAGCTACGCCCCTGGCTGGATTGCTTCCTTTTTATTGGAATTCTACTTACCTGCATCCAAGTGCATTTGTTCCATGCTCAAAGTAGATGTAGAGCAGGTGAGAGCCTTTTCATCTTTCTTGCTGCATCTAAAACATTATATATGAGGGCAGGGCAGAGCTAGCGCCAGAGTCGGATGGCTGTGTGATGTGAAGCTCTGAGGTGGACGATTCCCTCATAAGCACTGATTTTCAGCGAAACAAGCCTAAAACGGTCAAAATTGGAGGCCCTTGGTCAGCTAACTCTCAGGAGCCGACCCGATCATTATCTCAAGCCGGCGACATGGAGAAATTCATTAAGAAAGCCGCACAGACGTATGCCACCAGAGAATCCAAAATGGCGCCTGAACCACCTCGCACACCGAAGAGAAAACTGCAAGCGGAAAACGCTGCTGAGAAGGTGAGAGAGGAATTCCTAGGGGCCGATACACTCCTGCTGTCTAGATCCTTTCTAAAGGAGGCTCTATCGGAAGCCCTGCAGCCTAATAAAACTGACCTCAATTCCATCAAGGAGGACATGAGACACATAGGGAGAAGCGTAGAAGCGCTGGAGGAAGCGCATACCGCCCTCACTGCTCATCAAAATGCGATCACCTCCAATCTGAGCGTACACCAAAAACACCTGAACTCTCTATACATGCAATTAGAAGATCAGGAGAATAGAGGCAGGCGTAATAATCTGCGTTTCAGGGGTATTCCTGAATCGGTGGGCTCTGATGAGATTCCAGAAACAGTTATGCAAATATGCTTGAAACTCTTGGGCCCAGACTCCACACATGAGGTTATTATTGAAAACGCCCATAGAGCACTGCGTCCCAAGCCTCAGCCCACAGATCCTCCTAGAGACATAATCTGTAAATTTTTGCATTTTCCGGCCAAAGAGGCAATCCTAAATAGCGCAAGAAATACCCTCCAGCTGTCATGGGATGATAACCCAATTTCAATATATCAGGATTTAGCCCAATCTACATAAAAAAAACGTAAATCTCTCAAACCACTCACTGATTTGCTGAGGAAAAGAAAGGTCTTATATAGGTGGTTATTTCCGTTCGGGCTTTCCTTTTTTCATAACGGACGCAGGATCTCCATCCAATCCTATGGTGACCTGGATAAAGCTTACGACACCTTGCAAATTCCACCGCTTCCTATTGAAAACTGGGAAATAGTTCAGGACTTATCTGGTATACCTACCCTGTCTTCAGACGAACCGTGGGAGACTCCTCGCACTCAAAAGTCTCAAAGAAGCAGAAGAAACCACCAAGCCTCCTCCTCCAAAAGCCTGTCACTTACAGACGACTGACCAAAATCACAATAGTCCTTCTATCCTCTCACTGGATGAGGACACTCTATTCAAGAGACCCCTGGAGAAAGAAAAAGATGGACTGCGCCTTCCTTATACGCAAGTCTATTTAGCGAGAGTGCCTATTCAGAAACCTTAAAGGGAACCTGTCACCTGGATTTTGGGTATAGAGCTGAGGACATGGGTTGCTAGATCGCCGCTAGCACATCTATAATACCCAGTCCCCATAGCTCTGTGTGCTTTTATTGTGTAAAAAAACTGATTTAAATTAACCTGAGATGAGTCAGAACTTGAAAATATGACTCTTCTCTGGTCACACAAGTAAGATATGACTCTTTTATGTTAATTTGCATATGTATCAAATCGTTTTTTTTTTACACAATAAAAGCACACAGAGCTATGGAGACTGGGTATTGTGGATGTGCTAACGGCCATCTACCAACCCATGTCCTCAGCTCTATACCCAAAATCCCGGTGACAGGTTCCCTTTAAGGTCCTATCATCTTTGAGGTTTTGTAGTCAAAGTAGTGTTATATGTTTTACTATGCATATATACTTTTCATATGTCTCACCAGATAAATCTCACCACCCCTCCTACTCTTAGGTCTTGTTTAAGTTGGGGCTCCAACCTAAAACTTTTCTCTTTTTTGAGGGTTCGTCACGGTTGCTCTTTAGTAAGAGAACCACTTTACCCCCCCCCCCCCCCTATGCTAGTAGAGCTACATTGCTCTTACTTCTTTGTGCCAACTTGGCGCTGTTTATGTCTATATGTTAATGTTTTTGTTACTAATTTTCTTTTGTTCTCAGACAGGATCCAAGGGCATACTAAAATATGTAGTTTATTACATGCTATGCATTTCCGGTTTCATGAAAAATACTTCTGTCCAGCTTCACTAGTTTGCTTTCTGTTCAACATTAGGAATATGGAGATCAAGAACAGTGAGATACGCATCCTTCCCAGAACTCTTTGGAAACAGCACTTACCTCGAGGCGCACCCTCCCCCTACTCCAGTCAGTGGGTGATATGTATTTGCCACACAAATTATTAGCCAGGCCTACACCCCCTTACTCCTTCAAATATGTCTGACCTAAACTTGTATCATACAATGTCAAAGAACTGAGATCTCCTTCGAAAAGATGCCAGATCTTATCTCTCTTGATTGAATAAGGAGAAATGTTCTATAGTTTTCCTGCAGGAAACCCACTTTAAACAAGACAACTACCCCAACCTCTCCTTCTCCAAATTTCCTATTTGGTATCACTGCAGAGCTGGGGGTGCCGCCTCGAGGGGTGTCAGTATAGGTTTCCATAGAGGCCTACCCTTCCATTACAACTCCCATATCCAAGACCCAGAAGGCAGATTTCTCATCCTTAAAGGCCTTGTGGGTAGATCACTATATACTTTTGTGAATATATATGCTCCTAATACGGATCAGATCAGTTGGCTCACCACATTAATATCACTAGTAGAAACCCACAGAGAAGGCATATTAATTATGGCCGGAGATTTTAATCTAGCCTTTAATCCCCTGATAGATACCACATCCAAGAGATCTTCTGTTTCCTTAAAAGCTCTCAATTTCCTGCAGTCTAAACTCCATAATTTAGGAGTCCTAGACATATGGCGTTGTCACAATCCTCAGGGTCTAGATTATTCCTTCTATTCCCCAGCAAACAAGTCTTATAGCAGGATAGACTATATTTTAATCTCAAAAGAACATCTGCAATTATGCTCATCCTCCTGGATATGTGATATAACCTTGTCAGATCACTCTCCTATTTTTTGTGACATCCACCCACCCAATGGATCAAATAAGAACTCAATCTGGAGATTCAATTAATCTCTACTAGGAAATGACAAGTACAAAACCCAAATATCCTCCTTCCTTGAGGAGTATTTTTCAATCAATAATACCCCAGATATATCCCCCCAGATACTTTGGGATGCTCACAAAGCCTTTATCAGAGGTAGATTAATTAGTCTCTGCTCTTTTCTTAAAAAAGAATCTGAGAAAAAACTCTCCACCCTACTTTCCAAAATCCATGTCTTGGAAAAAGCCCATAAACGCTTCTTGCCCAACATCATTCAGAACTTTCCTCTCTCAGAACTGAATTGAAAAATTTTCTCAATGAGAAATCAGCCAAATACTATCTTTCTGCTCAGCAAAAAGTTTTGCCCATGGAAACAAGGCCTCTAAATTCGCAATGCAGAAAATTAAACAGAGACGTATTTCCCGCTATATTCAGAGCATTAAATCCCCACAAAATACTCACCTGTTTAAAGCTAAAGAAATAGTTGAACAGTTTAGGAAATTTTACGAGACTCTTTACAATCTCCCACCTACTACACTCCCAGACCCCTTACAAGATAGAGAATCCAATATCAACTCTTTTTTATCCTCTTTAAAATTACCTTCTCTTTCTACACCCCAAAGTATATCTCTATCCAAGCCATTCACCATCACTGAGATTTTAGCCGCCATTAAATCAACCCCTAAGGGTAAATGCCCGGGTCCAGATAGGTTGACCATAACTTACTATTCGACATTTAAAGACATACTTCTCCCCTTTTTGCTCCCAATATACAATCTCACCCTAGACAAGCATCCACTTATTTCAGATATGACAAAAGCTATCATTACAGTCATCCCTAAACAGGGCAAAGATCCCACTTCATGCTCCAATTACCGCCCCATCTCCCTATTAAATGTGGACCTCAAATTATTATCTAAAATGTTAGCTACTAGATTGCAAAGCCTCCTACCACACCTAATCCACCCTGACCAGGTTGGCTTTGTCAAAGGCCGGGAGGTGAAGGATAATACCACTAAAGTACTAAACGCTTTATATTATGCCTCCCACAGATCCACCCCTCTAGTATTGGTTGGCACGGATGCCGAGAAAGCATTTGACAGAGTAGACTGGACCTTTATCTCCTTGACTTTGTCAAGATTTCAAATACCTGAACCATTTATTAATGCTGTCTTTTCCATGTACTCCCGCTCTTCGGCATCCGTGTCAACCAATGACACTTTGTCCTCCTGTTTCCCCATAAAGAATGGAACAAGACAGGGTTGCCCGCTTTCCCTCCTTTTATTTGTCCTAGTGATGGAGACCCTACTACAAACCCTTAGACAAGACTTAGATATCAGTGGTTTGCAAGTCAATGGATGTGAATTTAAATTGGCTGCATTCGCTGATGACTTACTGATTCTCACGACCAACCCACTTAAGTCTATACCTGTAAGGCTACTTTCCCACCTGCGTTTAGGTCGGATCCGTCTGGTATCTGCACAGACGGATCCGCACCTATAATGCAAACGCTTAGATCCGTTCAGAACGGATCCGTTTGCATTACCATGAACAAATAAAAATATATAATAATAATTTTTTTTTTGTTCATGATAATGCAAACGGATCCGTTTTGATTTTACATTGAAAGTCAATGGGGGACCGATCCGTTTGAAAATTGAGCCATACTGTGTCAACTTCAAACGGATCCGTCCCCATTGACTTACATTGTAAGTCTGGACGGATCCGTTTGCCTCCGCACGGCCAGGCGGACACCCGAACGCTGCAAGCTGCGTTCAGGTGTCCGCCTGCTGAGCGGAGCGTAGGACAAACGGAGCCAGACTGATGCATTCTGAGCGGATCCGCATCCACTCAGAATGCATTAGGGCTGGACGGATCAGTTCGGGGCCGCTTGTGAGAGCCTTCAAACGGAACTCACAAGCGGAGCCCCGAACGCTAGTGTGAAAGTAGCCTAATACTGTCTAAATTTAGCCACTTTGGTTCCTTATCCAACTTTAAAGTCAATGCCTCCAAATCTCAAATAATCCACATGGGCCTCTCCCCTTCTACTCTCATATCCCTCCAGACTAACTCCCCCTTTAATTGGCATACCCAACAACTGACATACCTGGGTGTGAGATTGTCCCCACATCTTACGGACCTATTTAAACTTAATTATAAACCCCTTTTAGCATCCCTGATCACCCAATTAGAAAATTTAGCTTTCCCCTACCTGTCCTGGTTTGGGGGAAAAAATATTATCATGTCCTTAGTAATACCTAGACTTACATACCTGATGCAAGTGCTCCCTATTGAGATTCCCAAATCTTACTACTCCTCCCTTAACAAGCACATCCGTAAATATATCTGGCAGGGGAAAAAGTCCTGTATCTCATTTGAGACTCTCACTAAGCCTAGATCCAAGGGAGGTATAGGACTTCCTGACCCTGAGATCTACATGAAGGCTATTCAGCTTTCAAGAGTTGTAGACTGGATTAGACACCCCCCTCACAAATCTTGGCTAGTCTTAGAAAACGCCTTCTTACCTTCTCCCATCCGGGCCCTGATTCTGGCCAACAAATCTCCTCCAGCTTCCAACACTATACCGAACCCCATGATTCGTAATACTTTGAAGGTTTGGAGGTGATTCTCGGCCAGCTTGGGGGCTTTAACACTCCCCTCTCCCTTCGCCCTTATAAAAGACGTGATCGCCTTAGCTCCTAAAGAACTGAAAGACAGCTGTCCCTTACCGCTTAGAAATTCGGAGTTGGCTGTTTCAAAATTGTTCAATCAAGATGGAGGTATCCTTTCTGATCATGACATTTGTGAACTACTTAAGACTAATATTCAGAACCCCTTTCTCTTAAGCTTCATTAGAAAGGAATCGCTCCTTATTGCTAAAAAAAAACCTCCTTCCCGGGAACTTCTCTGGTTTGATAGGTTGATTGGTAACTTATTGTACCCCCTTAAGCCCATATCAACAATTTACAAGCAGCTTAAATCCCCTCCTTCTCTAATTAAACCCACTGTCATTGGTCTTTGGGAAAAGGACTTACTGTACAATGTAAACTGACACCCTCTGAAATCTCGAATGTACTGATTAATCCACACAAGATTTCTAGTTGTATTCTAATTCAAGAAAACAGCTATAAAATCTTGATGCGCTGGTATAAAACTCCAGATAAAACTTGCTTTTATAGTCCCGGCTCTACAGATGTTTGTTGGAGATGTTGTAAGGAAAGGGGCTCATTTATCCATATATGGTGGTCCTGCGATTTGATCAAGCCCTGGTGGTCTAATATTTTCAAACTTAGCAACCAGATTTGTCAGTCCTCCTTCCCTTGTAGTCCTGAGATTTCACTTCTCTCCTTGAGAATTAGGAGTGCGAACTCCCACAAGTCAATACTTTTTTCCTTTATGCTAGCAGCTGCCAGACTATTAATACCAAAACACTGGCTTTCACCTGATCTCCCTAGTCTAGAGCACTGGATTAGCCGCCTTGATGAAATCTACAGATTAGAAGAAATTTCCCACTGGGAATTACGTACCAGACACGTTTTCCTCCAGATCTGGACCCCGTGGAAGGAGAATAGGAAATTCTCTTAGACCCCGACTTCTCTCTTAATCAGTGAATCAATCAGATTTATGCTCAAAACCCATAGAGATCCTGTCTATTGTCTATTGTATATCAGTTTTATTATATATATAGACATATCTATTCATGATATCATCGGAATGCAGATAGGTATGCGTATTGTTATGTGTATCTTAGCTCTGCCTGTCTTTTCCGGACCAAGCTGGTCCCTTTTTTGTTAATTTTATTTTATTTAATAATTTGTTGTTTCATTATTATGCCTATTAGACAGCCTTAATACCTGGCCTAATATAAGATATTGTTTGAGCTGTATCTATGCATTGTGTCAGGCCATTGATGTATATGTACACAATAAGAAAAACAATAAAAATTGTCAATATTTAAAAAAAAAAAAAAAAAAAAAACATTATATATGAGGGACTAGTGTCGAGCTAAATCTCTAAAACATTAGGGGCGAGTAACTACTGTTGATCTGACCATGGAAAAAATTATCGGCGAGGGCCTGCTGCTGAGCTGGCCATCTAAAACATCAGGGTGAGGGTCTGCTGCTAAGCTGACTCTCTAAAACATTAGGGGCAAGTGCCTGCTGCTTATCTGACCATCTAAAACATTATGGGCGAGAGTCTGCTGCTGAGCTGACCATCTAAAACATTAAGGGTGAGGGTCTGCTGCTGATTTGAGCATCTAAAATATTAGGAGCGAGGGCCTGCAGCTGATCTGACCATGGAAAAAATTATGGGCGAGGGTCTGCTGCTGAGCTGACCATCTAAAACATTAGGGGTGATGGACCAGTGTCGAGCTGACTCTCTAAAACATTAGGGGCGAGGGCCTGCTGCTGAGCTGACCATTGAAAAAATTATGATTGAGGGTCTGCTGCTGAGCTGACTCTAAAACATTAGGGGCGAGTGGCTGCTGTTGATCTGACCATCTAAAAAATTATGGGCGAGGGCCTGCTGCTGAGCTGACCATCTAAAACATTAGGGGTGAGGGTCTGCTGCTGAGCTGACTCTCTAAAACATTAGAGGCGAGTGCCTGCTGCTAAGCTGACCATCAAAAAAATTAAGGGTAAGGGCCTGCTGCTGAGCAGACCATCAAAAAAAATTATGGTTGAGGGTCTGCTGCTAAGCTGACTCTCTAAAACATTAGGGGCGAGTGCCTGCTGCTGAGCTGACCATCGAAAAAATTGTGGTTGAGGGCCTGCTGCTGAGTTGACCCTCTAAAACATTAGGAGCTAGGGCAGCCTAATAAGCATGTTGATATGATGGAGGAGGAGGATGAGAAAAGGAAGATTAAACCATATACACTTTTTTTGTGGTGGAAGGGGTGCATGGGAGTACAGTGTATTCACTGCAATACACCATAAAAGCCACATTTAAAGTACCTTTATGTCCAGCCACTTTCCTCTGGTAGAGTAGAGAAGTCTGGGGCAATCCAGGCCTTATTCATTTTGATAAGAGTCAACCGGTCAGCATTTTCAGTTGACAGGCGGATGCTCTTATCAGTTATTTTTGCCCCCAGCACCACTAAATACATGCTTTGACTAAACGCAGCCCAGCACCTCCAAGGCGTAGAGCGACAGCTTGGACACCCAATAGTTGTAAGGCACAGAGTGATCATTGAGGATGCAGACACAGTCTGCTACGTACTCCTTCACCATCTTCCAAAAATTTTCCCTTTCCTTGTGACAGTAGGCCGCTCATCAGGGTGAGGGTACTGGCGGGGTGTCATGAAACTGTCCCAGGCTTTTGAGAGTGTTTCCCTGCCTCTGTTGGAACTGCTGTGTGTTCCCCTCATCTCCCCTCCTCAGTTACCCAAGGAACTACGTACTCTGCCGCCAGCCTTGTCAGCTGGAAATGTTTGGAGCAATTTTTCCACAAGAACCTTCCGGTATTGCACCATTTTGCTAGTCCTCTCCACCAAATTAATGAGACATGATAAGTTCTTTTTGTAGCATGGGTCGAAAAGGGTGAACAACCAGTTATCGTTGTTGGCCAAAATGCGTATAACGAGGGTCACAGGAAAGGCAGCATAACATAAAGTCAGCCATTGGTGCCAGAGTCCCAACAGACAAGATTTTGCTGTCCTCATCAGAAGGATGACTCTCAATCTCCTCCTCCTCTTCCCCATCTTCAGCCCATCCATGCTGAACAGGTGGGTACTACCCTCTATAGTGGAGGCAACCGTCTCCTGCTCCTCCTCCTTGTCACGGAACCATGAACCAGACGTACAACAAGAGATAAGTGAAAATAAGAAGGCTTTATTGAAAATAAAGCTGTAAAGCAAAAGTCCAAACGGATGGTGAAACCGAGCAGAGTCTTTGCGAAGCCAGAGGTCAGGAACCAGAAGGGTAGTCAGACGAAGCCAGGATCAGGAACCAGCAGGGTAGTCAGACGAAGCCAGGATCAGGAACCAGCAGGGTAGTTAGACGAAGCCAGGATCAGGAACCAGCAGGGTAGTCAGACGAAGCCAGGATCAGGAACCAGAAGCAGCAGCAGTCTTAGAAGCATGTGAACACAAGAGGACCAAGCAAGGAACTGAAGCCACAGACCTCCTATATATATGAGCTAGGCATCCAGCTCCTCCCAGGGGAAGGAGGAGCCGCAGGGTGGAAGGCTACAAGAAACCCAGAAACCAAGATGGCCGCCAGCACATGTCAAACGAAGGAGAGCAGCAAGCAGGTAAGACCATGACAGTACCTCCCCCTCAAGGGCCCCTCCTCCGCGGAGCACAAAACGGTTTCTGAGGGAAGCGTGCGTGGAAGGCTCGGAGCAAGGCAGGAGCATGGACATCTGCGGAGGGAACCCAGGAACGCTCCTCTGGACCATAACCACGCCAATGGACCAAAAACTGCAACCGACCGCGGACCAGGCGTGAGTCCAGGATATTGCTCACCTCATATTCCTCACGATTGCCCACTTGGACCGGACGAGGCCGAGGAACCGAGGAAGTGAAACGATTACACACCAGTGGCTTCAACAGGGAGACATGAAACACGTTGGAGATCCGCATGCCAGGAGGAAGCGCAAGGGCATAGGCTACCGGGTTTACCCTGCGAAGCACTCGGAAGGGACCAACAAAGCGAGGCGCCAGCTTGGGAGTGGGCACTCGAAGGTTGAGGTTGCGGGTGGACAACCATACACGGTCTCCGACCTGGTAGGAAGGAGCAGGCGCTCGTCTGCGATCAGCCTGGAGTCTCTGGCGCTGCGCAGAGGCCTCAAGGAACTTCTGGATCTGTACCCAAGAAGCACGTAGGACGGAAAGGTGATCCTCCACAGCCGGAATATCCTGGGGAGAGAATACCTCCGGTAACACGGCAGGTTGGAACCCATAATTGGCCATGAAGGGAGACGTCCCAGAGGAAGAGTTCACCGCCGTGTTCCTGGCAAACTCAGCCCAAGGCAGGAGGTCAACCCAATTGTCTTGGTGATCGGAGACATAGCAACGAAGGAATTGCTCCAAGGCCTGATTGGATCGTTCTGCGGCCCCATTGGACTGAGGGTGGTAGGCCGAGGAGAAGGAGAGATGAATCCCCAACTGGGATCAAAAGGCGCGCCAGAACCTGGACACAAACTGACTCCCCCGATCCGACACAATCTCCTTAGGCAAACCGTGCAACCGGAAGACCTCCCTGGCAAAAATCGTGGCCAACTCTTGTGCAGAGGGTAACTTCTTGAGAGGAACACAGTGGCACATTTTGGAAAACCGATCCACAATCATGAGAATGACCGTATGGCCTCGGGATGCAGGGAGGTCCACAATGAAATCCATCCCCAGGTGTGACCATGGGCGCTCCCCGGTGGCTATGGGTTGCAGAAGGCCCAACGGAAGGTGCCGAGGGGACTTACTCTGGGCACAAACGGAGCATGCCGCTACATATGCGGCGATGTCGGAACGTAGGGAAGGCCACCAGAACAGACGTGAAACAGCCCAGGACAGCTGATTCTTTCCAGGATGCCCCGCGGTCTTGGAGTTATGGTAGGTTCGCAACAACCGAGTGCGCAACTCCTCAGGCACAAAACATCTGCCGTTGGGTCTCCCAGAGGGAGCACCAGATTGAGCCACCAAAATCTGCTCACCCAGGGGAGAGGTCAGGCTGGTGCGAATGGCGGCCAGGATCTGATTCGGAGGTATGACCGAAGTCGGAATCGACTCCTCCCTGGGCAGCTCGGAGTACTGCCGTGATAAGGCATCCGCCCTGATGTTCTTGGAACCGGGTAGGTAGGAGACCACGTAATTAAAACGTGACAAGAACAGAGCCCATCTGGCCTGACGTGGTGTCAATCTCTTGGCCTCAGAAAGGTAGGTCACATTCTTGTGGTCCGTCAGGATGAGAACCGGAACCACCGAACCCTCGAGCAAGTGCCTCCATTCTTTAAGGGCCTGCACGATGGCCAATAACTCCCTGTCACCAATCTGATAGTTGCACTCCGCGGAAGACAGTTTCCGGGAGTAAAACCCACAAGGAAGCAGAGGACCCTCTGGTGTTCTACGCTGAGACAGAAGGGCGCCTACTCCCGTCTCAGACGCGTCCACCTCGAGGACAAAGGGCAACCCAGGGTTGGGATGCGACAGAATCGGAGCCGACACAAAGGCGGACTTTAGGGCCTCAAAAGCTCGGATGGCCTCGAGCGGCCAGACCTGGGAATTACTGCCCTTCCTGGTCAGATCCGTGAGAGGCTTGGCCAGCATGGAAAAGTCCCTGATGAACTTCCGATAATAATTGGCGAAGCCCAAAAAGCGCTGCAGGGAACGAAGACCACTGGGCTGGGGCCACTGTAAGACAGCCGAAACCTTCTCAGGATCCATGGAGAACCCCTCAGCGGAAATGATGTAACCTAAGAAGGTTACCTGGGATCGGTGAAATTCGCATTTCTCAAGCTTACCGAACAGCTTGTTCTCTCGTAACCGTTGCAACACTCGTCTGACATCCAGAATGTGGGCCTCCATGGATTCAGAATATACCAAGATGTCATCCAAATAGACTACCACACACTGCTGCAACAGGTCACGGAAAACATCGTTGATGAATTCCTGAAAGACTGCGGGCGCATTGCACAACCCAAAGGGCATAACCAAGGATTCGTAATGACCGGTCCTGGTGTTAAACGCGGTCTTCCACTCATCGCCCGCCTTGATCCTTACCAGGTTATATGCCGCCCTCAGGTCGAGTTTGGTAAAGACCGTGGCCCCTTTAAGGCGATCGAACAGCTCGGAAATCAAGGGTATCGGGTAAGCGTTCTTGATCGTGATGCGATTGAGACCCCTGTAATCGATGCAAGGCCTCAACTCACCGCCCTTCTTTTTCACAAAGAAAAATCCAGCCCCTGCCGGGGACGAAGATTTGCGAATGTGTCCGCGTGAAAGCGCCTCCCTCACGTACTCCTCCATGGCCTCATTCTCCGCTACCGACAGTGGATAGACTTTGCCACGAGGAGGAACGGCACCAGATTGTAACTCTATGGCACAATCGTATGGGCGGTGCGGAGGTAGGGCAACCGCACGCACCTTATTGAATACATCCCGGTACTCCTCGTATTCAGGAGGCAACAGAGAGTCCGAGGAAGTACACAGCAACTTGACAGACCCATGGATGCAACTAGCCCCACACTGCGGTGACCACGAGAGGATCTCGACCGATCTCCAATCGAAAGTCGGATTATGCTTCTGGAGCCAGGGGTACCCCAAGACCACCGAGTAGTGTGGAGACGAAATAACCTGGAGGCAGACCGACTCTCTGTGAACGGCACCAATGGCTATCCCCACTGGAAGGGTCTCATGAGTCACGTGTGGCGGCAGAAGGGGTCTGCCGTCTATCGCCTCAAGAGCCAGTGGGGAACCTCGAGCCTGCAGAGGAATGGAATTGGCGGCAGCGAACACACTATCAATGAACAAACCACCAGCACCAGAGTCCACCAACGCCTGGGTCGTCACCGAGCCCCCGACCCAGGAGAGGACAACAGTGATCAGTGGTTTGTCAACACGGGAAACCGGGGACGAGGAAACTCCACCCAAGATCTGCCCCCGACAGGATCTCAGGGTACGAGCGTTTCCCGGACGGTTCGGACATGCCAACCGAAAATGCCCACCGAGACCACAGTACATGCATCGGCCCTCGCATCTCCGGAGTGCCCTCTCCCCCTCGGACAGGCGAGCAAACCCCAGCTGCATGGGTTCACCCCCAGACAAGTCATCCCCAGGAGGCGTGGGAGGAGAGGGAGGCACGGGTGGGACAGCAAACGTAGGCACCAATCTGTTAGAAGACCTCCGCAGGTTCTCCTTAAAGGAAGGTCTCTCCCTGAGTCTGGTGTCAATCAAAATCAGGAAAGAAATAAGAGACTCGAGCTCAACTGGTAGGTCCTTAGCTGCAACCTCATCCTTCAAGGCATCCGAGAGACCATGAGAGAAAGCAGCGACCAGAGCCTCATTATTCCAGCCCACCTCTGCTGCCAGGGTACGAAACTCAATGGCGTATTCAGCTACGGATCGTGAACCCTGTCTGATGGACATAAGGAGCTTCGCAGCAGAGGCAGCACGAGCCGGCACATCGAATACCTTCCGAAGAGAAGCAACAAAACCGGAAAACTCGGCAACCACCGGATTGTTGTTCTCCCATAAAGGGCTGGCCCAGGCCAAGGCCTTGTCCGAGAGCAGCGAGATCAAGAAGCCCACCTTTGATCTCTCAGTAGGAAAGGCATGTGGCAGCAACTCGAAATAAATGCCCACCTGGTTAAGGAAACCTCGGCACTGAGTTGGCTCTCCCCCAAAGCGCTGTGGAAGAGGGGCAGAACCGGTCATACCCCGAAACACCGCAGGCGCAACAGCAGGTGTCGGGGTAGACTCTGGCGCAACAACCGGAGCGGCAGTAGGAGCGAGCCCAGGAGCGACAACCGACCCATCGGCAACGGGAGCGAAATGAGCCGTGCGTTCAAGCAGGGTTTGCAACGCCACAGCGAACCGACCCAACAGGTGATCCTGCTGATCAAGTCTGGCAACTAGCGTGGGTAGCGAGGATGGCCCTGTACCGTCAGAATTCATGGCTTGGTCCTAATGTCACGGAACCATGAACCAGACGTACAACAAGAGATAAGTGAAAATAAGAAGGCTTTATTGAAAATAAAGCTGTAAAGCAAAAGTCCAAACGGATGGTGAAACCGAGCAGAGTCTTTGCGAAGCCAGAGGTCAGGAACCAGAAGGGTAGTCAGACGAAGCCAGGATCAGGAACCAGCAGGGTAGTCAGACGAAGCCAGGATCAGGAACCAGCAGGGTAGTCAGACGAAGCCAGGATCAGGAACCAGCAGGGTAGTCAGACGAAGCCAGGATCAGGAACCAGAAGCAGCAGCAGTCTTAGAAGCATGTGAACACAAGAGGACCAAGCAAGGAACTGAAGCCACAGACCTCCTATATATATGAGCTAGGCATCCAGCTCCTCCCAGGGGAAGGAGGAGCCGCAAGGTGGAAGGCTACAAGAAACCCAGAAACCAAGATGGCCGCCAGCACATGTCAAACGAAGGAGAGCAGCAAGCAGGTAAGACCATGACACTCCTCCTCCTCATCATCATCCAATTCGCACTGAGAAGACGAACTGAGGGTGGTCTGGCTATCACCCTGTGTACTGTCTTCCCCCATTTCCTCCTCTTCCACATGCAAAGCGTCTGCCTTCATTGTGAGCAGCCATTATCAGACACAACCTTGCTTGGTTGTAGGTTGAGTGGCGAGAGCTACAGCTCAGTCTGATGCCTTATCCCCTGCCACAGCTCTGCAGCGGTGTGCTGTTTGTCACCTAAGCAAAGTAGTTTAAGCACGGCCTGTTGCCGCTTCCGCAGTGCTACACTGCTTCCAGCTACTGACTGATGGCTGACTGGTGCTGCAAGATGACAATTCAGAAGTGGAAGTGGAGGAGGAGGTGGAGAAGGAGAAGGGGAGTTTGCAGCCACTAATTTATGTGATGGCGGAAATCCTGATGGAAGTAAGGCCCGCAATCCTTGGCGTCGGTAGCACCTTTGCCATCCCAGGGTACGACTCGCTCCCGACATCCACAACGTTCAGCCAGTGTGCCGTCAGGGTATTGTAGAGTCCCTGGCCAAAAGCATTTGTCCATGTGTCAGTCAGTGACACATGCTGGTGTAAGGCGGGTACGGCACACTGAGCAAAATAGTGGCGGTTGGGGACTGAGTAACGAGGGACGGCCGCGGCTATCAGGCTGCGGAAAGCCGCAGTGTCCACAAACCTAAATGGCAACATTTCCAGGGCCAGCAATTTGGAAAGGTGTGCATTTAGACCTATGGCCTGTGGGTGGGTGGCTGGGTATTTGCGCTTTCGTTCAAACGCCTCGGGTATGGACATCTGTACACTGGGCTGGGCCACAGAAGTGGATGTGCAAGTTGATAGTGCTTGCAAAAGTGCAGGTGCTGGGCAGGAGGCATCTGGGCCTGCGTCTTGGACAGGGGATTGGCCAGCACATAACACAGGGGAAGAGGAGGCAGTGGGGTGACCTGTAGACACTGATTGTGGACCTAGGAGTTTGGCCCACCTATTAGGTTGCTTTGATGCCATGTGGCGGATCATGCTGGTGGGGGTGAGGTTGCTAGTGTTCACGCCCTGCTCATTTTTGGTACGGCACAGGTTGCAAATGACAATTATTTTATCGTCCACACTTTCATCAAAAAAGCGCTAAACTGTGGAACACCTAGCCCTTGGCAAGGGAGATTTCTGCAAGGGGATGCACCACTTCCTATTCCACTTCCTCACTCTGGTCATCCTCCTGACTTATTGACCTAACAACAACCTCACTTATTGACAACCGTGTCTCATCCTCATCATTAACCTCTCGAGAAACTAATTGCCTTTGACTTATTGGCAACTGTGTCTCATCATCATCGTCCACCTCGTGAAACACTAATTGCCGTTCCCCCACCGCCATCTTCTGACTGTGTATGCTCAAGAGTTTTTGAATCATTGAATCAGGGCACAAGATCTCCTCATGTCCCTTTTCAAACGGGCTTGGCGAGAGGCCCAAATTAAGGCATGGCGATGAAAAGAGCTCCTTGGAATATCCGAGTGTGGGATCACTTGTTTACAAAGACTCTCCATGGTGGGAGGAAGGAGGATCAGGGCGATGATTCTGTTGACCAGACTCTTGGCTACTGAGACTGATCTTTGTGGAAGACAGGGTGGTGCTTAACCGACTAGAAGCATTATCTGCTGCAATCCAACCGACCACCTGCTCGCACTGATCTGAAATCGAGAGTAGTGTCCGGCGCCGCCCTGCAAACTGGGACACGAAGATAGGTATCGTGGATGAGTGTGTTTCTTGTGCTCTGCCAGCAGGCACAGTTTCACCGCGCCCAGGGCCACGGCCTCTGCATGCTCCATCAGCAACACAGACATTTCCCAGTCCCTTACTGCTCACCTTCATCATATTAAATGGTGTATATGTCTGCAAGTATGTCACACGTACAGTAGCACAGTTTTTTAAGTGTATGCGCAAATAAATTACAGTCAATGTCAGATATTTGTGATGTGGAAACGTTATACAGGAGAGGTACCACAGGTAATGACACTGCTTTCAACAGCAGCTAATAAAAAATTAGTCAATGTCACTGATATTAGGGGTGCGGAAACTTTATACACGAGAGGTAACACAGGTAATGGTGCTGCTGTCAACAGCGGCTAAGAAAAAATTACAGTCAATGTCACAGATATTCGGGATACGGAAACGTTATATAGGAGAGGTACCACAGGTAATGGTGCTGCTGTCAACAGAGACTGAAAAAAAAATTACAGTCAATATCACAGATATTTGGTATGCGGAAACGTTGTTAGCCCAGGAAAGGGCTAGAGGGCTGCAAAAGGCAGCAAAATGTAGGTAAATCCCCTGCAAATAAATGTGGATAGGAAAATGAATAAAAATAAAATAAATTAAAATTAACCAATATCAATTGGAGAGAGGTCTCATGGCAGAGAATCAGGCTTCATGTCGTAGCAGATAATCAGGCTTCACGTCACAAACCACTAGAACAAGCCATTGTCAGATATTTAGGCCCCGGCACCCAGACAGAGGAGAGAGGTCCCATAGCAGAGAATCAGGCTTCATGTCATAGCAGAGAATCAGGCTTCAAGTCATAGCAGAGAATCAGGCTTCATGTCATAGCAGAGAATCAGGCTTTACGTCACCCACCACTGGAACAGGCCATTGTTAGATATTTAGGCCCCGGCACCCAGACAGAGGAGAGAGGTCCCTTAGCAGAGAATCAGGCTTCATGGAATAGCAGAGAATCAGGCTTCATGTCACCCAACACTGGAACAGGCCACTGTCAGATATTTTTAGGCCCCGGCACCCAGACAGAGGAGAGAGGTCCCATAGCAGAGAATCAGGCTTCATGTCATAGCAGAGAATCAGGCTTCAAGTCATAGCAGAGAATCAGGCTTCATGTCATAGCAGAGAATCAGGCTTCACGTCACCCACCACTGAAACAGGCCATTGTCAGATATTTAGGCCCCGGCACCCAGACAGAGGAGAGAGGTCTCATAGCAGAGAATCAGGCTTCATGTCATAGCAGAGAATCAAGCTTCAAGTCATAGCAGAGAATCAGGCTTCATGTCATAGCAGAGAATCAGGCTTCACGTCACCCACCACTGGAACAGGCCATTGTTAGATATTTAGGCCCCGGCACCCAGACAGAGGAGAGAGGTCCCTTAGCAGAGAATCAGGCTTCATGGAATAGCAGAGAATCAGGCTTCACGTCACCCACCACTGGAACAGGCCACTGTCAGATATTTTTAGGCCCCGGCACCCAGACAGAGGAGAGAGGTCCCATAGCAGAGAATCAGGCTTCATGTCATAGCAGAGAATCAGGCTTCAAGTCATAGCAGAGAATCAGGCTTCACGTCAACCACCACTGGAACAGGCCATTGTCAGATATTTAGGCCCCGGCACCCAGACAGAGGAGAGAGGTCCCATAGCAGAGAATCAGGCTTCATGTCAAAGCAGAGAATCATGCTTCATGTCACCCAACACTGGAACAGGCCACTGTTAGATATTTTTAGGCCCCGGCACCCAGATAGAGGAGAGAGGTACAATAGCAGAGATTCAGGCTTCATGTCATAGCAGAGAATCAGGCTTCATGTCACCCAACACTGGAACAGGCCACTGTCAGATATTTTTAGGCCCCGGCACCCAGACAGAGGAGAGAGGTCCCATTGCAGAGAATCAGGCTTCATGTCATAGCAGAGAATCAGGCTTCAAGTCATAGCAGAGAATCAGGCTTCATGTCATAGCAGGGAATCAGGCTTCACGTCACCCACCACTGGAACAGGCCATTGTCAGATATTTAGGCCCCATCACCCAGACAGAGGAGAGAGGTCCCATAGCAGAGAATCAGGCTTCATGTCATAGCAGAGAATCAGGCTTCAAGTCATAGCAGAGAATCAGGCTTCATGTCATAGCAGAGAATCAGGCTTCACGTCACCCACCACTGGAACAGGCCATTGTCAGATATTTAGGCCCCGGCACCCAGACAGAGGAGAGAGGTCCCATAGCAGAGAATCAGGCTTCATGGCATAGCAGAGAATCAGGCTTCACGTCACCACCACTGGAACAGGCCACTGTCAGATATTTTTAGGCCCCGGCACCCAGACAGAAGAGAGAGGTCCCATAGCAGAGAATCAGGCTTCATCTCATAGCAGAGAATCAGGCTTCAAGTCATAGCAGAGACTCAGGCTTCATGTCATAGCAGAGAATCAGGCTTCACGTCACCCACCACTGGAACAGGCCATTGTCAGATATTTAGGCCCCGGCACCCAGACAGAGGAGAGAGGTCCCATAGCAGAGAATCAGGCTTCATGGCATAGCAGAGAATCAGGCTTCACGTCACCCACCACTGGAACAGGCCACTGTCAGATATTTAGGCCCCGGCACCCAGACAGAGGAGAGAGGTCCCATAGCAGATAATCAGGCTTCATGTCATAGTAGAGAATCAGGCTTCAAGTCATAGCAGAGAATCAGGCTTCATGGCATAGCAGAGAATCAGGCTTCACGTCACCACCACTGGAACAGGCCACTGTCAGATATTTTTAGGCCCCGGCACCCAGACAGAGGAGAGAGGTCCCATAGCAGAGAATCAGGCTTCAAGTCATAGCAGAGACTCAGGCTTCATGTCATAGCAGAGAATCAGGCTTCACGTCACTCACCACTGGAACAGACCATTGTCAGATAGATATTTAGGCCCCGGCACCCAGACAGATGAGAGAGGTCCCATAGCAGAGAATCAGGCTTCATGTCATAGCAGAGAATCATGCTTCATGTCACCCAACACTGGAACAGGCCACTGTCATAGCAGAAAATCATTGAGTCATTGTTGGTGAAGTGGTGCTGTTCCGCAGTGCGACTGACCCGTGCGTGCTGCAGCTGAAACTCCACTACGGCCTGCTGCTGCTCGCACAGTCTGTCCAGCATGTGCAAGGTGGAGTTCCACCTGGTGGGCACGTCGCATATGAGGCGGTGAGCGGGAAGGCCGAAGTTACGCTGTAGCGCAGACAGGCGAGCAGCGGCAGGATGTGAACGCCGGAAGTGCGCACAGACGGCCCGCACTTTATGCAGCAGCTCTGACATGTCAGGGTAGTTGTGAATGAACTTCTGCACCACCAAATTCAGCACATGCGCCAGGCAAGGGATGTGCGTCAAACCGGCTAGTTTCACAGCTGCAACGAGATTTCGCCCATTATCGCACACCACCAGGCCGGGCTTGAGGCTCACCGGCAGCAACCACTCGTCGGTCTGTGGTTCTATACCCCGCCACAACTCCTGTGCGGTGTGGGGCCTGTCCCCCAAACATATGAGTTTAAGAATGGCCTGGTGACGTTTACCCCGGGCTGTGCTGAAGTTGGTGGTGAAGGTGTGTGGCTGACTGGATGAGCAGGTGGAAGAAGAGGAGGAGGAAGCCGAGTAGGAGGAGGAGGCATAAGGAGGCAAAGAATGTTGCCTTGCGATCCTTGGCGGCGGAAGGACGTGCGCCAAACAGCTCTTCGACCTGGGGCCCAGCCGCCACTACATTTACCCAGTGTGCAGTAAGGGAGATATAGCGTCCCTGGCCGTGCTTACTGGTCCACGTATCTGTGGTTAGGTGGACCTTGCCAAAGATGGCGTTGCATAGTGCACACTTGATTTTATCGGATACTTGGTTGTGCAGGGAAGGCACGGCTCTCTTGGAGAAGTAGTGGCGGCTGGGAAAAACATACTGTGGGACAGCAAGCGACATGAGCTGTTTGAAGCTGTCTGTGTCCACCAGCCTGAATGACAGCATTTCATAGGCCAGTAGTTTAGAAATGCTGGCATTCAGGGCCAGGGATCGAGGGTGGCTAGGTGGGAATTTATGCTTTCTCTCAAATGTTTGTGAGATGGAGAGCTGAACGCTGCCGTGTGACATGGTTGAGATGCTTGGTGACGAAGGTGGTGGTGTTGGTGGTACATCCTCTGTTTGCTGGGCGGCAGGTGCCAACGTTCCTCCAGAGGCGGAGGAAGAGGCCGAGGCGGCGGCAGCAGCAGAAGAGGTAGCAGGGGGAGCCTGAGTGAGTTACTTGTTTTTAAGGTGTTTACTTCACTGCAGTTCATGCTTTGCATGCAGGTGCCTGGTCATGCAGGTTGTGCTAAGGTTCAGAACGTTAATGCCTCGCTTCAGGCTCTGATGGCACAGCGTGCAAACCACTCGGGTCAGCACATTATTTGAAGAACTGCCTCGCCAGGGAACTCCTTGAAGCTGCCTTTGGGGTGCTCGGTCCCAGGTGGCGGTGGCCAGTAGCAGGCGAACTCTCTTGGCGGCGGGTGTTCTGCTTTTGCCCACTGCTCCCTCTTTTGCTACGCTGTTGGCTCGGTCTCACCACTGCCTCTTCCTCCGAATTCTGAAAGTCAGTGGCACGACCTTCATTCCATGTGGGGTCTAGGACCTCATCGTCCCCTGCATCGTCTTCCACCCAGTCTTCCTCCCTGACCTCCTGTTCAGTCTGCACACTGCAGAAAGACGCAGCAGTTTGCACCTGTGTTTCGTCATCATCAGAGACGTGCTGAGGTGGTATTCCCATGTCCTCATTATCGGGAAACATAAGTGGTTGTGCATCAGTGCATTCTATGTCTTCCACCGCTGGGGAAGGGCTAGGTGGATGCCCTTGGGAAACCCTGCCAGCAGAGTCTTCAAACAGCATAAGAGACTGCTGCATAACTTGAGGCTCAGTTTCCCTGATATGCATATGGGTGATGTGACAGACTGATGGGCTTGGTTTTCATGCGCCATCTGTGCGCTTTCTGCAGAAGACTGGGTGGGAGATAATGTGAACGTGCTGGATCCACTGTCGGCCACCCAATTGACTAATGCCTGTACCTGCTCAGGCCTTACCATCCTTAGAACGGCATTGGGCCCCACCAAATATCGCTGTAAATTTTGGCTGCTACTGGGACCTGAGGTAGTTGGTTTACTAGGACGTGTGGCTGTGGCAGAACGGCCACGTCCTCTCCCAGCACCAGAGGGTCCACTAACACCACCACGACCATGTCCACGTCCGCGTCCGCGTCCCTTATTGATGTTTTCCTCATTGTTCCCGTTCACCACAATTTTGAGAATGACAAATTTGGGAATAGTTTTTCAACCCAGAAAAAAAATAGGGCTTTTACGGTCGCTACAAATAACTTAACCAGCTAAAACAGTACAGATTTGCTTGAATAGAAATGTGAGACCTGTTTTTTTTTGCACTGTGTGACAGGTTAAGGTTTAATCTCAGAATCAGACTTCTATCTGCACGGTAGCGTGTGTCTTAGGTTTTTCTGAATGACACTATCAGTACCTTCAATGTAAGATATCCTTTTTGGGATAGAATTCAAGTAGGCCTCAAATACCAGAAACTAGTTATTTTGAGAATGGCAAATTTGGGAATAGTTTTTCAACCCAGAAAAAAAATAGGGCTTTTACGGTCGCTACAAATAACTTGACCAGATAAAACAGTACAGATTTGCTTGAATAGAAATGTGAGACCTGTTTTTTTTTGCACTGTGTGACAGGTTAAGGTTTAATCTCAGAATCAGACTTCTATCTGCACGGTAGCGTGTGTCTTAGGTTTTTCTGAATGACACTATCAGTACCTTCAATGTAAGATATCCTTTTTGGGATAGATTTCAAGTAGGCCTCAAATACCAGAAACTAGTTATTTTGAGAATGGCAAATTTGGGAATAGTTTTTCAACCCAGAAAAAAAATAGGGCTTTTACGGTCGCTACAAATAACTTCACCAGATTAAACAGTACAGATTTGCTTGAATAGAAATGTGAGACCTGTTTTTTTTTGCGCTGTGTGACAGGTATAGGTTTAATCACAGAATCAGACTTCTATCAGCACGGTAGCGTGTGTCTTAGGTTTTTCTGAATGACACTATCAGTACCTTCAATGTAAGATATCCTTTTTGGGATAGATTTCAAGTAGGCCTCAAATAACAGAAACTAGTTATTTTGAGAATGGCAAATTTGGGAATAGTTTTTCAACCCAGAAAAAAAATAGGGCTTTTACGGTCGCTACAAATAACTTCACCAGATTAAACAGTACAGATTTGCTTGAATAGAAATGTGAGACCTGTTTTTTTTTGCGCTGTGTGACAGGTATAGGTTTAATCACAGAATCAGACTTCTATCAGCACGCTAGCGTGTGTCTTAGGTTTTTCTGAATGACACTATCAGTACCTTCAATGTAAGATATTCTTTTTGGGATAGATTTCAAGTAGGCCTCAAATACCAGAAACTAGTTATTTTGAGAATGGCAAATTTGGGAATGGTTTTTCAACCCAGAACAAAAAGTGTGCTTTTACGGTCACTACAAATAACTTGACCAGCTAAAACAGTACAGATTTGGTTAAATAGAGATGTGAGGCCTGTTTTTTTTTTTGCGCTGTGTGACAGGTATAGGTTTAATCACAGAATCAGACTTCTATCAGCACGCTAGCGTGTGTCTTAGGTTTTTCTGAATGACACTATCAGTACCTTTAATGTAAGATATTCTTTTTGGGATAGATTTCAAGTAGGCCTCAAATACCAGAAACTAGTTATTTTGAGAATGGCAAATTTGGGAATGGTTTTTCAACCCAGAACAAAAAGTGTGCTTTTACGGTCACTACAAATAACTTGACCAGCTAAAACAGTGCAGATTTGGTTGAATAGAGATGTGAGACCTGTTTTTTTTTGCGCTGTGTGACAGGTATAGGTTTAATCACAGAATCAGACTTCTATCTGCACGCTAGCGTGTGTCTTAGGTTTTTCTGTCAGGTCAGGTCTATTTTTTAGGCGCTGGGTGACAGGCTCAACTTGCCCCTGATGTAATATATGGCCAAAAAATAACCACACTGTTGATGGTTAAATGCACTTGGGTGACACAGGCTCAGCCTGCACCAGATGTAGTATATGGCCAAAAAATAATCAGACTATTAATGGTTAAATGCACTTGGGTGACACAGGCTCAGCCTGCACCAGGTGTAGTATATGGCTAAAAAATAATCAGACTGTTGATGGTTAAATGCACTTGGCTGACACAGGCTCAGCCTGCACCAGATGTAGTATATGGCCAAAAAATAATCAGACTGTTGATGGTTAAATGCACTTGGGTGACACAGGCTCAGCCTGCAGCTGATGTAGTATATGGCCAAAAAATACCCAGACTGTTGATGGTTAAATGCACTTCGGTGACACAGGCTCAGCCTGCAGCTGATGTAGGATATAGCACAAAATAACCACACTATCGATGGTTAAATACACTTGGTGATAGCTTGTGCTGGCACACCACAAGTCACAAAATGGCCGCCGATCACCCCAGAAAAAAAGTGATCTAAAAACGCTCTGGGCAGCCTCAAAAAAGTGAGTCAATAATAGCACTTCAATGATCCACAGCTGCAGATCGATCACAGAATGAAGTCTTTTGGAGGAGTTAATCTGCCTAATCTTGCCCTAACGTCGCAGCTGCGGGATGAGGTGACAGTTAGATTGGTACTATTTTGGATGTGCAAACGCCTTTTTGATCACTTGCTGTTTTCACTTTTTGTGATGTAAGGTGACAAAAAAATGGTTTATTTAACACAATTTTTAATTAATTTTTTTTACGGTGTTCATCTGAGGGGTTAGGTCATGTGATATGTTTATAGAGCCAGTCAATACGGATGCGGTGATACCTAATATGTATACTTTTTTTTATGCCCCTATTTTTTATCAATTTTTTTTTACTTTATTTGGGGAAAATTAAGTTTTTGTTTATTTTTACTTGAAACTTTTAATTTTTTGGGGGGAAAACTTTTTTTTTCAACTTTTTTTTTCACTTTTTTGTTTGTCTTACTTTGAGACTTGAACTTTGGGGGGTATATTCCTTTACAATGCATTCCAATACTTCTGTATTGGGATGCATTGGCTGTATGAGTAATACTGTGTGTATTACTCATACAGCTTCCGGGGCCTGTGAGATCCAGGGGGCTGGATCTCACAGACTCTTCACCGGAAGGCAGCGCGATGCCTTCCTTAGACATTGCGCTGCCTTCCATGCCATCAGGTCCCCCCCACAGCCGCATGGGGACCCGATGGCACCGCCGCACAGCCGCCGCAACCGCAGGTAAAGCCGCAAACCGCAGGTCTGAATTGACCTGCGGTTTGCGGCGATCGCCGATACGGGGGGTAGAGATGTCCCGAACTATTCGCCGGCGAACATCGCTTGTTCGCGTTCGCCACGGTGGGCGAACATATGCGATGTTCGGTCTGCCCCTATACATCATCATTGAGCAAACTTTGACCCTGTACCTCACAGTCAGCAGACACATTCCAGCCAATCAGCATGCCCTCCCTCCCAGACCCTCCCACCTCCTATCAAAAAGCAAGGACAGCATCCATCTTAGATTCATTCTGAAGCTGCAGTGTCACAAATTTGACTAAGTTGTAATCGCAATGCGATTAATACAGGTTATATTAATCGCATTGCGAATTCAGCTTAGAGCTGGGTTCCTAATGGTTATATTGCTAGAATATAACGAAGATTGAGAATATAGTGCTATATTTGTTATATTCGTCAATTCTAGCAATACAACCATTAGGATCTCAGATCTAAGTTGTAATCACAATGCGATTAATACAGGTTATATTAATCACATTGCGAATTCAACTTAGAGCTGGGTTCCTAATGGTTGTATTGCTAGAATATAACTAAGATTGAGAATATGAACATATGCGATTGCGATGTTCGGTCCGCCCCTTATACGTGATCATTGAGCAAACTTTGACCCTGTACCTCACAGTCAGCAGACACATTCCAGCCAATCAGCAGCATACCCTCCCTCCCAGACTCTCCCACCTCCTAGCAAAAAGCAAGGACAGCATCCATCTTAGATTCATTCGGAAGCTGCAGTCTTAGGGCTCTTTCAAACTTGCGTTGTTCTGTTCCGGCTAAGGCTGGGTTCACACTTTAGCGTTTTACAGCGCGTTCAAACGCGCTGTAAACGCTCAACACATGAAAACCAATGCTTCCCTATGGCCCTGGTTCTCACTTGAGCGTTTTACAGCGCGTTTGAATGCGCTGAAAAACGCCCTACGCTCAAACAAGTTCTTGAGCTTCTTTGGGGCGTTTTGACGCGCGTTTGTGGCCATAGGACACTGCAGTCAATCACACAAACGCGCGTTTACTATTGCAAAAAACGCGCATAAAAACGCGCGTCAAAAACGTGCGTTAAACGCGCATATCAAATACGCTCAGGTCTGAACCCAGCCTTAGAGTTCCGTCGTCGGGGCTCTATGCCGGAAGAATCCTGATCAGGATTATCCCCATGTTTTCTGAATGGAGAGAAATCAGTTCAGGATGCATCAGGATGTCTTCAGTTCCGGACCGGAACGTTTTTTGGCCGGAGAAAATACCGCAGCATGCTGCGCTTTTTGCTCCGGTCAAAAACCCTGAACACTTGCCGCAAGGCCGGATCCAGAATTAATGCCCATTGAAAGGCATTAATCCGGATCCGGTCTTAAGCTAAACGTCGTTTCGGAGCATTACCGGATCCGACATTTAGCTTTTTCTGAATGGTTACCATGGCTGCCAGGACGCTAAAGTCTGTGCGGCTCCCGGGGCGCTTCAGAGTGACGTCAGTGCGCCCCACGCACATGGATCACGGATGGTAAGTATACTGCTCCCCCGCTCCCCACTACTACTATGGCAACCAGGACTTTAATAGCGTCCTGGCTGCCATAGCAACACTGAACGCATTTTGAAGATGGATCAGTCTTCAAATGCTTTCAGTTCACTTGCGGTGTTACGGATCCGGCGGGCACTTTAGGCAAATGGAGTACACGACGGATCCGGACAACGCAAGTGTGAAAGAGGCCTTAGTGAGAGGAGGGACAGTGCAGCTGCTGCTGATTTAATAGGGAAATCGATAGTTAGGCCAGTGTATTCAATGTCCACTCCAGTCCTGAAAGACTCCTCTGATCTGCTGTAAGGACAGGGTCCTGACAGCAACCCAAAAAGCCCTTTTTAGGGCTAGTACATCAGTCTGCTTTTTTTTTCCGCTCTGTAATCTAATTGCAGTTGCCTGCCAGCGTGTGTGTCAGGCCCACAGCATATACTGTGCCCACTTGCCCAGTGCCACCACTCATATCTGGTGTCACAGTAGCTTGTGTAAAAAACTAAAACTTTTTTGACTGTAATATAATTGCAGTTAGTTGCCTGCAAGCGTGTGTGTCAGGCCTACAGCGTGTACTGTGCCAACTACTGCCAGTGCACAGTGCCACCAGTGGCACTCATATCTGGTGTCACAGTAGATAAAATTAAAAAAAAAACTAAAACAATTTTGACTTTAATATAATTGCAGTTAGTTGCCTGCAAGCTTGTGTGTCAGACCTACAGCGTGTACTGTGCCAACTACTGCCAGTGCACAGTGTCACCAGTGCCACTCATATCTGGTGTCACAGTAGATTACATTTTAAAAAAAATAATAATATTTGAATGTAATGAAATTGCAGTTAGTTGCCTGCAAGCTTGTGTGTCAGGCCTACAGCGTGTACTTTGCCAACTACTGCCAGCGCACAGTGTCACCAGTGCCACCAGTGTCACAGTAGATTACATAAAAAAATAAAAATAAAAATTTGGACTGTAATATAATTGCAGTTAGTTGCCTGCAAGCTTGTAAATCAGGCCTACAGCGTGTACTGTGCCAACTACTGCCAGTGCACAGTGTCACCAGTGCCACTCATATCTGGTGTCACAGTAGATTACATTTAAAAGAAAAAACAACAGTTTTAACTGTAATATAATTGCAGTTAGTTGCCTACAAGCTTGTGTGTCAGGCCTACAGCGTGTACTGTGCCAACTACTGCCAGTGGACAGTGTCACCAGTGCCACTCATATCTGGTGTCACAGTAGATTACATTTAAAAAATAAAAAAAACTATTTTGACTGTAATATAATTGCAGTTAGTTGCCTGCAAGCTTGTGTGTCAGGCCTACAGTGTGTACTGTGCCAACTACTGCCAGTGCACAGTGTCACCAGTGCCACTCATATCTGGTGTCATAGTAGATTACATTTAAAAAAAAAAAAATAATAATTTTGACTGTAATATAATTGCAGTTAGTTGCCTACAAGCTTGTGTGTCAGGCCTACAGCGTGTACTGTGCCAACTACTGCCAGTGCACAGTGCCACCACTCATATCTGGTGTCACAGTAGCTTGCACGCATAGTACAACTAAACGAATCTAAAAAAATGACAGGCTGAGGCAGGCCACCCCACAGGGGCCGTCGTAGTTGTGGTGCTGTGATTCCCTTTGGCCCTAGAATAATGCCCAGTGTTCAGAGGCTACGTACCCTGAACTCGAAAAGTTCTGAGGGCATAGTTGACTGGCTAACACAGGACACCCAATCTTCTACAGCTTCCGCTCGGAACCTTGACGCACCATCCTCCTCCATCTCAGCTTCGGGCACCTCTAAAGTTACCACTCGCCCGCTTGCTGCCACCACTAACACTAGCACCTCAGCTGCTTCACTTGATCTGTCAGAGGAGTTATTTACACATCAGTTGGAAGAAATGAGTGATGCTCAACCATTATTGCCAGAGGATGTAGATAACAGGGATATGTCTCAGTCAGGCAGCATTACACACATGGACGTACGGTGTGATGATGATGATGTTGTACCTGCTGCTGCTTCCTTTGCTGAGTTGTCAGATACAAGTGAAGCGGTTGATGATGACGATGTGTCCGTGGATGTCACGTGGGTGCCCGCTCGAAGAGAAGAAGAACAGGGGGATAGTTCAAATGGGGAGACAGAGAGGAGGAGGAGACGAGTTGGAAGCAGGGGGAGGTCATCGCAAGGAGCTAGTGGCACAGTCAGACAGCATGTATCGGCATCTGGGGTCAGCCAGACAGCACGCCAATCAACGCATGCTGTTGCCACCACCAGAATGCCGTCATTGCAAAGCTCAGCAGTGTGGCATTTTTTTTGTGTTTCTGCCTCTGATAACAGCAATGCCATTTGCAACCTGTGCCAAAAGAAACTGAGTCGTGGGAAGTCCAACACCCACCTAGGTACAACTGCTTTGCGAAGGCACATGATCTCAAATCACAAACGCCTATGGGATCAACACATGATGAGTAAAAGCAGCAAACAAACTCAAAGCCACCATCCTCCTCCTGGTCCAGCATCTTCAGCCACGTCAACCACTGCTGTCCTCCTTGCCCCCTCTCAACCATCCGCCACTCCGCCTCTCGCCTTGAACAGTTCCTGCTCATCTGCCCACAGTCAGGTGTCTGTCAAGGAAATGTTTGAGCGTAAGAAGCCAATGTCACAGAGTCACCCCCTTGCCCAGCGTCTGACAGCTGGCTTGTCGGAAATCTTAGCCCGCCAGATTTACCATACAAGCTGGAGGATTCTGAGGCCTTCAAAAAATTTGTAACTATTGGGACACCGCAGTGGAAGGTACCCGGCCTAAATTTCTTTTCACAAAAGGCAATCCCCAACCTGTACTCTATTGTGAAAAAGGAAGTCATAGCATCTCTGGCACACAGTGTTGGGGCAAGGGTCCACCTGACCACTGATACCTGGTCTGCAAAGCACGGTCAGGGCAGGTATATCACCTACACTGCACATTGGGTAAACCTGCTGATGGCTGCCAAGCATGGAATGCATGGCTCTGCAGAGGAGTTGGTGACACCGCCACGACATGCAGGCAGGCCTGCTGCCACCTCCTCTACTCCTCCTACTCCATCCTCTTCGCTAACCTCCTCGGCTGAGTCCTCTTCTGTTGCTGCGTCTTGCTCAACATAAACTGCACCCTCCCAGCTCCCCACGGGCTATTCCACATCCCGGATACGACAGTGTCACGCCGTCTTGGGGTTGACTTGCCTGAAAGCAGAGAGTCACACCGGACCAGCACTCCTGTCCGCCCTGAACGCACAGGTGGATCAGTGGCTGACTCCGCACCAACTGGAGATCGGCAAAGTGGTGTGTGACAATAGAAGCAATTTGTTGGCGGCATTGAATTTGGGCAAGTTGACACATGTGCCGTGCATGGCACATGTGTTGAATCTGATCGTACAACGCTTTGTGCATAAGTACCCAGGCTTACAGGACATCCTCAAGCAGGCCAGGAAGGTGTGTGGCCATTTCAGGCGTTCCTACACGGCCATGGCGCACTTTTCAGATATTCAGCGGCGAAACAACATGCCAGTGAGGCACAATGGAATTCAACACTCCTAATGTTCGACCGCCTGCTCCAACAAGAAAAAGCCGTCAACGAGTATTTGTATGACCGAGGTGCTAGGACAGCCTCTGCGGAGCTGGGTATTTTTTTGCCACGTTACTGGACGCTCATGCGCAATGCCTGTAGGCTCATGTGTCCTTTTGAGGAGGTGACAAACCTAGTCAGTCGCACCGAAGGCACCATCAGCGACATCATCCCATTTGTTCTTTTCCTGGAGCGTGCCCTGCGAAGAGTGCTGGATCAGTCCGTAGATGAGCGTGAAGAGAAAGAGGAAGAGTTGTGGTCACCATCACCACCAGAAACAGCCTTATCAGCATCGCTTGCTTGGACCTGCGACAATGCTGGAAGAGGAGTCTGAGGAAGAGGAGTCAGAGGAGGAATGTGGCTTTGAGGAGGAGGAAGACCAACCACAGCAGGCATCCCAGGGTGCTTGTTGTCTCCTATCTGGTACCCGTGGTGTTGTACGTGCCTGGGGGGAAGAACAGACCTTCAGTGAGATCAGTGAGGACGAGGAACGGGACATGAGTAGCTCGGCAATCAACCTTGTGCAAATGGGGTCTTTCATGTTGTCGTGCCTGTTGAGGGACCCTCATATAAAAAGGCTGAAGGAGAACGACCTGTAATGGGTGGCCACGCTACTAGACCCCCGGTATAAGCAGAAAGTGCCTGAAATGTTACCGAATTACCGGAAGTCGGAAAGGATGCAGCAGTTCCAAAATAAGTTAAAAAGTATGCTTTACACAGCGTTTAAGGGTGATGTCACAGCACAACGGGAATCTAACAGGGGAAGAGGTGAAAGTAATCCTCCTCCTACCACGAACACGCCGGCAAGGACAGGACGCTTTACAGATGTGTTGTTGATGGAGGATATGCAGAGCTTTTTAAGTCCTACGCATTGCCACAGCCCTTCGGGGTCCACCCTCAGAGAACGACTCGACCGACAGGTAGCTGACTACCTCGCCTTAACTGCAGATATCGACACTCTGAGGAGCGATGAACCCCTTGACTACTGGGTGTGCAGGCTTGACCTGTGGCTTGAGCTATCCCAATTTGCGATAGAACTTCTGGCCTGCCCTGCTTCAAGTGTCCTGTCAGAAAGGACCTTCAGTGCAGCAGGAGGTATTGTCACTGAGAAGAGAAGTCGCCTAGGTCAAAAAAGTCTAGATTACCTCACCTTTATTAAGATGAATGAGGCATGGATCCCGAAGGGACTGACAGTGGGCGATACATTTGACTAAAAAAAGCCGGATGAGATGAGCTGCCTTGGGCTAAAAATGGTCCACACGCTGCTGTATTTTATCTCTGAATGCCGGATGACTTGCAGGAATTATCGGCCACCAACTAGGGTTCAAGCCGCAATGTTTTAGTGCACTTTCTGCCTGGAAAACATCAATTTTTCCGGCCGCAGCTATAGCAGCGGCTGCAACAATACCTAGTTTTTTAGGCATGTGTACATGCCTAATTTTTCTTGCCTCTGGTGCTGCACTGTGACTGCAAAAACAAAACAAAACAAAAGGCACATACATGTGTCAATTCCCCTTCGTGATCGTTACCTTGTTGTGGTGAAGGGGCTTGCATATCACAATGAAGCGATCACCTCTATGAGTGTGTTGGCAATATTGGCACACCCCAGATGATAAGGTCGTTGCTTCATTGTGAACAGACCAAAAACGATCGGCTGGATAATTTTGCATAGAAAAAACATACATTTTCTTTGTGATCATCTAAGGTGATCATTAAAGCCTACTAGGCCAACAATGGGCCCACACTGCAGGATCATTGTTTTCTGGGTCACTTAACTGTCACTGAACTACCTCAGCATGACCATAGGCTTTGAAAAACGCCATTGCCTGTAATCTGCCAAGCGTGCGCACGAGCACAGTCATCACTACACCAAGATTGACGCATAGAGGAATAAAATTTATGTCATGAGTGTATCAACTATTGACAACTCTTTGCGGTTGTCTAAAATCTATTCCATAGACGTCCCCTGATAGGGGATGTAACAGGGATTAAACTGATAGGAATAGTACTACTTAAGATATCACTCATATCTGGTAGCACAGTACATTGCAAGGCGTCTTTTTCCATCTCCCGGTTCCTAAAATCTATTCCATACACGTCCCCTGATAGGGGACGTAACAGGGATTAAACTGATAGGAATAGTACTACTTAACATACCAATCATATTGGGATTGCACAGTACATTACACGGCGCACACGCAGTGCCCCAAATTGGAAGAAAGAGGACCAACCAAGCATCTTTTTCCATCTCCCGGTTCCTAAAATCTATTCCATACACGTCCCCTGATAGGGGACGTAACAGGGATTAAACTGATAGGAATAGTACTACTTAACATACCACTCATATTGGGATTGCACAGTACATTACACGGCGCACACGCAGTGCCCCAAATTGGAAGTAAGAGGACCGATCAAGCATCTTTTTCCATCTCCCGGTTCCTAAAATCTATTCCATACACCAGCCCCTGATAGGGGACAAAACAGAGATTAAACTGTTAAGAACAGATTTTTTTTTATTAAAAAAAAGAGGACAGCCTCTGCGGAGCTGGGCATTTTTTGGCTGCGTTACTGAACGCTCATGCACAATGGCTGTAGGCTCATGCGTCCTTTTGCAGAGGTGACAAACCTGGTCAGTCAAAAACAAGGCAACATCATCGACCTCATCCCATATGCATTTTTTCTGGAGCGTGCCCTGCGAAGAGTGCTGGATCAGGCCGTAGATGAGCATGAAGAGGAAGAGTTGTGGTCACCATCACCACCAGAAGCAGCCTTGTCGTCGTCGATTGCTGGACCTGCGGCAACGCAGAGAGGAGTCTGAAGAAGAGGAGTCAGAGGAGAAGGGTGGCTTTGAGGAGGTGGAAGACCAACCACAGCAGGCGTCCCAGGGGGCTTGTTGTCATCTTTCGGGGACCCTTGGTGTTGTACGTGGCTGGGTGGAGGAAGAGACCTTCAATGACGTCAGTGAGGACAAGGAACGGGACATGGCTAGCTTGGTATCCAACCTTGTGCAAATGGGGAGTTTGCGGTTGTGCAAATGGACTATTTGCGGTTGTTTGCGGTGCGTTAAACGGGGAGTTTGGTCTGTCATAGTTTGGTCTGTCACTGTGAAGCCGGCGTAACCCTTACACTACCCGATCGATACAACATCATACCTGATGTTTTAAAGCATGTTATTCCAAACAATTTAGGAATGTTAGGTGATTTGTGCCCTTTATGGATTAAAACCCGACTCTGCGTCAACTACGTATTTTTCCATGGGAGTTTTGCCATGGATCCCCCTCCGGCATGCCACAGTCCAGGTGTTAGTCCCCTTGAAACAACTTTTCCATCACTATTGTGGCCAGAAAGAGTCCCTGTGCGTTTTAAAATTCACCTGCCTATTAAAGTCTATGGTGGTTCTCCCGGTTCGCACATGACCCCCCCCCCCCCGGCGTTGTGACAGAATGCCTGCTGAATGAGTTCCGATTAACCCTTGCTGCACCGCAATCGCGGTTTAAACCCATGACGTACAGGTATGTCATGGGTCCTTAAGGACTCGGGAAACATGCCGTACCAGTATGTCATGTGTCCCTAAGGGGTTAAGACATATCAGGATTCCTTTATATATGATTGCATTTATTTGTTTTTAGAGATTTTATTATAATTATTTGTATCAGATTTGTAGGTTGAAATAGACCGAAATATATTAAATTATCGAGTTTTAATAAATTATTTTATTAATAATCCAAAAGAATAGACAATTTACAGCAGCATAACAGGCTAAAGTTTAAAAATACCCACATAGATCCATATTACAAAAAAGACCCATCCTGCAAAAAAGATCCATTCCACAAAAAAGATCCATACCGGGACTTTTTGCAAACCACAACCCCTATATAAGAGGGGAGTTAATGGGGGACCTACAACCACTGAGGAAGGGGTCATAGATACCCCGAAACGCGTCTGGTGAGAGAGGACCCCATACATGGGATCATCCAAGAAGCCAATACGAAAATCCTGTGCCAAATCCCCATTGTAGGACCGTCTGCCGCGTGAGTGGAGAGTGGAAAGTTACAGCGCATGACCCGACACCATAAGGAAGGGCCACACATGTCAAACAAACACTGCCAACATGGGAGATTAGAGGGACATCGCCTGTAAGACATCGGTCCACATCAATACCAGACTCCGTCCAGAGCGACATTGGGGTGGAATCAAGGCACACGGTGGGATTATTCCAAGTTTATGCCGGCTTATATTCATAACATCTAAACTGACAGTAGAGGAGTTCAGCGGGACACCGCTGCTACTCCAATAGAGCGGGATACCGCTTCAAGTGGATATCATTTCCAGCATTATACTGTTGTGGAACATAAGATCAGTAAAACTGCAATAACATATCACCACAATACTTCAAGCTAGCAATAAGTGAGTGTGATTACCCTACAAACTTTTGCATTATATTGGGATCGCATCATCTCGACGCAGCCATAGTATTGCTATATTCATACCAGCGGTCATATTGATGTATGGACTGGATTATGTTTGAAGTTCCATTAGAGGTCAAGTGATAATTATTCCAATATTGGTATTTATATGTTGCCATTTGTTTGATTGCTGTTAAATTACTCTGGACTTTTTAGCCATCATATATTTTAGTTTGAATATTTATTGTACTTGTCGTCCATTATTTATTTATTTATATTTATTTTATTATATATCTATTAAATTACAAGATGGTTCCAGCATCCTGAGAGTGCCCAGTTTTTTGCTAGATTTTAAAAGCAGATTTTACCCTCAATTATTCCCAAGTCAATTTCTAACAGTGATATTTCTTCTGTTGCTTGCACTAATGTTGTATTTTCGGTCTTGTATGAGCATTCAGGAGATAGCTGCATCTAAAGCAGCCCTTCCCCCTCCACTTTCTTGCTGAGCTGAGCTCCAGTCGAACAGTTAGGTGGTTTAAAGGGTTCTCTGGGAATTATTAAAATAAAATTACTGAAAATGCCTACATTGAACTTTATCATAAACACAACTAGCATTTATAAATATTATTATTTTCTCTAGGGGCAATCACCAGGGGAAATAAAACAGCTGTTACCCTATTAGCACAGACAAAACCTCTCCTAACTCACAGCTGGGTGGGTTCCTTCAAAGTGGGGAACTCAGGAGCTGTCTTAGCTCTCCTCTAGGGATGAGCGACCTTATGGTCCATGGTAGTGGAATCTATAATGGAATTCTTATATAACCCAAACTTTGTACGCTGAACTTGAAAAGACAAGTTCACTCAACACTACTCTCCTCTGTTCTGGCTGTCATGAATTACCATTCTACACACAGCTGATAACAAAGCTGATAACATCTTCAGCTCTGTGTAAGTAAGAACTAACAAGGTGAAAGTTCAGACAGGACTGACAATAGTGCATGCGCTGTTACTCATTAGCCACTTCCCCCACCAGTCCGCACTCTCTGTGCTTTCACTTCATTAGTTCCTAGACAAACAGAGCAGAAGATGTTGTCATCTATTTTATCAGCTTTCTGTAGGATGATAATTCATGAAAGCCAGAAAAGAGGAGAACTAAGACAGCTCCTGAGCTCCCTACTTTGAAGTAACCCATCCAGCTGTGAGTTAGGACGGATTTTGTGTGTGCTAATAGGGTAACAGCCATTTTATTTCCTCAGATGATTGCCTCATAGAGAAAATAATAAGCTTTATAAATAATAATAATAAGCTTTATAAATAATAATAATAAGCTTTATAAATAATAAAAGCTAGCTCAGAATATTTTTATGACAAAGTAATATGTAAGTATATTCAGTTATTCTATTAATTTATGGAGATGTCACAGCCCTATAAATAGCCTCAGGCATCTTGGATTCTGCAATTTTCCAGTGTAATTAGTGCAGGGAGAGACGTTAGCAGGCGCTAGGGACAGTGCTAGGAAAGAATTCATTGTGCTAAAAAAAACTATTTACAAGATCAGGGAAAGATTATTCAAGGTGTAGGGAAAGGATAGGGAGGAATCATTCCACAGCATTTATGTAGAACAGGGATCAGTAGGGAAGATTACAGCCTGGGTAATAGGAACAATCCCATTACACCTTGCTGCACTGACTGGGGATCCAAATTGCCATTATACAGCTCTATTATTTCAGCAAACCGTTCTTGTTATAGGGGTGCAAGTGTTGTCTGATACAGCCATTAACAGGGTTTATTACAAGGAAATATTTCTACGTCTTATTTGCCCTTTTGCTGTGCAGTTATATGTTCTAAAGCATTTTTGGGCTTGTATTAGGGTATTTTCACACTTGCAGCAGAGGATTCCCACAGGCAGTTCCGTCACCGGAACTGCATGCCGGCAATCCGGAAGCAAACGGATGCATTTGTGATACGGATCCGGATGCGGATCCGTCTCACAAATGCACTGCAATACCAGATCCATCTTTCTGGTTGTCATCCGGAAAAACGGATCAGGTATTTATTTATTTCTGATTTCTAAAGGTCTGCGCATGCGCAGACCTCAATACCGGATCCATTTTTCCGGAACACTTGGGGCCGGATCCGGCATTAATGCATTTCAATGAAAATTAATGCCGGATCCGACATTCCGGCAAGTGTTCAGGATTTTTGGCCGGAGAGAAAACTGCAGCTTGCTGCGGTATTTTCTCCGGCAAAAAAACGTGAGAGGGACTGAACTGATGCATCCTGATGCATACTGAACAGAATGCTCTCTATTCAGAATGCATTAGGATAAAACTCCGTTTTTTTTCCAGTATTGAGCCCCTAAAGTGAAGTGTGGAAATTACAACCCTTTTTGGCGTGTATTAGTGGCACAAAAATATTTTTTATTTGCCTTTCAGCAGTGCAGTTATATGTTCTAAAGCCCTTTTTGTCATGTATTAGTGGCAAAAGAAAAATATATTTGCCGTTTAGCGGTGCAGTTATATGTTCTAAAGCTCTTTTTTGCGTGTATTAGTGGCACAAAAAAGTATTTGCCATTGTGTGGTGAAGTGAGAAAATTACAGCCTTTTTTAACGTGTATTAGTGGGAAAAAAGGGCTTATTAGCTGTTGAGTGGTGAAGTGAAAAAATTACAGACTTTTTTGGGGTGTTTTAATTTTGTTTTTATTTATTTATTTATGTCAGACAGAAAATTGCCAGGCCCTGCACATTTTGCCACCCTATGTCCTCCTCCTGATTCTGCTTCTGCCACCACCTCCACACTCTGTCATTGTGCCACTCTGTGGCCTCCTCCTGCTGCTGCTGCCACCTCCACACTATGTCACCTTGCCACTCTGTGGCCTCCTCATAAAGCTGCTGCTGCCACCATCCCACTATGTCACTTTGCCACTCTGTGGTCTCCTGATGCTGCTGCCACCTCCACACTATATCACCTTGCCACTCTGTGGTCTCCTGATGCTGTTGTCACCTCCACACTATGTAACTTTGCCACTCTGTGGTCTCCTGATGCTGCTGATGCCACCTCCACACTGTCATTGTGCCACTCTGTGGCCTCCTCCTGATGTTGCTGCTGCCACCACTTCCATACTCTGCCATTGTGCCACTCTGAGTCCTCCTGATGCTGCCACCACCTCAACACTCTGTGGCCTCCTGATGCTGCCAGCATATCCACAATCTGTCATTGTGCTGCTCTGTGGCCTTCTAATTCTGCCGACACCTCCACACTTTCATTGGGCCACTCTGTGGTCTCCTCATGCTGCTTCCACCTCATCACTATGTCATAGGTCCACTCTGTGGACTTCTCATGCTGTTACCACCCTCCTTACTTCATCACTGGGCCACTATTTTGGCTTTCGGCCTGGCTGTTATCATCATTTATTTGACCCTTCTTCTGATCTGTCAGAAGGAAGGAAAAATGAGATGCACAACAAATCCTGTCTGTGTAGCAGCTGTAAGGCCTGTATGATGCCATCAGAATTGGCTTGTGATTTGGTATCCAAAAGCAGAAGTGGGTACAAAACACAGAAGACATGCAAATATTCCATTCATGTGTCATCTCTGTTTTGGATACACTCCTGTTTATTTTGGCATTAGCAATACTAATAAATTACTGACCAAATGCTGACCGAGTGAAGACAGATGCTCAACAGACAAGATACGTTTTTTGGGGGTTATTGTTCTGATGGATCAGAGGAATGGCAAAGTAATCAGTAACGTCAACACAAACTTACTGCTGACACCCTCTCCACTCTGTTGGGGGGCTCTACTTGCATAAGTGTTTATTAGAACAGGTTCTGTAGACATCTATGTTGAATCAACTGACGACGGTGTAAAAGGAGTGCGCTTCTTCTTGGCGCTAACATCGACCTGTAAGTCTGAGTTCATATTTTAGTTATTTGGTCAGTTTTGGCCTTGTGACTGCCCAAATAAGTGAAGTATGCAGTGATTCTAAGAGTGACACCTGTCATCTGCATGTCATACTGACTCACAGTATTATTTCAATACCACAGCAGACTCCCTATGCGTGCTACTTCAAGGTACAGTGTTTTACACCACTGTAAAGGCTCTCTGCAGCCAGGAAATAGCTGTTTTTTAACGCAATTCACTCCAAATAAATTTGGATCGAACCACATTTTTTTTTTTTATTCGGCATACCGGCCGAATCGAATTTTTTAAAAATTCGCTCATTTCTAATCTTGTCATATGGAGTGACCCTATCATTCAATCTCCACTGTTCCTTACTGTCAAATGATCCAATGATTCCTGTTAAAGTTTCATGAACATATAACTTCTCCAAAGCTGTGACAAATGACTTTCAGAATAGGTTTGCATAATCAAATGCACCAGAATGTCAATTAACATATGCTGGGAGCATGTATATTCAAAATTGTGTGTGTGTATGCCATTGGAATATTCTCTAAACAAACTAAAAGGAGAAAACTGCCTGTTTGCTTTCTTGACATCTTGACTGCATTTTCCAATTACTCCAATAAATTAACACTAACTACTATTTAATAATTGCATTGAAGAGGTTGGGACAACATTACCATAATGTTAGAAGTGAAGAAATTGAGAGACTTGTGTAAGTGGAGAGATCTCAGAATCTTTGCGGCATGGAAATGTGGCTTATTTTAATGACCATACAATTTAATTAGTGTTGCTAGATCTGCAATGCAATTATCTATTCAGTTAGGTAGAAAGTTAATTTCCTAAAATTAGGATTGACTTCATGCTTTAAAATAGCTTTTTTTTAAAACACCTGTTTTTTCTATATTTTGGTATATTTATGGAAAAAGAATAATGTCATAATCTTCCATTCTAACATATTTATATACATGATATGCTCTAAAGGCTCATGTGCATAACTGTATTACAGCTCCATACAACTACAAAACTATACAAAGCCATGATACAGCACTCATGGAAGTTTATGGGGCCCTATTGTATGCTCTAATTCCATGTCATTTATATTGTGTGTCATAGTATAAAGGCATTCTTCCTTGGAATCATTGCTTTAGGAAGAGAATATATTTGTAATATGGTACAAAGGCACCATGGAGGTAGTGCACCAATATCTCTTCTCCATGCAAAATGTGTCAAAATCACCAACAAGGTGTATACCTGATGAGTCTGTTGTGCCCAATATTGACATTGACCCCAAGAGGGCTCACAATTTAATTTCCCCATCTTAGACATGCATTATAGGATACAAACATGCTGGAGTAACAGTTTGACAATGAAATCTGAGAAATGTTTAGTCTCTAAATTTTTATTTATCATTTAATTGTTTTAAAAATTGTCAGCAGGTTTTGTGATACAAGGTTAAATTTTAGTCTATTTGCAGACAATCACTTTTATCTCTGATCTTCTGATCTCATAATCACTCATTATAGTTAATTTTTTATCAAACTGATAATAATATGGCTTAAATGAGTGATTATAAGGTCAGGAGATAAGAGTTTTGCATGAGCTATCATCTGACAGGACTAGGGATGACCGATTCGACTTCGGATGACACATCCAAAGTCCATTCGGATAATACTTAGTTTGAATACTAGTTAAATACAAAATAGGTTACATAAAGAAATGCGTCAAGCAAAAACATGGCAAAAAACCACTCAGCAAAAGAGCTAACTCAGAGATAGCTAGAAGAACCTATAAACGAACACTGAGAATTGATAAGCTATGAAAATATTGTTTATTGAAATACATGATTAAAACATACAATGAAAGATGACAGACAAATCAGTAATTGAAAAAAGTGTGGTACAATCCTGGGAGAGTTTAGTAAAAGCAGGTGACATAACAATGGAGCCTAAAGACAAGAATCTACTGCATAAAGTATGTACAGTCATGTGAAAAAATTAGGACACCCTTTGAAAGCATGTGGTTTTTTGTAACATTTTTAATAAATGGTTATTTCATCTCCGTTTCAACAATACAGAGAGATTAAAGTAATCCGACTAAACAAAGAAAACTGAAGAAAAGTCTTTTCAAGATCTTCTGTAAATGTCATTCTACAAAAATGCCTATTCTAACTAAGGAAAAAGATAGGACACCCTTGCCCCTAATAGCGAGTGTTACCTCCTTTGGCTGAAATAACTGCAGTGAGACGGTTCTTGTAGCCATCTACCAGTCTTCGACATCGGTCTGAGGAAATTTTACCCCACTCCTCAATGCAGAACTTTTTCAGCTGTGAGATGTTTGAGGGGTTTCTTGCACGTACAGCCCTTTTCAAGTCACCCCACAGCATCTCAATGGGATTCAAATCTGGACTTTGACTTGGCCATTCCAGGACTCTCCATTTCTTCTTTTTCAGCCAATCTTTGGTTGATTTACTAGTATGTTTTGGGTCATTGTCATGTTGCATGGTCCAGTTCCGCTTCAGCTTTAATTTTCTAACTGATGGTCTCACATGTTCTTCAAGCACCTTCTGATACACAGTAGAATTCATCGTGGATTCTATGATGGTGAGCTGACCAGGTCCTGCTGCAGCAAAGCAGCCCCAAACCATGACACTTCCACCTCCATGCTTCACAGTTGGTATGAGGTTCTTTTCTTGGAATGCTGTGTTTGGTTTACGCCAAACATGTCCTTTGCTGTTGTGTCCAAATAATTCAATTTTGGACTCATCTGTCCAAAGAACATTATTCCAGAAGTCCTGGTCTTTGTCAACTTTATCGCTGGCAAATGTCAGTCTGGCCTCGATGTTTCTCTTGGAAAGCAAAGGTTTCCTCCTTGCACACCTCCCATGCAAGTTAAACTTGTACAGTCTCTTTCTGATTGTAGAGGCATGTACTTCTACATCAACAGTAGCCAGAGCCTGCTGTAGTTCTCGAGATGACACTTTAGGGTTTTTGGATACCTCTTTTAGCATCTTGCGGTCTGCTCTTGGGGTGAACTTGCTGGGGCGACCAGTCCTGGGCATGTTGGCAGTTGTTTTGAAAGCCCTCCACTTGTAGACTATCTTCCGGACAGTGGAATGGCTGATTTCAAAATCTTTTGAGATCTTTTTAAATCCCTTCCCAGACTCATAGGCTGCTACAATCTTTTTTCTGAAGTCCTCTGACAGCTCTTTTGCTCTCACCATGGTGCTCACTCTCACTTCAACAGTCAGGAGCACACCAAACTAAATGTCTGAGGTTTAAATAGGGCAAGCCTCATTCAACATGCAGAGTAACGATCTACTAATTATGTGCACCTGGTGTGATATACCTGTGTGAGATCTGAGCCAATTTAAGAGGGAATACATGTGAGGGTGTCCTATCTTTTTCCTCAGTTAGAATAGGCATTTTTGTAGAATGACATTTACAGAAGATCTTGAAAAGACTTTTCTTCAGTTTTCTTTGTTTAGTTGGATTACTTTAATCTCTCTGTATTGTTGAAACGGAGATGAAATAACCATTTATTAAAAATGTTACAAAAAACCACATGCTTTCAAAGGGTGTCCTAATTTTTTCACATGACTGTATATTCATGTAAATGTCTTAATCAATGAGGGCAGAAGGTGCCATATATTGTAAAGTGCAAGTGCAAACTGCAAATAAGCAGTGAAGGATAGCAACTCTGCAGGTACATAAATCATCAATTGGGTGGACATCTATCTAATAAGGTGCAACAGATACCATGATAAAGTGCATGTGCAAGCCACAAACAAGTGGCAAAACAGCATGGTAAAAGCTTATTCAAAGGCTCAACAGGAATAGTATATGCAATGTAAACCTAAAGAGTCACATACCGTAGTTTAGAGTAATAACTCCACAGGAATACCGCACACCCCAACCAGCGTTTCGATAGAAGGTACCCCCAGAGGAAGGTTTCTACCGAAACGCGCGTTGTCTGTACTGATTTGTCTGTCATCTTTCATTGTATGTTTTAATCATGTATTTCAATTAACAATATTTTCATAGCTTATCAATTCTCAGTGTTCGTTTATAGGTTCTTTTTTGTTTGAATACTGTATGGAGTGAAATTATTGCTTCTCTAAGTCTTGCGAGACTTGGCATAATAACTTCATAAATCAATTTCTACTGTAAAAAAAAAACATTTCCCGAACTTGGGTTCGGTTCCAAGGTACCACAGTTGTTTTTTTACAGTAGAAATTGATTTACAGTACAGTATTCAAATGAAGTATTATGCAAATCGACTTTGGATGTTTCATCCGAAGTTGATTCGCTCATCCCTAGACAGGACTTACAGTGAACAGAAAGAGACAGTCTGCAAATAGACTTACAGTGGTTAAATATATCACAAAAACTGCTGAATATTTTTAATAAAGACCAATCGCATAAATGATTTTAGCCCAAAATGAGTAAAATGCAGTCATAAAACAATTGCCCAAAAGACGTTCAAAGACTTTAAATCCTCGATAGTATGTACAATATTATACATACTTATATTATAGTTGTACAACTATACAAAGACCACACAAGTAATTCGCTATTAACTTCACTCCTGATGGACAAATTATAGAAATACTTCCATGACCGCAGATTCCAAACTAAGAGGTAATCTTCTGCACAAATAAAGACCTTTTTAACCATAATGTTCCATATAATAAAAGCAGGCGTCTTTCAGCTGTAGAACAAAAAAATGGCGCACCATAGGGTAATAACGTTTTAGATGGGTAATAAGTAGTATCTCCAAAAAATGGAGGCTCACCTGGTAGAGTTGTGCTAATTTAGGCACATCTCTAATGAAGACGTATGTCAGGTTGGCATAAGCCCCTCACGGCGGATGGTATGCAGCCCAGGATGAGTGCTTCTGTTCAGGGACGCCTGGAATCCCTCAGAAAGCCAGTAGTTCAATAGAGAAAAGGAATATCCCATGGCGCAAGAACCACCCAGTGGTTGGAATAGAATGAGGGTTCATTTTTATTAAGCAAGCACTACAACGCGTTTCGGGGATATACCCCTTCTTCAGGTACAAATGACTTGCATCATTGATAATGTTCCATATGGCTGTGCCATATTAAAAACGTGAGTAGAGTGTTTTGAGTTATCAATCCAGACCTTTCACTAGAATAGAAAATCTAAACTAAGTATACAGACACGGAGTGTGGCGCCCAGGGATCTCCCTGCACTTACTGTTATACCTGGGCGCCACTCCGTTCTCCCGGTATAGCCTCCGGTATCTTCATATGTTTGGCTCCACCCAGTTGAGCCTGCCGGCGTCTCATTCTCCCATGCTGTAGCGCTGGCCAATCACAGAGCTCAGCTCATAGCCTGAGAGTTTTTTTTTCTCTCAGGCTTTGAGCTGAGCGCTGCGATTGGTCAGCGCTACAGCCTGGGAGAAAGAGACACCGGCAGGCTCAACTGGGTGGAGCCGAACATATGAAGATACCGGAGGCTATAGCGGGAGAACGGAGCGGCGCCCAGGTATAACAGTAAGTGCAGGGAGATCCCTGGGCGCCACACTCCGTGTCTGTATGCTTAGTTTAGATTTTCTATTCTAGTGAAAGGTCCTCTTTAAGGAGATTCATAACTCATGTTACAAGCAGATTTTTACTTGGATAAAGCAAATACTGTACAATAAATCATTGGCCACATAAATATGTAAACTGACATGTGGGTGCATAGAGATATAAGGGTTGAATAGAGGGAACACCATTTTGCTGCCCTGCATACTGTTCTTCCTCATGTCCAATCTAGTCATTGTTCCTCCCTTTGTTCCCTGATGGTTGTAATTTACAGCTGTCACCCCCTTCCCCCTTTCCCCAAGCAACAGCTCCAATTCTCAGGCTTTCTTTCTTTTTTTGCTTTCAGTATGAAGTTTTGAAGCTTATTAGAGTCTGCATCACCAATACTGAGGCCCCAATAGAGTACCATGCCCACCAACAAAATACATTGAGCTTCAAGGCAAGCAAAACCCAGAAGAACATTTTATTTTACATTATGTATCATGTTACCTCTCATTTCAGGAACGTATAATTTGAGCTACTTAACACCTGGTCATTATATTAAGCTGTGCTAGAGTCATAGCATAATAAATTGCAGCAGTCCCCAGCGTTCACTGATAAGCACCAAACATAAGAGTTACTTGAAATAGTTGAAAGTAATAATTTCAAAATGATATACAGATATCAACCACAGCAGATTACCGATGCTGAATGTTAGCTTCCACATCCCTGGACAGATCTGTTTTAGTTAATACTATAAAGCATATTAAATACCACTTACCTTGCTCTTATACTAGGTTATATTCTACATAATTTATAGTTTATTTTCAATGTTTTGAATACGTATTAATATTCTAACAGTCTATTCCAATCAATGTAGGAATGATATACAGATATCAAACACAGCAGGTTACCAGTGCTGAATATAAGCTTCCACGTCCTTGAACAGATCTGTTTTAGTTAATACTATAAAACATATTAAATACTGCTTACCTTATGTAGTAGGTTGTATACTGCTCTTATACTAGGCAACATCCTACGGAATTTATAGTTTCTTCTCAATGTTTTTAATGCTCTTAGACATATTTTAACAGTCTGTTCAAATGTAGGGTTATTTTACGGTTTCCCATGAAAAACTGTTGCTTTAACAATGAATCTATTATAAAAAGCATGCAAATGACCAAGATCCTTTTAAGGACATAATGAATCCCAGATTCTAAAGAATTTTACAATATTTAAATTATAAGTATGGGCTGCTGGTTGCTATGAGCTTCCATACCAGCATCTCTATGTCTTATTTCTTGTTGCCCTCTACTGGATGGTTACAAAAAATAGTCTTAATGATCTAATATAACAGCTCTGACAAGAAGAAAGAGAATTGACATTGTTATAGATCTGCACAGGTAAGATACTGTACATATCCAAATACAGTACATTAATCAAACTCAGAAAAATCTTCAGACTGGTTTATTTCGCTACAATTATCAATTTATCTATTATGGAAGTAAATACAAAACTGCAATGACAGGCAATCAGTGTCACGGATGAGGTATAGGAGAAAACACCAAACTGACAACCAGGGAAGAGAAAAAGCCACTAAGCCTCAATGCTAGGGACAGGAAAATGTCACCTCCTAGTAACCCTACTCCTGGCCCTGTCTCCTAACCGAAGGGCACCCCTTGAAGGTGGAAATGCCCATACCCTGGAACCTGGGATCCAGGAGACCCTAGAGAGCCCTAAGAATATTGTCAGGGCTGAGGCAACCCGTTCCTTCCCTGATGAAGGAACAGGCGTCTCCCTGAGGCCTAGTAACAACAAGCAAGGAAGGGAAAACAAAACACAAACAAACATGACAATTAACTTCTGTAGTGATGGACGAGCAGTAACACCAGAGACAACCTCACACCAGCTCAGCCAAACCCAAATTAAGCTAACTTCCGCACAGTCAGAAGGGTGGGGCAACACAAAATAGGGTAGAGTAATGAGTACTAAGCTACACCTGAAACAGGGGATGAGGTCACAAGCAAACACACAATAAAGAGTAATCAAAGAGGCTGTTAGATTCCTTTATGCTCCGCTAGTCTCCTTGATCTCCTGACATCTGTCACAGAAGGGACCGTGACATTTGGTGTATTACAAATTGTTGTCCATATAGGTGTTTCTATGGATTTAATAATGCTTGCTATGGAAGAAAACAGATTGGTGTTTGTCTCATCTAAACAAACCTTCTTAAACTTCCACTAACCTTTTGCAAAACTTTGCGGATAACAATAGTACAAGTGACTATAATAAACTTCATAATATATCTTATCAGAGGAAAGAAAAAGAAAAAAAGCAGCACATAAATGCAAAGTCAATGGTGTTTTTTTATTTACCCCCTGTCTATAATGCTATGTTTCAGCTGCTCCATGAACCCATTTTCAAGCTGTGAAAATGGCTGCCTTGTGCATTGTGGTCGCCGGGTAAATAAACACCATTGACTTCACATGCTGCTTTTTATTTTCTATTCTGCATTGTGGGATTCTAAGTGTGCACTCATGCTTTCCTTTTCTTCCAAGTTCTGTTTCACTTTTTTTGTTTCAGTCTCATCAAAGAAAATTGCCTTTATTGCCACTTCCTAATTACTTTATCTCTGAATATTCACCTGAATCTGTCTCAAGGTGGACCAGCTAACAAAATTATCATATTAAATATGTCAATGACAGTCTATTGAGAGGGGTGAGTGAAGAAGTAAACAGATATTGAGTGAGCTAGGGAAGCCAGAGAAACTGCACTAGTTAAATAGTTTCTATCTCAGTTCAAGTGCTTTAAGCACATCAGTAGTTGTCAACATTTGTCTTTTATGTCCTCCATGATCATGTAGCTGCTGAGTCAGTTAATGTTATGAGGCATATTCTCTTGTATTATCTGTGTGCGGTTTATAGGAGCTAGTCTCCACCTATCTTATCTAGGAGAACTGCAAACTTAAGATACAAAATACAAATGATAAATTGATAAAAATGCCATATAAAAGTCATATAATGGCCAGAAATAAAGTTTTCCTAATGTTCACAATACTGTTCCCTTGATTAATGCAAGGTTTGTTGAAAGGTTTTCTATGTTTTAAGATAACCATACACCTTCAAAGGCTATTTGGATACAGCAATTGTATCTCTCCTGACTTCCCCATAAACATTCAGCACAATATCATCCTCTGAATCAAGTTCTGAACCAAGGTGGGACTGTCCAACTTTTGAAGGGGGGTCTTATTGTTATTTTATGTTGTCTTTTATATGCTTATTATGCAATTAATTAAAAATTATTAAAGGAAAAATACTCTATATTGATGTTGTTTTCCATACCGTAGGTAGTAGGTTCAGCATGTCTATTCCTTTAGGCTGGGTTCTCACATGCCATTTATGTGACACTTTTTTTTTAGCCAAACACAGAAGTGCATATAAAAGAGAGGGGAAGTCTCAGTCCTTTTACATTTTTCCTTCCTTTTGGATGTGTTCCTATTTTTGGCTCACAAAACTGTCAATAATCTGGCCTCCAGATGCAAATAGGCTGTTGCGTCTGCAACATGTATGACATATCAATAGGATATGCTATAAATGTCTGTCTAGACGCACTCACAAAATATGGTACTTTGATTTCATTTAGTAACTAACATTTTTTTTAATTGCACAAAGCCTTTAACCCTTTCAAGACCAAGCCATTTTTCACCTTTGTGACCAGGCCTAATTGTGCTAAAAACTTTGGAATCCTTTTACTTATCCAAGCCATTATGAGATTGTTTTCTCATGACATCTCGTACTTGATATTAGGGGTAAATTTGGGCAGATATGATTTACCTTTATATTATAAAAAATCCCAAATTTACTGAAAATTTTGAAACATTTTCTTTTATTTGAATTTCTATGCATTAGGCCTCATGCACACGACCGTTTTTTTTCTCGCGGTCATTGCTGGGAACGATGCTGTCCGAGTAGTACGCCAATTTAACAGACTGAAAATAAAACGCACAAAACCGAAGATAAAATCGATTTTAGAGGAAAAATTGTTAGGAAACATTATTTCCTGTATATTTACTTGTATATAAAGTGCAAGTACTGCCAAAATTACAAGGAAGAGGCACTCCGATTCAACCTGTATATCACATAAAGGAGGGCCTCATTCACATTGTTGTACAATTGTTCACTTAGTGGGACTCCTACACTCATAAAGCATATGCACTAGATAAAAAGCGTGCCAAAAATTACAAGGAATCGGCACTCCAATACACCCTTGCTGGTAAACCTCAAAAACATTAGAAGCAAGGGCCTTCTGGTGACCTTCTAAAACATTAGGGGCAAGGCCTGCTGCTGATCTGATCATCTAAAATATTATGGGTGAGGGTCTGCTGCTGAGCTGACTCTCTAAAACATTAGGGGTGAGTGCCTGCTGCTGATCTGACCATTTAAAACATTATGGGCCAGGGCCTGCTGCTGAACTGACCATCTAAAACATCTAAAACATTAGGGGCGAGGGCCTGCTGCTGATCTGACCATGGAGAAAAGTATGGGCGAGGGACTGCTACCGAGCTGATCATCTAAAATATTAGGGGTGAGGTTCTGCTGCTGAGCTGACTATCTAAAACATTAGGGGTGAGGGTCTGCTGCTGAGCTGACCATCTAAAACATGGACGAGGGCCTGCTGCCGAGCTGACCATCTAAAACATTATGGGCGAGGGCCTGCTGCTTAGCTGACCATCAAAAACATTATAGGCGAGGGCCTGATGCCGAGCTGACCATCTAAAATATTATGGGCGACTTTTTCTCTATGTTCGGTGTTGGATCCTTAGGTAAACTTTCGTATACCGCCATGTTATTTAGTTGACTGTGAATTTCCTCCAGGTAATCTTTTTTGTCCATAACCAGCAAAGCCCCGCCTTTGTCGACTGGTTTGATGATTAAGTCCTTGTCCTTTTTTAGGGTCTGTAAGCTCCTCGTGTTCCTCCCTTGTTAGGTTAGTTTGGCAGTTTTATTTGCCTTGTTCAATATCCCTCCTGCATGCCTCCATGTCCCTATTGACAAGGGATACAAAGGTCTCAACAGGGTGGTGGTTCTTTTGGGGACAGTAGTGACTCTTGTATTTTAAGCCAAGTTCTTTAGCTGAAATTGCTCCTGGGTTGCTGTGAATGCAAGGGTCCCTACTGGGATATTGTCTGTCACTATCCTTGAAGTGTGCTTTCAGGCGTAGATTCCTAAAGAATCTCAGGAGGTCCAGTTCCATCTGGAAGGTGTTAAACCTATATGATGGACAAAAGGATAAACCGTTCTGTAGGACCTGGATCTGTGTTGATGTAAGTGTTCTAGAGGATATGTTGATCACAAGTGAGTATGGTGTGGTTTCTGTTACCTGTGATCTCGTCGGTCTCCCTGTTGGGTGGTCTCCATTGGGTTCGGCTGTGTCTATTCTTGTCCGACGGCCTCTGTTCCTTCTCTGTCCCAAGAATGGGGCTGTGGGGTTTTCTTGCCTACGGTAGCTCTCTCTTTCCTTGCTGGAATAGGAGGATTCAGAGGAAGACGGGTATTCTCTTTGGTAATCCAAGCATTGAGGGTAATTATTGTGCCATCTGTATATTCTATTGGTACGGTAGTCCTTGGCATCCCTTTGAAACTTTTTCCGTTTTTGATTTCCAACCTCTCGTCTGTGGGAGGTGAGAGTGCTGGAGAGCTTCTCCTTGAGGGAATTGTAGTCGGATGCTGGTAACGTAGCTTGTAGTTGTTGTTCCGCTGTCTTTATCTGTTCCTTGATCTTTTGGATACTGTTTTGTAGAAAAGAAATAGTTAACGTCATCAGGTCGAATGAGCATCGGTTTAGGATCTGTTGGAATTGGTTGCAGTATTCGGGATCTTCCTTATATAGTGTGGGTCTGGTGGTCATGCGAAGACCCCTAGGGATGCGTTGTTCCTTGATGTATTCGGCAAGGGTTGAACTATGTAGCTGGTAGTTGATCAATCCCGGGATGTCGTTACTTGGGATAGGATGCGTTCCCGTTCCTGTTCATCATAGGAAAAGGTGGACATCATGGAGTGCGTTGTAGATAGCAAATGGTTGGATCACACTCTGAGTGGGGACATTTTCGTGGGTGTCAGGAGATGGCTCCGAGGCCGAGTTGCAATGTAGAGAAATCCACTTGTTTGCTTTAAGTGCAGTACTTTATTGCATAGGCTGTTTTCCAGTTCACATAAATAAAACAATTTTTGGCATATAGCCTTCCTCAGATCACTGGAATAGTTATACAAAGATAAGGCAATAATTAGTGACAGTGCAATATTTACAATGTACATAGTGATGTAAATACAGTACAAGATTTTAATTAGCGGGTGGTCATCCTATTGAGGTGAAGAGTCCCGGGCGATCATGTGCTAGGTGTGAAGGAGACCCATTTAAATTGTCAGTGTACATGGGAGGATACCCTCGGGTGAATCCGGATGGTAGTAGGTTGCCGAAGTACATCAAGGCAGTATGTTAAGGGAAATGACTTTTTTAAATCTTGACATGAATAGACTGTTATATTGGAAGTAACCGGACATTTCATGCAGTAATGAGAACTTATACAGATATGAAACATAATACATATATAAAACAAGGTTGAGCACTGGGTATAGGCATGCTGGGTAAGGTGTTACAGTTGTGAGGACGTTTAGACCTTTAGTATGCAGATTATGGTGGCCTTTTAGCAACCAAAAAGATGCAGGTATCTATGGAGATGTAGGTATCCTTACCTGGATGAGCAGCTTGTGTGCTGGTATATCAATGTGGACCCGAGGGTATCCTCCCACGTACACAGACAATTTATATGGGTCTCCGTCACACCTAGCACATGATCGCCCGGGACTCTTCACCTTAATAGGATGAGCACCCGCTAATTCAAATCTTGTACTGTATTTACATCACTATGTACATTGTAAATATTGCACTTTCACTAATTATTGCCTTATCTTGTATAACTATTCCAGTGATCTGAGGATGGCTATATGCCGAAAAATGTTTAATTTATGTGAACTAGAAAACAACTAATGCAATAAAGTACTGCACTTAAAGCAAACAAGTGGATTTCAGGAGTCTTTCTGTACTCTGCAGTGACTTGTGAAATCTGTGTAGCAATATCTTCTGTTTGTCAGGGGCAGAGATAGGAAAAATATTAGTGACCAACGGTGTAATCTGTGAATTGTGTGATCTGCGCTTCAATACCTAGTGTGGTTGTCAGGCCCAGATATAGGGAAAAAATTATAATACAGAAAACAATATTTTTTCCACATAATCTATCCACATTTTTGCTGTCAACGGTGTAATCCGTGAATTGTGTGATCTGCGCTTCAATACCTTGTGTGGTTGTCAGGCCCAGATATAGGGGAAAAAAATTAAATACAGAAAACTATTTTTCTCCCATAATCTATCCACATTTTTGCTATCAACGGTGTAATCTGTGAATTGTGTGATCTGCCCTTCAATACCTTGTGTGGTTGTCAGGCCCAGATATAGGGAATAAATTATAATACAGAAAACACAAATTTTTCTCCCATAATCTATCCACATTTTTGCTGTCAACGGTGTAATCCGTGAATTGTGTGATCTGCGCTTCAATACCTTGTGTGGTTGTCAGGCCCAGATATAGGGAAAAAATGTAAAATACAGAAAAAAATTTTCTCCCATAATCTGTCCACATTTTTGCTGTCAACGGTGTAATCCGTGAATTGTGTGATCTGCGCTTCAATACCTTGTGTGGTTGTCAGGCCCAGATTTAGGGAAAAAAACTATTTTTCTCCCATAATCTATCCCAGGGGCGTAGCTAGAAATGCATGGGCCCCATAGCAAAAAAAAATTATTGTCCCCCCAGCCCCCACATATCTATCGGGCCTCCCACCACCCCTTCCAGAGCTCCCACACAAACACCCATCCTAGATCTCCCATCGCCATGAGCAGTTTCACACTTGCGGCAGGACGGATCCGACAGGCTGTTCAGCCTGTTGGATCCGTCCTGCCGCTATTTTGCCTTGCCGCCACTCCATCCCCATTGACTATAATGGGAACGGGGACGGAGCTCCGGTGCAGCGCGGCAGTGTGCGGTGAAAGGCTGGCGGCCGAAAAGTACTGCAAGTCTGACTTTTTCTTCCGGTGGCCTCTCACCGCGCAGTGCCGTGCTGCACCGGAGCTCCGCCCCCATTCCCATAATAGTCAATGGGGATGGAGCAGCGGTCCAGCGAAATAGCGGCAGGATGGATCCGACAGGCTGAACAGCCTGCCGGATCCATCCTGCCGCAAGTGTAAAAGTACCCTTAGTCTGTCATATAAGAGGGGGGAAGAAACCCCAGAACTAGAGTGTGCCCCCCAAAAGAAGGAAAGGGCGCCCTCCTTATGACTGCTGGCATCTCTTTTTAACTTCATATCATCAGACTCTCACTTACTAATTACAGCACACACCCTGGCCTGTAGTGTCCACCATCAGACAGGGGAGGGAAGAAAAGAAAGCCCAGAACTAGAGTGTCAGTGTGCCCCCCAAGTTGGGGGGCACACTCTAGTTCTGGGGTTTCTTCCTTCCCCTGTCTGATGGGGGACACTACAGGGGTGTGTGCTGTAAATTTGTAATTAGTGAGAGTCTGATGATCTGAATTCTGAAGTTAAAAAGAGCTGCCTGCAGACCTGCAATGATAAGGAGGGCGCCCCTTGCTTCTCTTGGGGGCCCCACTCTGCAGGCAGCTCTTTTTAACTTCAGAATTCAGATCAAGTATCTCAGAATTCATAAGTTCTCTGGGTACACCCCCGGCCCGGCCCCTCCACTGCCTGAGTTCGCCTCCTCCCTTTAGTTACTAGGAGGAAATCTTTCCTGCGCTGCGGCGCTGGTGCCTGGCTCCGCCTCCGGGTGACATCACCACAGGTCCTCCACTCACTCACTCTTTAGTATCCCCACCACACTAAACTCCGCCCCTCTTGTAATTGATCACATAACTGTGACATCCTCGAAGGTCCTTCAGCCACTGGGATCGAGCAGCTATATATCAGGTTATTATCAGTATTATTATACAGTTTCCTATAGCCATATTGCAGCTGCCATACCTGCACCGCCAAGTTCTGCTGAACTGTATCCAACACTACAGCAGACCTCACAGAGTGGCCAACCCACAGGTACGCCCCCGTTCCGTTCCCCTCCACCGCCTACCTCATCTTCTGCTCATGCGGCAGTGCCCGCCTGCTCCAGTCCTGACCTGACTACTCTTTGGCTTCCCCCCAGCCAGGCCCGAGCCGCGGACCGCCCGCGCCCTGCCCACTACACTGGGCGGGGCGGTCGGGCCTGGCTGCCTGTGTGTGTTAATAAAAAATTTAAAAATAATAACTGAATGCGGTCCGGACGGGCCCGAAGTGGCGTAGGGCCCCATAGCCACTGCTTTGGTTGCTATGGCGATCCCTACGCCACCGATCTATCCACATTTTTGCTTTCAACGGTGTAATCCGTGAATTGTGTGATATGCGATTCAATACCTTGTGTGGTTGTCAGGCCCATATAAAGGGAAAAATTAATAATGCAGAAAACTATTTTTCTCCCATAATCTGTCCACATTTTTGCTATCAACTGTGTAATCCGTGAATTGTGTGATCTGCGCTTCAGCAACTTGTGTGGTTGTTAGGGCCAGATATAGGGAAAAAATTACAATACAGAAAAATAAATTCTCCCATAATCTGTCCACATTTTTGCTGTCAACTGTGTAATCCATGAATTGTTTTTCTGTCAATGGTGTAATCTGCGAATTGTTTTGCTGTCAACGGTGTAATCCGTGAATTGTGTGATCTGCGCTTCAACACCTTGTGTGGTTGTCAGGCCCAGATATAAGGAAAAAATTATAATACAGAAAACAACATTTTTTTCCCTCATAAACTATCCACATTTTTTGCTGTCAACGGTGTAATCTGTGAATTGTGTGATCTGCGCTTCAATATCTTGTGTGGTTGTCAGGGCCAGATATAGGGAAAAAATTAAAATACAGAAAACTATTTTTCTCCCATAATCTATCCACATTTTTGCTGTCAACGGTGTAATCCGTGAATTGTGTGATCTGCGTTTCAACACCTTGTGTGGTTGTCAGGCCCAGATATAGGAAAAAAATTATAATACAGAAAACACTATTTTTTCCTCATAAATTATCCACATTTTTGCTGTCAGCGGTGTAATCCGTGAATTGTGTGATCTGTGCTTCAACAACTTGTGTGGTTGTCAGGCCCAGATATAGGGAAAAAAATTATAATATAGAAACCACTATTTTTTCCTCATAAATTATCAACATTTTTGCTGTCAACGGTGTAATCGGTTAATTGTGTGATCTGTGCTTCAATACCTTGTGTGGTTGTCAGGCCCAGATATAGGGTAAAAATAATAATACAGAAAACACCATTTTTTCTCCCATAATCTAGCCACATTTGTGCTGTGAACGGTGTAATCCGTGAATTGTGTGATCTGCGCTTAAATATCTTGTGTGGTTGTCAGGCCCAGATATAGGGAAAGAATTACAATACAGAAAACACAATTTTTTCCCCATAATCTGTCCACATTTTTGCTGTCAACGGTGTAATCCGTGAATTGTGTGATCTGCGCTTCAACAACTTGTGTGGTTGTTAGGGCCAGATTTAGGGAAAAAATTAAAATACAGAAAACAATTTTTCTCCTATAATCTGTCCACATTTTTTCTGTCAATGGTGTAATCCGTGAATTGTATGATCTGCGCTTCAACACCTTGTGTGGTTGTCAGGCCCAGATATAGGGAAAAAAAGTTATAATACAGAAAACACAATTTTTTCCCCATAAATTATCCACATTTTTGCTATCAACGGTGTAATCCATTAATTGTGTGAACTGCGCTTCAATTCCTTGTGTGGTTGTCAGGCCCAGATATAGGGAAAAAAAATTAAATACAGAAAACTATTTTTCTCCCATAATCTATCCACATTTTTGCTGTGAACGGTGTAATCCGTGAATTGTGTGATCTGTCCCTCAATACCTTGTGTGGTTGTCAGGCCCAGATATAGGGAAAAATTTTAAATACAGAAAGCTATTTTTCTCCCATAATCTGTACACATTTTTGCTGTCAACGGTGTAATCCGTGAATTGTGTGATCTGCGCTTCAACAACTTGTGTGGTTGTTAGGGCCAGATATAGGGAAAAAATTATAATACAGAAAACACTATTTTTTCCCATAATCTATCCACATTTTTGCTGTCAACGGTGTAATCCGTGAATTGTGTGATCTGCGCTTTAACACCTTGTGTGGTTGTCAGGCCTAAATATAGTGAAAAATATTAGTGATACATTTGTGATAAATATTAACTACATCAGAAAACAGTGTCTGTACCGCAGATTCCAATAATCTGGGCCTAAAATAGTGTCCATATTCTGTGGTGTTCTGTGACATATACTGTACGCCATCCGAAAACTGTTTCTTTAGCATAAATTTTAATAATCTGGGCCTAATCTAGTGTCCATAGTGTGTGGCAGTACGCCATCTGAAAACTGTTTCTTTAGGGCAAATTCCAATAATCTGGGCCTAATATAGTGTCCATATTCTGTGTGTTTCTGTGACATATACTGTCCTGCATCCAAAAACTGTTACTTTAGGGCAAATTTAACTAATCTGGACCTAATGTAGTGTCCATATTCTGTGTGTTTCTGTGACATATACTGTCCTGCATCCGAAAATTGTCTCTTTAGGGCAAATTCCAATAATCTGGGCCAAATATAGTGTCCATATTCTGTGTGTTTCTGTGACATATGCTGTCCTGCATCCGAACACTGAGTTTGTATTGCAAATTCCAAAAATCTGGGCCTAATCTACGGTCCATAGTGTGTGGCTTTCTCTGACATATACAGTACTCCATCTGAAAACTGTTTCTTTAGGGCAAATTTAACTAATCTGGGCCTAATCTAGTGTTCATATTCTGTGGGTTTCTGTGACATATTCTGTTCTGCATCAGAAAACTGTGTCTTTAGTGGACTGTAAAACAATCTGTGCCACATCTAGTGACAATACCATTAATATGAAGAAGGCGAGCACTAAGTGACGAGGAAGTAGGCGTGATGCTGATGCTGTACGCAGAGGCTGTGGCCCTGGGTGCAATAATACTGTGCCTGCTGCCAGTGCACCATAAAAAAAAAAAAAAAACATCCACCGTACCCAGCTTCATGTCCAACTTAGCTGGGCGACGTTGGACAAGACTGTCCAAGTCGGACCAGTGCGAACAGTTGATCGGTTGGATTGCTGAATATAATGCTTCCAGTTGGTTAAGCACCACCATCTCTTCCACCAAGTCCAGTCTCTGTAGCCAAGAGTCTGGTCATTCCTCTCTCTGATCATCCTTCCTCTCACCATGGAGAGGCTTGCCAAACGAGTGATCCCACACTCAGACATTCCGAGGAGCTCTTTCCAGCGCCACTATTACATTTGGCCCTCGCGCCCAGCATGCTTGAAGAGGGACCTGAGATATTGCGCCCTGATTCCCAACCTCTTGAGCCTTCACAGTATCAAGAAGATGACGGTGGTGAACGGCAATCATTTGTTCACTAGGTGGATAATGATGAGACAAAGTTGTCAATCTGAGGATGTGGTTAGGTCAAGTTAGGAGGATGAGCAGAGTGAGGAAGTGGAAGAGGAGGTGGTTGACGATGAGGTCACTGATCCAACATGGGAAGGTAAAAAGCCGAGCGAGGACAGCAGTACAGAGGGGAAGGGATCCGCAGCACTGCAACAGGCTGGAAGAGGCAGTGGGGTTGAAAAAGTGAGAAGTCGGCCCACACCAAACAGGCCGGCAACCGTTACACTGAGCATTCCTATGAGTAAATCTACCTTGTGCAGTGCCCAGTAATGGGTTGTTAAATGTTTAGTATTTGTCGTGATGCCAATTGCAGCGTATACAGGGTACTATCACAAGGCCCTTCCAAAATGTTATAACTCACGCCCCAGGTTAGGAATGCCAGAGTGGGGTGATTGCCTATAATGTCTCTGTATGGTGATGATTATGGTGTCAACGGTGTCTCCTACCTGGGTATGGCTGGACTCCTGGCTCATGGCTCATTTGCAATAAATTGAGTGTAGTGATAGTAGGAGTAATAGAGGGATTTTGCCACAGAAATTGATGTCCAGACCTTTGGTGAAGTTCAAATTTGTCTTTACTGTGGATAAATTTCATCCAAGCAATGTACAGCTTTGGTCTTAGGTCCCAGCAGGCTTTGGCAATGGTTGGCAGGAATGAATCTTCTGCTCTATCAGTCTGAAGCTTGCAGGAAAGGACGTCTGCTTAGTAGCTCAAAAACTGTGGCAGGAATTTGGCTTCTGCACTTCTTTATATCTTCTGCTTTATGGGGACAGACTAGCTGAGGAGGAATATGGCTTCTTCTGGGTCTCTGGACTTTACTCACAGTTATATTATCAGGGAATACTTTCTTTCTGGAACTGGAGGTTGTCTGCTTGCTTGTCATCCAGCTGAGGCTGCAGGCCTCAGGCTAGGGGTTGTGATCAATGTCTCAATATTGGGAGCTCCTAACACACACACCCTACCCCTAGCAGGGGGTGGGCTACACTGCTCACTAACTTCCTTCTCCACCCAGGGTGTAGGCTGTGGGAATAGTCCATACCTCCACAGAGGGGGAGCTAAGCTGGAATTAACCATTCCAGCTTAGATGTACTAAACTGTAGCTAACTCCTTACCAACGCATTGCTGCCACCTGCTGGTGAACATGGAAAATTACAGCAATAATTGTATTTAACATGGTTTATGCACATTTGTGAATGACATAATGTAAAATCATATCAGATGACAAGGTAAAGGCTCTTAACAGATTGTAACGGGGTAGAAGAGTGTCGTAACACAACTCTGGGGCGTTACATTCCCCCTTACTTCGAGTTGAGCTGACCTTGGCTTATGCTTAGGAGGGGAGGAACCAGCTCTGGGGTACCCAAATAAATACAAAGTGCTGCATGTATTACACATAAAACATACAAAGACAAACATATAACGGCTACCTTGAGGTTCCTGCCCGCATGAGTAGGGTGTCCTAAGTAACAGTTTCCCTCTCGGTATAACCAGTGAACCAAATGTTTGCACAAAGCACTCACTACTGACTGACTTTTGGAGTATTGTCCACCAATACCAAAGAAAGCATGGGGGTGTCTTTACTCTGTAATCCGACCATTATGTAATGAAATGCCCGCAAATGGAAGGGTGGCTTTCTCCTGTGTGTACTCCCTTACCTGCAGCAAAGTCAAAATATAAGGCTTATAGCACGATCACTATGGTGACTATGGGTAACTAAAAGTGGCTCTAAGGTTCTAGGTTCCATACCTTAGGAAAATGCACAGAAGGGGAGGCATTAGCTTCTCCATGCGCTTCTGGCAATGTCACAGGAGGAGTGTATGATAATCCCATGAAACTCCTGAAAGACACCTTAGGATGGGAGCAATCCTGAACAAATAACAAACGGGAAGGAGGGGTCAAAAACTTCTCTAACCATTACCGAAGCAGCGGGGTTACCCATGTAGTTACTAGACCTGCCAGGACTTACCACTTGGTCCTACCCTGGGTACATATGGGTATATAACACCGGGAGTAGGCCATTAGTATTAAGCATACGCAGAGGCAGTCCGTATAAAGGGGGGGGGGAGAAAACAAGAGCTGTAAAGCAAGGCACACTGAAGTAAGGTGCTACATATCTAGCTAAGTGCAAAAGTAAGTGTAATTTCACAATAAGTGCATGAAGGTTACAGTGCGGCACCTAGAAGAGAATACACACAATGGGCATATAATACTTGAACGTTGCATAACCTGTAAACTTGTAATGAAATTAGTGCAAAAACATTATGCAAATATCAGTGCAATCAATATTATCATAATACGCTCAAATATGACTTGAGTCCTTTTTCTTTGAAGAGCTGTAAAGTTGAATCCTCTGGAAACAGATAAAAGTCAATTGTAATCCACAGGAAACAAGAGAGTTAATTGTAATCCAATGGAAAGCATAAAATGTCATATAAAAGCACATAAAATAGCAGCATAATAAGAACCATAGTTCCATAAGGCTATCAAGTAACCTGAGAAAGGGGATGAAACAATGTAAAACTTGGATGCAAAGGGTTAAAGTAGTTGGGGGGAGTCCTCACAAGAGTGGCCATCCAGCTGAGGCTGTAACTTGAGGCAACTGGAAAACAACAAAACTGGCCGACAGTCTCTCAGTTTTCAGGACCAGTTCACACTGTGGCTCCCAATAGTCCTTTATTTTCAGAAATGAGCATTTTTTAGAGAAGGACTTTGAGGTCCTCCTCACTGCTAGAACTACTGAAGCTCATTAGAGGGCGCTCTTGCCTCTGGTAACTTAGCTTGGCAGCTGTAGTAGTGCACCACTGCCCTCTTTGGGTGTCTTTTGTAATTGGCCGAGCAGTCAGCCTGGTGAATGCAGCTGTGACATGCTGCAAGCCGGGATCCGTAGCCAATGCAGAGGTGGACAATACCTCCAGCTGAAGGAGCTCTGGTAGGCAAACTTAGGGTGCCTGAGGCAGCTTCCAGGGTAGGATGTAGGGTTGCACTCTGGGGTTGAAGGTCAAAACTGAATTGTTAATCTGGCCCACCCATTGTGTGGGGGGTGCAGCCAGGTCAGGGATGAGGGGCTCTGGTTCTGACTAGGCCTGTTCCCTGAACCGCCTCCTGCCATCTGGGGTCTCCTGTAAGCAACGGACCCTCCCTGCAGAGCCTGGGTCTTGCTGCCAGGTCTCTGGGGTAAGTGCAGGGGACAATGGTTTGGCCAAAAGGGTTGCTCCTGCGGCGAAAGGGCCTTGAATGGAGCGCATTGGGGTGTATTCGACTTGGTCACCCACATACAGGTTGTGACGGGCCTGTGGTAAGTAGGGGCGCTTAACGGAGCGGCGGCCCACAAATATTTCGGCTCCAGAATGATTGTCTTGGAGGAAGCCCACTCCTCTCTCCACAGCAAACCATAGGACTGTCCCGGTGCGCCTGATCAGCTTTGGGTAACCGGGCCAGGGGTCATCTAGAACCTGCTTGACCCACTCCTCTATAGCCGTTTTATATTACCACAAGATTTGGGCATGGGGGCGGTTATCTCCAACGGGACCTCAGGGTTAAGCCGTCCTGGCTTGGGGGCGTCTTTTCTGGGTGGCGGACTGGAAACTCCGTCCGCCTCCGCCGCACCAGCAAGCGTGCGGAGCCTGTTCGGGCCTAGTGGCAGTGTCGGGACCCACCGGGTGCGGTGCAGGGGCAGCAACGGTTTGGACCAGGGCCTCAGGGAGCGGGACTGCTACTAACTGATGTCACGGCAGGGCGGCCGGTTCCGGTGCCTCCTGCTGGTCATCTTCAGCGGTCGCGGCTGTCTGCGGAATGGCGGTCAACTCCTCCAAGGACGCAGCTGGTTCCTGGGCCGGGACGTCGGTCGTTGATGATGAAGCACTTGGCGGTGCAGACACCGTTTAACACCCGCAAACAGACGGTCTGGTAGAACGGTTTAACCAAACATTAAAAAATATATTGAAAATGTAGTGTCTAAAGATGGGAAGGACTGGGACCTCAACCATTATTTGCAGTGCGAGAGGTACCCTAGGCCTCTACTGGGTTCTCACCCTTCAAACTGCTATATGGCAGACACCCTCGCGGTCTCTTGGATGTGGCCAAAGAGGCGTGGGAACAACAACCCACTCCACACAATAGTGACCATAAAAACCTGATGTTTCTCGAGTCTGCTAAGAGGTTGAATCCCCGTCAAGCCAGATGGGCTCTGTTTTTTACTCGTTTTGATTTTTCCATTACGTTCAGGCCGGGAAGTAAAAATGTGAAGGCGGACGCATTATCTCGGAGCTTCCATGCTTTTCAACCTACTGAGGTACAACCTGAATCCATCCTACCAGCAAAAATCTTCATAGCAGCTCTAACCCAGGATATCTCGGCTCGCATTAGGTCTGAACAACATCTGGCATCGGTATCCACCCCAACAGATAAGTTGTTTGTTCCCGTACAATTTCGTCTCCAGCTTTTGGGTGAGTGTCACGATTCTGCCTTTTGTGGACATCCGGGTGTTGAGGGCACTAAGGATCTGGTTTCTAGATCTTATTGGTGGCCCACTCTAACTAGGGATGTCAAGTCCTACGTGTCAGCCTGTGATGTTTGTGCCAGGTCCAAGACACCTAGGACTCACCCTGCTGGTAACCTACGACCCCTACCCATTCCCAGTAGACCCTGGTCCCATATCTCAATGGACTTTATAACTGACCTACCGCCGGCGGAGGGTAAGACTGTAGTTTGGGTAGTGGTCGATAGGTTTAGCAAGATGGTCCATTTCATTCCCCTGTCTAAACCCCCGAATGCCAAAACCCTGGCGTCTATTTTTGTGAAAGAAATTGTTCGATTGCATGGTATCCCGGAAAATATTGTTTCTTACAGGGGTGTGCAGTTTGTGTCCAAATTCTGGAGGGCCTTCTGTCAAAAATGTAAAATTTCATTGTCTTTTTCCTCTGCCTACCACCCTGAGAGTAATGGGCAGACTGAACGCCTTAATCAGTCTGTGGAACAATTCTTGAGGTTGTATGTTGCTGATGACCAGCAATTATGGGTGAAATTTCTTCCATTGGCTGAATTTGCTTTGAATAACCGTGTCAATTCTTCTGCTGGGGTTTCCCCTTTCTTTTGTAACCATGGTTTCCATCCCTGTTTTCATTCTGGGTCATCCGTCTCCTCCTCTAACCCTGAGGCGGATAGGCTCTCCTCTGAACTGTGCACAGTTTGGGCCCGGGTTCAATCGAACTTAGAAAAGGCTCAAAGTTCTCAGAAACTCAAGGCCGATAGGAGACGTTCAAGGGGGGTGAATTTTCAGATTGGGGATAAGGTATGGTTGTCCTCCAAGAATCTCTCTCTTAAGGTAGATTCTAAAAAGTTTGCTCCTCATTTTATTGGACCATATAAGATCACGGAGGTGATTAACCCAGTATCATTTAGGTTGGAGCTGCCCGAGTCATTCCACATTCATAATGTGTTCCATAAATCTCTGCTTAAAAAATATTTTGAACCGGTAGTACCATCAAAAGCCTCGCCTCTGCCGGCTCTTGTTAATGATGCTGTCGAGTATGTGGTGTCTAAAATAGTGGCTGTCAGGAAGGTGCGTAATTCCTTGCAGTACCTGATTCACTGGAAGGGGTATGGACCTGAAGAGAAATCTTGGGTACCTGCCAGGGAGGTTCTTGCTCCTAGACTTGTTCGAAAATTTCATTTAGAACACCCTGAAAAGCCATCGCCTGAAGTCTTGGGTCCGGTGGCCCCTCGTAAAAGGGGGGGTACTGTAACGGGGTTCCGAAGGTGCACTCGGTCTCCCATTAGCCGCAGACCTGCTGCTTAGCTTCTGGAGCGAGGATCTGTGTTTGACCTCGTTCCCAGGGCGGCTTTGCTAGCTGGGAGGCCCCCTGCTCCTAAGTCTGCCTTGAGCGCCGAGCTGATCACTCGGTGCTCGACTGCTTGGTCTGTCGGTCATGTGACGCTGGCTACATCACATGACCCTCACTCCCCACTATAAATACAGGCAGCCTGCTGGCCACAGGTTGCCTGTTAATTTAGGTTCCACCTGTGACTTTGTCTTCCTGGCGTACTTACCTCCTGCTGAATTCCTGATGATCCTCTGCCTGCTCCTTGTGTACTTTGCTGCTCTCCTGGTATTCTGACCCCGGCCTCCTCCTGACGATCCTCTGCTGACTCCTTTGGTACTTCACGACTTTCCTGGTATTTATGACCCCGGCTTCTCCTGACAATTCTCTGCTTGCTCCATTTGTACTTTGTAGCTTTCCTTGTATTGACTCGGTCCGTTCACATTCTGTTGTTTGTCTGTCTGTCATCCCTGCACTTATTCCAAGCTAGGGATTGCCGTTCAGTTGTCGCCTGTCATTAGGACTCGCGAGGCAAGTAGACAGGGCCAGGGGTAAGGGTGGAGCACAGTGGTCACTTCCCTTCCCCCTGTGTGTGTGTGTACGCAACCGTTACACTCGGGTCCGGATCTTTAACCAGGGTGTTTGGGTTTTGGTTCTGGTGCTGACCGTGGACAGTAAGTTCCTAGCTAGGTGGCAGGGGCCCTACAAGGTACTCAAGAAAATTGGAGATGTAAACTATAAAGTACACCAGCCAGGGCGGTGAAAGCCGGAGCAGGTTTACATTTTTTTTTTCTCCAGGCAGGTTTATGATGGTTATACGATGAGGCATCAGACCTCCAACCCGTGAATATTTCCCTGCGCAATGAATATCCGATTTGCACTGGCCAGGAGATAAGACAGCCCAGACTCAACTCAGGTTGACAATATCTAAAATCTTTATTCCACAGCACATACTTATAGGGCATTTGGGGGTGGGAGCATAGTGTGTGGCTAGGTACAATTGAAACTTTGCTAAACAATACTGGTATCTGCTATATACACTGCTCAAAAAAATAAAGGGAACACTTAAACAACACAATGTAACTCCAAGTCAATCACACTTCTGTGAAATCAAACTGTCCACTTAGGAAGCAACACTGAGTGACAATCAATTTCACATGCTGTTGTGCAAATAGGATAGACAACAGGTGGAAATTATAGGCAATTAGCAAGACACCCCCAATAAAGGAGTGGTTCTGCAGGTGGTGACCACAGACCACTTCTCAGTTCCTATGCTTCCTGGCTGATGTTTTGGTCACTTTTAAATGCTGGCAGTGCTTTCGCTCTAGTGGTAGCATGAGACGGAGTCTACAACCCACACAAGTGGCTCAGGTAGTGCAGCTTATCCAGGATGGCACATCAATGCGAGCTGTGGCAAGAAGGTTTGCTGTGTCTGTCAGCGTAGTGTCCAGAGCATGGAGGCACTACCAGGAACAGGCCAGTACATCAGGAGAGGTGGAGGAGGCCGTAGGAGGGCAACAACCCAGCAGCAGGACCGCTACCTCCGCCTTTGTGCAAGGAGGAACAGGAGGAGCACTGCCAGAGCCCTGCAAAATGACCTCCAGCAGGCCACAAATGTGCATGTGTCTGCTCAAACGGTCAGAAACAGACTCCATGAGGGTGATATGAGGCCCCGACGTCCACAGGTGGGGGTTGTGCTTACAGCCCAACACCGTGCAGGACGTTTGGCATTTGCCAGAGAACACCAAGATTGGCAAATTCGCCGCTGGCCCCCAGTGCTCTTCACAGATGAAAGCAGGTTCACACTAAGCACATGTGACAGAGTCTGGAGACGCCGTGGAGAACGTTCTGCTGCCTGCAACATCCTCCAGCATGACCGGTTTGGCATTGGGTCAGTAATGGTGTGGGGTGGCATATCTTTGGAGGGCCGCACAGCCCTCCATGTGCTCACCAGAGTTGCCTGACTGCCATTAGGTACCGAGATGAGATCCTCAGACCCCTTGTGAGACCATATGCTGGTGCGGTTGGCCCTGGGTTCCTCCTAATGCAAGACAATGCTAGACCTCATGTGGCTGGAGTGTGTCAGCAGTTCCTGCAAGACGAAGGCATTGATGCTATGGACTGGTCCGCCCGTTCCCCAGACCTGAATCCAATTGAGCACATCTGGGACATTATGTCTCGCTCTATCCACCAACGTCACGTTGCACCACAGACTGTCCAGGAGTTGGCAGATGCTTTAGTCCAGGTCTGGGAGGAGATCCCTCAGGAGACCGTCCGCCACCTCATCAGGGGCATGCACAGGCATTGTAGGGAGGTCATACAGGCACGTGGAGGCCACACACACACTACTGAGCCTCATTTTGACTTGTTTTAAGGACATTACATTAAAGTTGGATCAGCCTGTAGTGTGTTTCTCCACTGTTTGACTCCAAATCCATGGGTTGAAAAATTTGATTTCCATTTTTTTATTTTTGTGTGATTTTGTTGTCAGCACATTCAACTATGTAAAGAACAAAGTATTTCAGAAGAATATTTAATTAACTCAGATCTAGGATGTGTTGTTTTTGTGTTCCCTTTATTTTTTGAGCAGTGTACAATACATGAAAGGGTTATTTTACATATTGACCAGGGTTAATCTAAATGCTAATAAATTGAATGAGTTGACATAGGTTGCTGTCATTGTATGTGAGGTGTGATTTTAAATAGCCTTCTCTTAAGGGAGGAAGGTGCTATTGTGTTCACCAACTGGCAAAGGGTGTGAGATGTGCTAATTCGGGGTACTGCATTCCACAAGAGATGAGGCCTTGTAATAATCTATGATGTCTAAATAGTAAAATTATGAAAAATCCCTTTCCAACCCAACCATTGATCCCAACTTTTATATAAACAGGATCACTGTATGTTTTCTTTCATCTAAGGCCTTGTATGTATATATATATATATATATATATATATATATATATATATATGTGACACATGAAGACACTAAAGACTATGAAGGAGATAAAAAAAAAAAAACTTCTGTGTAATTTGGCGCACAGTAGGAAAAAAATCTCCTGCATAGTGGAAAAGAGAGAAGAAAGAAAAGTAAGAAAAAACACAAAACATAACATAGGCCTTTGGAATCATTGTTATTCTGAGAGTAGCACCATGTTTCCTCCTGGGTACGTTTCCTGTGTGTTTGCTGGAGGCATGCAAGCTCTACACATAGATAGGATGTTTGGGATGCACTGAGCACAACAGCATAGAGTGATTATGCACATGATTACCCCTACTATGGTAACTGCCAGCCTTTGGATAAATGCAGTTCAAGGCAACCATCCAAAAAAAACAATCCCACCAATTTGACTGATATCCCTCTTTGATGTCTTTTGCTAGTTCACTCAGTGTCTTGATATGGCCTTGTATTGATTTTGAATGGTCGCTCAGATTGAAATAACACATGCCTACAAAAGAATCCCATCCCATATTATGCTTAAGCAAGAGATAATCTATAGTCAGCCAATTTTGTAAGATTTAGTGTCTGGTGCCCTGGAGATCTATCAATAGTTCAGACAGAGCACTAGATGTGTGGTTTAACCCCTTTGCAAGTGCACAGGCAACCTTACTCAGTTGTCTATGATTTGCTGATGCAAGGCCTGGGACTCCTACTAGGGATATGGCCAGAGAGACATACTCAGCTTCAGAGAACAGATGTACTGCTGAGTCACAGTCGCTTGGAAGAGTCTCTCCTAGGGACCTAGGGGATCGGGAGTGGGCAACCGATCTTGGGGGTAGGATCACTGAGAGCTGGGAAAGTGTACACGGTCCCCATGTTATATTCCCTGGGACATATGTCCAGCTACGAGTCCCACATGTCAGTAACCATCCCTTAGGGAGCTGGACATTTTTCCCATTACTAGGTTGTATTATGGTATGAGTACAGGTCATGTTGTTGGTTACTGACTTGCACTGGCGAATGTAGACTGATGACTTGGTTGTGTGCACATAGGGATGTGACTTCTACTGCAGGTCATGTCATAGCAGACTTCAGCGGAGGTTATATATCCTGTATCTACCTCAACCATTTTTTCTGTGAGTGAATATGAGGAGCTGTTGCTCCAATATGTGTATAGATTTGGATTTGCATATACATCAGTATCCTCCATACTTGTGTCGTTCCATGCTGTACTATAATAAATTCTTAGGACACTCACTGGGTTGGGAACAGAGGCAGGTAGAAAACAAGTCATATGAGTTGTAGTGATCCAGTGATGCAAAAATCCAAAGAATTTAGTATATTGGCAGCAATAAATGCCCATATATTGTCCTTCATGTCTAACAGATTTGGGGTTAATCGTAAAGTGGAGACACAAATGTCTCTTCCAAGGGTATGGGTGTACATCTGCATTGTACGGAACACTGATGCTTCCTTCTTCAGTATGGATCGATCCAATTTGAACTTCGTCTGGTTCTGGTCACTTGGGCACAGGACTCAAAGGTGGGGCTTCCTTCAATTGGGATGCGTGAATGCAAGCAGGGGAGTAGTCTGTCAGTACTGCAGTTCTGGTCACAGGGGGTCCATAGGGCGGGTCCAGTGACTTCAACTTATGGAGGGCCTTCACCAGGACTCTGTCTCCAGGCTTGAATGGGTGGGTTGGTGCACCTGTTGGCAAAGGAAACAAGAGCAAAATATCACCATAATCACTGTTTAGTTTATCAATCAGTTTTGCCACATATTCCTCTTGTATCTGTTGCAAGTCTCCAGGCAGCAGAATTAATGGACTCATTGTATATGGGGTTGGGAAAGGTCTCCCCATCAAAATCTCAAAGGGAGATAGCTTAGTTCTTGGGTCTGGAGTCATTCTGACTTCTGCAAGAATAGCTGGCAAGTACTGGTCCCACTTATGGTAGGTACCTTCAGTTGCCTTTCTAAAGTTTGTCCTTCAGTGTGTGTTTCATTCATTTAATGACTCCGGAGCTTTGGGGATAGTATTGTTTGTGGAACTTCCAATCTATAGCCAACTGGTCAGCTATGGACTGAGTTACTTTTGTTGTGAATGGGGCTCCGTTGTCAGAGTTGATTCTAACTGGGCATCCCCACCTGGGAATGATTTCTTTACACAAGATTTTAGCTACAGTTTTTGCATCCTCTTTTCTTACCACGAAAGCCTCTGGCCATCTGCTGGACCTGTCAACAATTACCTAAATAATTTTACACCCATTTGTTGCTTTTGGTATGTGTGTAAAATCAATTTGCAGTTCCTGAAATGGTCCTTGTGGGGGCAGTAAATGTTCATGACTGCCTACTCTCTTCCCCTGAACATTGTTTCTAGCACAGGTTAGACATCTTAAAATCATACTTTCTGTAACTTGCTTTAAATTCTCTGCACAAAACCTTTTACTTACCTCCTCAATTGTTTGCTTGAGGCCCTTGTGGCCTAAACCATGTATTTGGAATATAAGAATGGGGGCTGCTATTTGGGGAATCCCTACTTATCCTCCTTTTGACCATAGACCGTTAGCATCTTTGGTCAACCCTTGAAACTCCCAATAATGTCTGCTGATGTTGCAAATGTTTGGAGCTGGGACAACATTATGTTATTTTCAGGCGTGAGCGGTACTAGCAGGGAATTTACAAAAACCTCTGTCGTGCAATTTTGTTGGACACGGGAGGCTGCTTTTGCGTGCCTGTCTGCTAACCTGTTCCCCTGGGCAACTAGTGTCATTGAGGTTGTGTGTGCCTGACACTTAATGACTGCAATGGCTTCTGGGAGTTGAATTGCTGCAAGGAGATTTGAAATGAGTTGTGCATGTTCTACTTGCTTGCCTGTCGCTGTAGTGAACTCTCTATGCTGCAATTTTACCCCAAAATCATGACACACCGGAAATGCGAATCTAGAGTCTGGGTATACATTTACTCACTTGCCAGCCATAATTTCACAAGTTCTAGCAAGTGCAATCAACTCTGCAGCTTGTGCTGATGCGACAGCAGCTGGCATGGCCTCAAGAACTCTATCGGGCAATTGTACAACTGCATAACCAGCATGAAATGTGTGATCATCCGGTCGGTTGCAGGAGCCATCTACAAAAACATCTTCAGCATCAGGAAATGGAAGACTTTGTAGGGTGGGGATGTGGCTGGTAGCTATGTGAATTCATTCTGCACATTCATGTTGTTCTGAAATCTCATCTTGTGGGCCCTTTAGCCCTAGGAGAGAGTTCAAAAACAGCATTGGTGCAGTTATTGGTGCGCAATAATGGACCTGGAGCCCTGGGGTGGTAGTAAGGATAACATCATATCTTGCCAACCTTTGGGCAGTCATGTTGTCACAGCCAGACAGCTGAGAAGCGCTCACAGGAGCTTCTCAGATCCTCCTCCTTGAATTTCTTTGTTTTGGTTTAGTTTCTCATCTCGTTAGTCTATCTCAGCTGTCATGCAGTTGGACTGATTGCTACCCTTTAAGTTACTCCCCATAATGCAGTAGTGTGCGGCTGATACAACTTGTTGTGAGTGTGTGTGCATGCTGTTCCCAGTTCCCGGTTCCCAGTCCTCAGTCGTCAGTCGTCTGCAAGATAAGTGCTGTTTATGTATTTATGATTTTGTCTTTTCTGGATCCAGGTGACCCTGACTCCCTCCGTGTCAGTGTAGGGAGCCGGTGGTCGTGTCCCTTCACTATTGTAGGGTCTTCAGGTAATAGATAGCCGAGGAACGTGGATATGCGGCCATCCACCTTTGGGGTGTTCGCATAGGCTGAGCAGTGAGGGAGAGCGGCAGGTCTATTGCAGGGGTCTCCCTTTGTTCCTTAGTTGTGGATCCAGAGAGACATTGTTTATATGGTATTGTCTTGTTTCCTGTACACCATCCGTGACATTATCAGCCGCCAAAACCGTCTCAAGCATGGATCCGGTTTCACTTTTGGCTGAACGCTTTCAGGGTCTTTCTTGGAGGTAGCTGATCTCCGTAAGAATTTTTCTCAGTTTCAAGTGACCGGTTCAGCTTGCGTTCATGGAGTTTGTGCTGAGCCTAAGATCTCGCTCCCAGATACGTTCTCCGGGGGTAGTGAGAATTTTGTGCGTTTTAGAGAGGCTTGCAAACTCCATTTTCGCCTTCTTCCCCATTCTTCTGGTGATGAAGAACGGAGGGTGGGGATCATTATATCGCTGCTCAGGGGTAACGCTCAGTCCTGAGCCTTTTCGCTGCCGGAGGGGGCACGGCCCCTTCGTTCAGTGGATGAATTATTTTTAGCCCTGGGTCAGATATATGATAATCCGGATCGTATTGCTCTGGCTGAGTCTAGACTACGTCTGTTATGCCAGGGTAAACAATCCGCAGAGATATACTGTTCAGAATTTCGGAGATGGGCAGCAGATACGGGTTGGAATGATGCTGCACTCCGAAGTCAATTTTGCTATGGTCTTTCAGAGGGATTGAAAGATGCATTTGCCTTTCATGAAAGACCTACCTCTTTGGATTCTGCTATGTCTCAGGCTGTTCGTATTGACAGGCGTCTTAGAGAGAGAGGAGAGATCTCTCCTTCCTGTCATACTCAGTCCCGGGACAGTGCAGCGGTCTCATTCTGTGCACAGGGGTCTCAGTCGCTGTCAGACCCTTCTGAGCAGGAGTCCATGCAGCTGGGGTTGATTGCCTCTGACAATAGAAGATTCAGCCCGCAGGGGAGGGTTTGTTTTTGTTGTGGAGGTAAAAATAATCATCTGGCAAATGTTTGTCCCTCTAGGAGATTCAGGCAGTTTTCTGGGAGTAATAAAGAGACAAAAAGGAAAAAATCTTTTAAAAATGTTCCGTCTGTTACTATTGGCAGGGTTGAGGCGGAAATTGAAGGTTTTCCGTTTGCTTGTAGTTCCCGTTTTGTCCTGCCTGCTAGGGTGGCGCTAGAGAGCAAGAGCATTTTTTGTGAGATTTTTGTGGATAGTGGAGCAGCTGTCAACCTCATTGATAATCAATTTGCAATAACTCATGGTTTCCAGGTATGCACTTTGGGAAAGGATATTCCTGTTTTTGCTATTGATTCAGCTCCACTTTCTCAGAAATCATTAAAGGGCATAGTTCACAATATCCGTTTAATTGTGAGTGATGCTCATGTTGAGGATGTGTCATGTTTCGTCCTTAGCGGTTTGCCTACTCCTCTAGTGTTGGGGCTACCCTGGCTCACTAAACATAACCCCACCATTGATTGGCAAGCGAGGCAAATAAATGGTTGGAGTAACTTTTGCAGAGAGAATTGCCTCATAACATCTGTTTCTGAGGTTTCTACTAAGACTGTACCACCTTTCCTCTCTGAATTTTTGGATGTCTTCTCTGAGAGTGGAGTTCAGGGTTTACCTCCGCACAGGGAGTATGATTGCCCTATTAATCTCATCCCAGGCGCCAAGCTGCCTAAATCTCGTTTATACAATCTCTCCCAACCTGAGAGGGTCGCTATGCGGGCTTATATCTCTGAGAGTCTGAGAAAAGGACACATACAACCCTCGAAGTCACCTGTTGCTGCTGGTTTTTTCTTTGTTAAGAAAAAAGATGGTTCTTTAAGACCTTGTCTGGATTTCAGGGAGCTGAACAGTATCACTATTCGTGATCCTTATCCGCTTCCTCTGATCCCGGACCTGTTTAACCAGGTTGTTGGGGCTAAAGTCTTTTCCAAATTAGACCTAAGAGGGGCATACAACCTGGTTAGGGTCAGAGAAGGAGACGAATGGAAGACGGCTTTCAATACCCCTGAGGGCCATTTTGAGAATTTGGTTATGCCTTTTGGTTTGATGAATGCCCCAGCCGTTTTTCAGCATTTCGTCAACAGCATTTTTTATCATTTAATGGGAAAATTTGTATTAGTGTATTTGGATGACATTTTGATTTTTTCTCCTGATTTCAAGACTCATAAGGAACACTTACGTCAGGTCTTGCTCATCCTGCGGGAGAATAAATTATACGCGAAACTGGAAAAATGTGTGTTTGCGGTTCCAGAAATCCAATTTCTGGGGTTTCTTGTCTCCGCTTCTGGTTTTCGCATGGACCCCGAGAAGGTCCGCGCTGTGCTTGAGTGGGAGCTTCCTTGAGCTTTTTTGGGCTTTGCCAATTATTACAGGAAATTTATTTTGAATTATTCCTCTGTTGTTAAACCACTCACTGATATGACCAGAAAGGGGGTAGATTTTTCTTCCTGGTCGGTAGAGGCGCGTAAGGCCTTTTCTAATATCAAGGAGAGTTTTGCTTCCGCTCCCATCCTAGTACAACCTGATATTTCGTTACCCTTCATAGTTGAGGTTGATGCTTCTGAGGTAGGGGTGGGTGCGGTCTTGTCTCAGGGTTCCTCTCCTGCCAAATGGCAACCGTGTGCCTTTTTCTCAAAGAAACTCTCCTCCGCAGAGAGAAATTATGATGTGGGAGATAGGGAATTGTTGGCCATCAAGTTGGCTTTTGAGGAATGGCGCCATTGGCTAGAGGGAGCCAGACACCCTATTACCGTGTTTACTGACCATAAAAATCTGGCCTACTTGGAGTCAGCCAAGCGTCTGAACCCGAGACAGGCCAGATGGTCTTTGTTCTTTTCAAGGTTTCATTTTGTTGTTACGTTCCGCCCTGGGGTTAAGAATGCGAAGGCAGATGCCCTGTCACGTTGTTTTCCGGGAGGTGGGAATTTTGAAGACCCGGGTCCCATTTTGGCTGAAGGTGTGGTGGTCTCTGCTCTTTTTCCTGAATTGGAGGCAGAGGTGCAGGCAGCCCAGTCAGAAGCTCCTGATCTTTGTCCTCCTGGGAGGTTGTTTGTGCCTCTCGCTTTGAGACACAAGATTTTTAAAGAACACCACGACACGGTCCTTGCTGGGCACCCGGGGGCAAGAGCCACACTGGATCTCATCGCTCGGAGATTCTGGTGGCCTGCGCTTCGTAAGTCGGTTGAGGGTTTTGTGGCAGCTTGCGAGACTTGCGCTCGTGCCAAGGTCCCTCATTCACGGCCATCAGGTCCTCTCCTTCCTTTGCCCATTCCTTCCCGTCCTTGGACACATCTGTCCATGGACTTCATAACGGACTTGCCTCGTTCCTCGGGGAAGTCTGTGATTCTGGTGGTGGTGGACCGTTTTAGCAAAATGGTGCATTTTATCCCTTTTCCTGGTTTGCCCAATGCTAAGACGCTGGCGCAGGCATTTATTGACTACATTGTCAAATTGCATGGGATTCCTTCAGACATAGTCTCTGATAGGGGCACGCAGTTTGTTTCCAGATTCTGGAAGGCTTTCTGTTCTCGCTTGGGGGTTCGGTTGTCATTCTCTTCTGCTTTCCATCCGCAGTCGAATGGCCAGACAGAGCGCGTCAATCAGAATCTGGAGACATATCTGCGCTGTTTTGTGGCGGAGAATCAGGAGGATTGGTGTTCTTTTTTGTCCCTTGCTGAGTTTGCTTTAAATAACCGTCGTCAGGAGTCCTCTGATAAGTCACCATTTTTTGGTGCATATGGGTTCCATCCGCAGTTTGGGACTTTCTCGGGAGAGGGCTCTTCTGGTTTGCCTGATGAGGACAGATTCTCCTCGTCTTTGTCATCTATTTGGCAAAAGATTCAGGATGATCTAAAGAGCATGAGTGAGAGATATAAGCGTGTGGCGGATAAGAGACGTGTGCCTGGTCCGGACCTGAATGTTGGTGATCTGGTGTGGTTGTCTACCAAGAATATCAAATTGAAGGTTCCTTCCTGGAAGTTGGGTCCTAGGTTTATTGGGCCTTACAAGATCCTGTCTGTCATCAATCCTGTTGCCTACCGTCTTGATCTTCCTCAGACTTGGAAGATCCATAATGTTTTTCATAAGTCCTTATTGAAACCTTATGTTCAACCTATTGTACCCTCGCCTTTGCCTCCTCCTCCGATTATGGTTGATGGAAATCTTGAATTTCAGGTCTCTAGGATTGTGGATTCTCGTCTTGTCCGCGGTTCCCTCCAGTACCTCGTTCATTGGGAGGGTTATGTTCCTGAGGAGAGGATGTGGGTCCCAGTGACGGACATTAAGGCCTCTCGTCTCATCAGGGCTTTCCATAGGTCCCATCCTGTGAAGGTGGGCTCTGAGTGTCCGGAGTCCACTCCTAGAGGGAGGGGTACTGTCACAGCCAGACAGCTGGGAAGCGCTCACAGGAGCTTCTCAGATCCTCCTCCTTGAATTTCTTTGTTTTGGTTTAGTTTCTCATCTCGTTAGTCTATCTCAGCTGTCATGCAGTTGGACTGATTGCTACCCTTTAAGTTACTCCCCATAATGCAGTAGTGTGCGGCTGATACAACTTCCTGGAGTGTGTGTGCATGCTGTTCCCAGTTCCCGGTTCCCAGTCCTCAGTCGTCAGTCGTCTGCAAGATAAGTGCTGTTTATGTATTTATGATTTTGTCTTTTCTGGATCCAGGTGACCCTGACTCCCTCCGTGTCAGTGTAGGGAGCCGGTGGTCATGTCCCTTCACTATTGTAGGGTCTTCAGGTAATAGATAGCCGAGGAACGTGGATATGCGGCCATCCACCTTTGGGGTGCTCGCATAGGCTGAGCAGTGAGGGAGAGTGGCAGGTCTATTGCAGGGGTCTCCCTTTGTTCCTTAGTTGTGGATCCAGAGAGACATTGTTTATATGGTATTGTCTTGTTTCCTGTACACGATCCGTGACACATGTGTTGTGTGTACAGATTTTTTAAAAGGTGTAGGACAGAGTGTGATGTGTACAGTGTGGTATCGTGTCCCAGTGTGATCGAGCTTGGCAATTCTACAGCCATTGCACATGCTGCAAAGGTCCTGAGACATGGTGGCATGCCCTGTACAGTGACTGGGACTAGTTTGGATATATATGCAACAGGCCTCAACCATCCTCCATGGTCTTGAGCTAACACAGAAGCTATGGTTTTGCAATTTTCAAGTGCATACAGGTTAAATGGGACATTGTATTGTGAAATGCTCAATGCAGGGGCTGAAACAAGAGACATTTTTAACATCTCAAAAGCATCTATCATTTCAGGGGACCAAACAATATTCTTGGGAGCAGTGAGGGAAGTGGAAGGTCTGAGGAAAGAGTCCCAGTGTGAGCAATCTGGGATCCATAATCTGCAAAATTTCACCATACCTAGGAAGCTCATCAACTTAGACTTAGTTTGTGGGCGAGGCAGACTGATTATTGTATGGATGCGATTTGGTGCGAGCAACCGAGAGCCAGGTGTGAGAATCATGCCAAGGAAGGTGACACTTTTTTGACAGAACTGGATCTTTTTTCCTAGAGACCTTCTGTCAATAACAGTGTGTCCTTCTGACAAGCTTGTTCAGATGGACAACATATGAATAAATCATCTACAAAAGATAACAATGTGGAACCATGCTGCGGATGCCAGTTTACAAGGACTTGTTAGAGAGCGGTAGAGTAAACTGCAGATGCATCAATTAGACCTTGTGGCAATCTGCACCAGGTCATTGGACGTCCTTTGAAGACAAATGCCATTAGTCGCTGTATCTTCTCATCCAGTGGTACGCTAAAATATGCATTGGAGAGATCGACCACGCGGAAACACTGTGTTGTGGCTGGGATCTGGTTTATGAGTGTAGTCATGTCGGGCATCACAGGAGTTATGGGGAGAATAATTTTGTTTATTGCTCTTAGATCTTGGGTGAATCTGTAAGAGCCATCTGACTTGATTACAGGATTCACTGTATTGTATGGGGAAGTGGTGAATTTAAGCACATTCTGTTTGAGGAATGCATCAATCATTGGTGCTAGGGCTTCTTCCTTTGCTTTTTGGATAGGATCCTGTTTCAGGTACACAGGCGTATGTGGCTTGACAGTAGCCTTATACGGTGTGCAGGGGAGAAAACCAACATCAAAGGAATCTTTTGCCCATGTCTCTTGTGGAATCTCCTCAAGAGAACTGGGAAGAATTTCCTGCTGACAAGTGAGAGTATGTACACAGTCAATAGAGAATCCTCTCTCCTTGTTTGGCAGGAGAGATATGCCTAAATCGATCATTAAATCTCTTCCTAATAAATTTGAGGGACATGTTGGCAAAATAGCAAAAGAATGATCTGTTAAAAATTCCCTACACTGATTATACACCTGGATGGGTGGGGTACGTCTGGTGAGTGTTAACACTCCATTTATTCCCATAGAAGGTTCGCCAGGATAAGTTTCTTTACCTGTCCACTGCCTGATGACTGAGATTGTTACTCCACTATCGATAAAAAAAATATATTCTTCCCTATACCTCTATGGGTATCTACCATCTATTAACCTGTTGGGGATAACATTTTGGGAATTACATTTTATTTTGGAGAATGTAAAGTAATAACTATTTTTGTACGCCTTCTGCGCCCTGCCGTGTGCCCGTACAGCAGTTTATGACCACATATGGGGTGTTTCTGTAAACTACAGAATCAGGACAATAAATATTGAGTTTTGTTTGGCTGTTAACCCTTGCTTTGTTACTGGAAAAAATGGAATAAAATAGAAAATTTGCCTACTTCATGTTTGGATCATTTTGGGAATGACATTTTATTTTGAGGAATGTAAAGTAATAACTATTTTTGTAGGTATTACTATGTATTATAGAAGTAGAGAAATTGAAACTTTTCCCAATTTTTGGTACATTTTGTATTTTATAAATAAAAATGAATTTTTTTGACTCTACTTTACCAGTGTCATGAAGTACAATATGTGACGAAAAAACTATCTCAGAATGTCTTGAATAAGTCAAAGTGTTCTATAGTTATCACCACAGAAAGTGACACTTGTCAGATTTGCAAAAAATGGCCTGGTACTTTAGGTGAAAATGAGCCCGATCCCTAAGGGGTTAAAATTAGTTTGATCATGGGCTTTTCTTCTGAAATGCAGGTTAGATCATACATGGTTCGGGCACCTTCATACGGAGTTTGGGCACCTTCATTGTGGGTTTGCTGTATTCATTCCCCACTGAATGGGATATTTAATCTGTGTTTGTCTGGTCTGTATGGGTATTGACTGAGCCTGGTCTAGGGGAGGGTAAGAGCAATCTCTAACAAAATGCCCTGGTTGTTTACACCTAAAACATACACGTGGGGTTTGTCTAGGTCCTGTGTGCTGCTGAAAACCGCGCTTGTCTGTATATCTACCCCTATTGTCATGGTGAGGGCAGGACTGGGAGAAATGTATATCAAGCGCTGATGATTTGATGGTCTGCTTTTGGACCTCAAAACATCCTGCTGAGTCCTTTGCTATGGCTCATGGTTTGTGTCAGGGTCAATATTGGCCAATTATCCACAATCATTTTATACGTCTTAGCAACTTCTGGCAGCAAATTTGCAACAAATGTCTGTGTATACACTAAACCCATATCATCTGCAGTTGCCAAACCTGCCTCCTCTATCCAAATTTGTCTAAATCTCTTTGAAAAATCTGACACACTTTCCCCAGGCTTCTGTTTACACGCTGTGGTTATTCCAATATCTTTCCTATCACCATGCATCTTTTTTAATTGTGTCAATACTTGAGTCCACATTGACTCTATCTGGACAGGAGTCCGTAAAGGATAATTGGCAGGCGTGATATCTGCACTGGGTATTGCAAGAGTGCCACAAGTTTCAAAGTTAAAACCTCCCTCTGCTGAATCCTGATATCCTGTGACCCCCTCTAAAATTAATCTATAATCCTCTACAGTAAACCGTTGGCCTTTACACATTCTTTTCAAGTATGATACAGTGGCAGCAGGGGTCTTTCTGGGATCTGGTGAATTCTTAATAATATAATTTAAGACAGTGGATGGTAATGGCTTCATTACCATCTGATTCCCCATTATTACAAAAGGGAATGCTTTAGCTGCTATGGGAGGGGTATCTCCTGGTTCAAAACCCTTAATCTTTGCTGCCCTTGCATATATTGTTCTACTGGGCTGTGCAGACTGTACAATAGGTTGATTAGCATGCTCAGAGAAATCCTGTACTTCAGGTTCTGTAAAGCCAGAAGCTCATGGTACAGTTAACTGCGCACATATCTCATCATCTGATTCTGTTGTTAATTTAGTTAATACAGGGTACAATGGCACATATGGGGGTGGGGCACGAGTTGGAGTCACAATGGAGGTTTTAATCTGCTGTCTTGTATTTGAAACTGCCGAAGTCAGTCCAAAAGGTTTGCTCTGATAGCCATACCTGGCCACAAGTTATTATATACATTTTATCCCAGTGAGGGTCTCCTTTGTACCATGCGAAACTGTCTGTCATTCAGAGATAGACACTTGATCATGGCAATATGAAAATCAGAAAAAGACCCCTCTTTTGGGAACGGGTCAGTACATTTCATTCCTTCTGTCCATTTACACATATTATCAACCCAAGGATCAGTATAAAATGGACCTAAACACCTCTGGACAAACATTTTTGGACTTTCCCCCAATTCATTTTTAGGAGACAGTTTTACCATAGAGTGATTTGCGGCAGACTTGGGAACCTGATTTTCAGTTCTAAATTTAAAATTCAGTTTCTTTTTGGGATCCTTCTTACCATAAGAATTGCCCATTTTACTAAGCTAAAAATATACAGTGAGATCAGCTTAATTTGAAGGTTTATCTAAGGATGATTATGTTTGTGTTTAGTGCGAGATACTTACTGACAAACCTTATGCTTATCAGTTTATGTGTTTTTCATCCAATTTCTTCTAATCCAGGCTCATGATTACTCCTGAATTTATGGCTGATTTTAAGCTATTCTGGATGGTGTTACTTCTAATCCAGGCTCATGATTACTCCTGAATTTATGGCTGATTTTAAGCTATTCTGGATGACCAATTTTATACCTTCAATTTCAGCATGAACTCGCATACAATCTATACATAATCTATACACAGTCTATACAGTAAAATTCAACCTTATATATACACTCACCTAAAGATTTATTAGGAACACCTGTTCTATTTCTCATTAATGCAATTATCTAGTCAACCAATCACATGGCAGTTGCTTCAATGCATTTAGGGGGGGTGGTCCTGGTCAAGACAATCTCCTGAACTCCAAACTGAATGTCAGAATGGGAAAGAAAGGTGATTTAAGTAATTTTGAGCGTGGCATGGTTGTTGGTGCCAGACGGGTGGGTCTGAGTATTTCACAATCTGCTCAGTTACTGGGATTTTCACACACAACCATTTCTAGGGTTTACAAAGAATGGTGTGAAAAGGGAAAAACATCCAGTATGCAGCAGTACTGTGGGCAAAAATGCCTTGTGGATGCTAGAGGTCAGAGGAGAATGGGCTGACTGATTCAAGCTGATAGAAGAGCAACGTTGACTGAAATAACCACTTGTTACAACCGAGATATGGAGCAAAGCATTTGTGAAGCCACAACACACACAACCTTGAGGCGGATTGCCTACAACAGCAGAAGACCCCACCGGGTACCACTCATCTCCACTACAAATAGGAAAAAAAGACTGGAAAAATGTTGCTTGGTCTGATGAGTCTCGATTTCTGTTGAGACATTCAAATGGTAGAGTCCGAATTTGGCGTAAACAGAATGAGAACATGTATCCATCCTCTGATGGCTACTTCCAGCAGGATAATGCACCATGTCACAAAGCTCAAATCATTTCAAATTGGTTTCTTGAACATGACAATGAGTTCACTGTACTAAAATGGCCCCCACAGTCACCAGATCTCAACCCAATAGAGCATCTTTGGGATGTGGTGGAACGGAAGCTTCGTGCCCTGGATTTGCATCCCTCAAATCTCCATCAACTGCAAGATGCTATCCTATCAATATGGGCCAACATTTCTAAAGAATGCTATCAGCACCTTGTTGAATCGATACCACGTAGAATTAAGGCAGTTCTGAAGGCAAAAGGGGGTCCAACACCGTATTAGTATGGTGTTCCTAATAATTCTTTAGGTGAGTGTATAACGACTGAAAATGCTTAAGCAACTATACAGCAATATACAGTTTTAGCAAAGGACATTCACTGCACACAATACTGTTTTTCAGATTGGGGGACTCCAGAACCCTTTAATTTTCTTTAGGAATATCAGATTCCTGGGGACTCCAGACCCCTTTAATTTTCTTTAGGAATATCAGATTCCTGGGGACTCCAGACCCCTTTAATTTTCCTTAGGAATATCAGATTCCTGGGAACTCCAGCCCCTTTTTTTTTCTTTAGGAATATCAGATTCCTGAGAGGCGCTACAGAAGCGCTTACCGGGTTCAAATAATCCACTCTTACAGTATAGGGTAGTAATAATATACAGTGGGATGCGAAAGTTTGGGCAACCTTGTTAATAGTCATGATTTTCCTGTATAAATCGTTGGTTGTTACGATAAAAAATGTCAGTTAAATATATCATATAGGAGACAAACACAGTGATATTTGAGAAGTGAAATGAAGTTTATTGGATTTACAGAAAGTGTGCTATAATTGTTTAAACAAAATTAGGCAGGTGCATAAATTTGGGCAATGCTGTCATTTTATTGATTCCAAAACCTTTAGAACTAATTATTGGAACTCAAATTGGCTTGGTAAGCTCAGTGACCCCTGACCTACATACACAGGTGAATCCAATTATGAGAAAGAGTATTTAAGGGGGTCAATTGTAAGTTTCCCTCCTCTTTTAATTTTCTCTGAAGAGTAGCAACATGGGGGTCTCAAAACAACTCTCAAATGACCTGAAGACAAAGATTGTTCACCATCATGGTTTAGGGGAAGGATACAGAAAGCTGTCTCAGAGATTTCAGCTGTCTGTTTTCACAGTTAGGAACATATTGAGGAAATGGAAGACCACAGGCTCAGCTCAAGTTAAGGCTCGAAGTGGCAGACCAAAAAAAATCTCGGATAGACAGAAGCGACGAATGGTGAGAACAGTCAGAGTCAACCCACAGACCAGCACCAAAGACCTACAACATCATCGTGCTGCAGATGGAGTGACTGTGCATCGTTCAACCATTCGGCGCACTTTACACAAGGAGATGCTGTATGCGAGAGTGATGCAGAGGAAGCCTTTTCTCCGCCCACAGCACAAAAAGTGCCGCTTGAGGTGGGCTAAAGCACATTTGGACAAGCCAGCTTCATTTTGGAATAAGGTGCTGTGGACTGATGAAACTAAAATTGAGTTATTTGGCCATAACAAGGGGCGTTATGCATGGAGGAAAAAGGACACAGCATTCAAAGAAAAACACCTGCTACCTACAGTAAAATATGGTGGTGGTTTCATCATGCTGTGGGGCTGTGTGGCCAGTGCAGGGACTGGGAATCTTGTCAAAGTTGAGGGACGCATGGATTCCACTCAGTATCAGCAGATTCTGGAGACCAATGTCCAGGAATCAGTGACAAAGCGGAAGCTGCGCCGGGGCTGGATCTTTCAACAAGACAACGACCCTAAACACTGCTCAAAATCCACTAAGGCATTTATGCAGAGGAACAAGTACAACGTTCTGGAATGGCCATCTCAGTCCCCAGACCTGAATATAACTGAAAATCTGTGGTGTGACTTAAAGAGAGCTGTCCATGCTCGGAAGCCATCAAACCTAAATGAACTAAAGATGTTTTGTAAAGAGAAATGGTCCAAAATACCATCAACCAGAATCCAGACTCTCATTGGAACCTACAGGAAGAGTTTAGAAGCTGTAATTTCTGCAAAAGGAGGATCTACTAAATATTGATTTCATTTTTTTTTTGTGGTGCCCAAATTTATGCACTTGCCTAATTTTGTTTAAACAATTATAGCACACTTTCTGTAAATCCAATAAACTTCATTTCACTTCTCAAATATCACTGTGTGTGTCTCCTATATGATATATTTAACTGACATTTTTTATTGTAACAACCAACGACTTATACAGGAAAATCATGACGATTAACAAGGTTGCCCAAACTTTTGCATCCCACTGTATATTAAAAAAAATATAGAATTACTAACCCGAAACGGACCACTTCGGTGTGCAATCCTGTGCGTGATCCTGCGAGACCTGTGACCTCCCGCGGTGGGTCTCACGGGATCAAGTGCCGCAGGATCAGCGGAACAGGTACAAGGTGGGTGGGGGCCTGGGGGATGATCTGTGCCACTGTCGGGTTGCCTAGGAGTCAGGACCAATCAATGGAATAGCCAAAATGCTACCAGTGCCACACCAGCATAACATTCGGGGCACTGGTCAAAACATCCAGGGCTCAAACCCCGAATGTTTTGACCTAACGACTCCCCTGCCGGGTACCCAAGGCACGGCGACAAGCCATATCGGAGGAGGTGCAGCTAATGTTGCAGCTAGACGTCATTGAGGAGTCAAAAAGTTAGTGGGCCAGTCCTATAGTATTGATACCAAAGCCGGACGGGACGTTGGGGTTTTGTAACAACTTTCGAAAACTTAACGAGGATTCCAAATTCTATGCGTATCCCATTCCCGGGGTGGATGTTCGCATCGAGAGGTTAGGACAAGCCAGGTATTTTTCTGTTTTGGACCTCACAAAACTGCCTTCATCACGCCTGAGGGGCTGTATCAACATAAGGTCTTACCCTTTTTTCTGCATGGTGCCCCCGCCACTTTTCAGTGACTAATGGACATTGTGCTTCGTCCACATCATCGGTACGCTTCGGCTTACCTGGACGATATTGTCATCCACAGTACTGACTGGGAAAGTCACCTACCCAAAGTGCAGGCTGTAGTGGACTCCCTTCAGAAAGCTGGCCTAACCGCTAACCCAAAAAAATGTGCGATAATTAGAAGAGACTAAGTACCTGGGGTATGTAATTGGGCGCTGAGTCATCAAACCCCAAGTGAACAAAATAGAGGCGATACGGAATTGGCTCCCACCTGTCACCACTAGGCAAATAAAGTCATTCCTGGGAATGGTGGGCTATTACATGAGGATTGTTCCCCACTCTGCTACTCTAGCCGCACCCTTGACAGGGCTCTTGAAGGGACAAAAATCTGTGATGGTTCGCTGGGATGATCGGGCGGAAGAGGCTTTCTCAGCTTTAAAGTCGGCCCTGTGCGAGTCCCCGGTTTTGGTGACACCCGACATCAAAAGGGAGTTTATAGTACAGACCGATGCCTCTGAAGTAGGCCTTGGTGCTGTACTTTCTCAGGAAGTCAACTAGTAGGAGCATCCCGTTGTCTTCCTCAGCCATAAGCTCACCCCAGCCGAGACCCAGTATAGTATAGTGGAGAGAGAGTGCCTGGCTATCAAGTGGGCACTAGAATCTCTCTGCAATTATTTATTGGGGAGAAAATTCCGCCTGGTGACTGACCACTCCCCTCTCAAGTGGATAAGCCAGACCAAGGACAGAAATGCCTGGGTCACCTGATGGTTTCTCTCCCTACAAAACTTTAAGTCTTCGGTGGAACACAGGGCAGGCCGGTTACAGGGAAACAGGGATTCCCTGTCCCGGGTACACTGTGTAGCATGTGTTCACCCCCTTAGGGTTGAACAAAGAGGGGGGGGGGGTATGTGTGCGGTATGCCAGACCGACAGAGGAATTATATGTGAGGTCACGATGTGAGCATTAGGTGGGCCGAGGTAAATACAGAACCAAGAAAAAGCCTCAATATACAAAGCTATAAGTATGGGCAATAGATTGAAAACCAATATAAACCTACAATGTTGTTAATGAACAAACATCAACAAAATGCACAAAGTAATTAAAAATATAATTCATTTTATTATAATAAATATATAACATATCATGATGTACATAAAAATAAAAGATAACAGGGGAAGAACCAGCAAAAAGGGACATGCCGTAACTCACTGGCCTATACCGCTGTCACACACCAAAAGATGTAAAACATGTCAGGCATACAGGTTGTACATACATAAATAATCCAGTCGCTGAAAACAATATCAATAATAATATGGCTCAATATAGAACATTAAATTATCATCTAAATAAATAACAGTCCCAGAGGGACACAGCTCTAAAGTGAAATCTATCACTCAGTTAGAGTGATAGAGATGATGAAAACAATAGCCAGAGACAGAGATTCAGAAGAGGCTAAATATAATGAAAGCAATAGCCAAAGACAAAGATTCAGCAGAGGCTAAGTATGATGAAAACAATAGCCAAAGACAAAAATTCAGCAGAGGCTAAGTATAGAGACAAGAGAGAAGATTAATCCCTCAAAAAATAACAGTGCAAAAACCCTATAGTTAGAGGGTAAAATGAGCCAAACAGAAAATCATAATCAAATCATTGTATACCGCAAGACATGATGGGGGGTGAAAAAAGCAGCACAGGTCAGGATAGGAACCTCGTATTTGTAGTTTTGGGAAATTTAGATTTTCATTTCATTTTTCATTTCATTTATCATTTCATTTATCATTTCATTTTTATCAGCATACCAGAGGCAACATGCTGTTTATAACTAAAGCCGTGAACAAGGTCCCGTGTTAGAACCGAAACGCTGGCCACTTTTGCATTTACTATTCCTGGATGCTGATAAAAATGAAATGATAAATGAAACGATAAATGAAATGAAAAATGAAAAGAAAATATAAATTTCCAAAAACTACAAATACGAGTGCTGTGGTTTACTTCTTACTACATTACCTCCATTACCATTGAGCACCGTACCGAACGACACAAGAGGAGTGCCGTCCAACCCAAGCCATATCAGGATAGGAACCTCGACGCGCATTTCGCCTCAGCTTCGTAGGGAGGTCTTGCAGCTCTGACTAGGGGATGATCGTCTAGCGCGAAGGGCTCTACCATGGCTTGGTAGTCTTGACCTTGAATTCCCAGGGTGGCACGGCACCATATGAGTGTCTCTGTATTTGGTTTAAGGATCACAGGTTGGTTACCCCGGATGCGAACACAGCAGATTTTCCCCTTTCTAATTGGCGAATCTTTGTTGTGTGCTTAGCACATGGATGGTCTGTTGTATGACCTTTTTGGAGGCAGGTGAAGCAGTAGGCATAGATTGGCATAATGCCTCAAGCATCTCAGTGTAACAATTCCTAAGGACATTCATTCCTAAGATCACTGCATAGCCACCTTTGTCTCCGCCTTGTACAACAATAATACCTTGTCGAGGTAGGGTGGTTTCTCCTACTTGCAGAGTTGGCTCCCAATAACCATGTATTGGCACGGGTTTCCCGTTGCTGGCCGTAAGTTGGCTCTGGTCCCAGTATTTGTCAAATGCAGGCCGTAGGATGGTAGTGACCTAGGATCCGGTGTCCAGTAGGGCAACAAAGGGAATTCCGGTTATTCAGATTGCTACTTCCGGACGGGATCCTACATATCTGGGCATCCAGTTGGGATCTTGTGAACCTACTGGTTTACCTCTCGAGGAGAGGTCCTTAGCCTCGAGGGTCTCTCTTTTAACCGCCAGCACATTGTTTCTGTATGTCCCGACTTATGATAGTAAGTGCAAACAGGTCACCTGCGGGCTTTGGAGTGGTCATTTGGGTGCCCGCCAGGACTTCTGGGATATATATCTTTGTAGTCAGGAGGGAAAAGTTCTTTTCGTACGGATGTCTCATCCTCCAATAATAAAGGCTTCTCCCACTGTTCTAATTTCTGACACACCTTCTCCAGGCTTTTTGTAAAAAAGTTAACCTGTTCTGTCAAGGTCGCTACGGCATCATGGACTGGAGTTTGAGCTGCCTGGCTGGTTACCGGACAACACTTGGAAGGGGTAGCAGGAGTATGGACAGGAGCTTCAGCAAATTTAGCAGGCTCTGGCTGTGGACTCTTTCCCAGAATACTAATGGCTAGCTCTTTAAAGTCTAGGAAGGTGACACTTGGGTGTTGTGCAGCTAACATTCTCAACTGGCTTTTTAGGTTGTCAGTGTTAACACCTTCAATGAATTGTTCCTTTAAAGTTTTGTCTTGGTTCTCTGCCTCACGGGGGTCTACCTGAACCACAGCTCTAAGGGCTTCTTGTAAGACAATGCAAAGTCTCTGAGTGACTCACTGGTTCGTTGTTTCGTGCTGAAGAACCCCATTTTGACTTCTGACACCGTCTTGGGTTTAAAGGTGGTGTAGAGTCTATAAAAGATCTGTCCCAGTGTTCTTCTTTCAGAGCTAGGCCAGGACTTCACCTCCCGGAGTGCGGCTCCCTCTAATTGGGCTAGGAGTATTTCCATTTACTGCTCTGTGGAGACAGGGTGCAATCTGAACAAGGCACACATTTTCTCTTTAAAGTCTCTTAGGATGTGAGCTTTACCAGGGTATCGGGGGAACCAAGGGGCTCCAAAGTAGTAGGGCATGGTTAGTGGCATCATGCTGGCTGCTGCAGCGGTTAGCGGTGTACTGGAGCCAGCTGCGGCTGCTGCAGGGGACCCGCTGAGGTCAGGCTGCACAGCTTCTTCCTGAACAGACATGGCAATGACAGTTTATTTAAATGCTGCAGGCAAAATTTTACTTTATGCGATTTTTGAATGGGGTTGCTATAGGCAACCGTTGCGGGTGTATGGCTCTTTAAGATGATCGGTACAGGCCGGAGGTTACTGTTGAGGAAAATTCTTATTGAATGTCCCCTTATTACTGATAGAGGATCTCTCACAGGCTGAGTAGTAAGATCGGGGCTTTTACTTGCTTTTATCCCCGTGGAGGTTGGCTGGTAATGTCGATTCTCCTTTCTTGCACGCCTGCCAGATCTTGAGATGCGCGAGAGTACGTCACCCACAAATCCCGTGCACGGCGTCTCTTCAACGCGATCCACAGCCAGAAGGGGCGGTGCTACACTTTGCATACAGCCCGGCCTCCCCGGACCGCTACAGGCACTTTCAATAATTACTTTTCATATGGGGCGGTGCACTAACTTTCTCTGCACTGGAAGGGGGTCTAACTTGGTTTTTCCTGCTAGGCTGCTCTGTGATGGCGCAGCAAACAATTACAAGTCTCTTAGGCGGCCATCTTAAGTGCAAAACAGTCCATTCGAATACAGCAAGCAGAGCTACTGACTCTTGAAAAATCCACAATTTTGCAGATTTAACGATGCGATTTTGTAGTAGAAGGATAGCGCAATACATGCAGACAGTCTCTAAGCAATCTGAACCGTCTTTTGTCCCAATAAAAGCAATCAAACAGTTGGGGCTCATTCACAATAGGCAGGCTATAATGGCGCAGGGGTTTGCAAGTGCTGTTCACACAGTTTATTAAAAGCACATAGGAATGAATCGCATCCTGTTCACACAGTTCATTAAAGGCGCATATGAATAAATTGCATCCTGTTCGTGAAGCCAATTTTAATTATGCGGTATGCCAGACCGACAGGGGAATTATATGTGAGGTCACGGTGTGAGCATTAGGTGGGCCAAGGTAAATACAGTTCTGGCTACTCATGGTTATGTCGTCCCTGGGCAGGCCTGCATAAGTGATGAGGAGAACGACACAGGAATTCTCTGGGGCACACTCTGGTGTAAGGGACACAGGCCAGATGGTGGTTCTAGGTGCCCTTGATGGTCTGTATTAATGTGCCTATGGCAAGGTCCCTTGTAGTCGTGACGCCAGTACCTTTTGTGGTTGTACAACCATTTACTGTAGTGTTAATTGAGGAACTGAAAACTGAGATGAGGATGGTGTAATTCAACTTATAACTTTTACTGAACATTGCTCCTGGAAATAGTAACATCCAAGTATTAAACAATCTCTTTGAGGTGGACAAACTGCAACAGGTCCACTGCTGACAGGTGTAATGTCTGTCTCTCTAGCTATTAAATGATATATGTTTTTATGCTTACTGGTCCTAGTTATCCAAGTGCAGGTTGTAGAGATGGCCTGCACTTGTAGAGATGGCCGGAACCCTTTGGGGGTCTCCTTCTTTAGTATTCTCTGAATTAATATCCTGCTGAGTGTATGGAGCACTTCAACTCAGGGATCAAGACTCCAGACTGAACTGGACAGAATTAGACTCCACTAGAGACTGATTCCACCTAACTGCACACTCACTCTGCTAGATTAGGCCTGAGCTGGGCTATATATATTGGAGGTATTATCTCCCCCTAGTGGTAGGCTCAGTGTAATGCAATCTAAATACACCTTTAAGCAGGGATTATACATACAGATGCATTGCAGCATACAACAGGCTATATAAGGAATGCAAAGCAATACACAACAACTTTGCAGTACCCACGAGGGTAGTGGGACACTGCATGTGACACAGTGAGAGGTTTGGTCTGGGAAAACAGGTATTCTCCTCCCAGCATGTGCTGCTGGGCTGATTTACAGCCAGGTGAGGTCAAATACCGGACCAGATTTTAAGTGCCGGTCTGGGTTTTGGCAGCACCTGGCTGTCCTTAAATAGACAGCTGGGCTCAGAAGTGAGGTCTCTGTGTTGGGATCTAGGAGCCTTGTGTCTGGCTGAAGGCTTGCTACCTGTTTGGCATGAAAACAGGTTGGCGCTGCTATGGTCAAGGACTCTTTGAGGCAGAATTGCTGCATGGTGTGAATTACCACCAACACTGCAAGGTGACTTTTTGCTTAATTATGACTGCTTGTTTGGTCACTTGCCTAAAGTGTGAATAAAACACTGAACTGTTTGATCCAAAGAACTTTTTGTTGCCTCTATACTGCGTCCGCTAATCCTGTCTACCAGAGCAAAACCCCACACCTGGCTGTGCTGAAGTTGGTGGTGAAGGAGTTACGCTGACCGGATGAGGAGGCGGTAGAGGAGGAAGCGGCAACGATAAATGTCCTGCAATCCTCGGTGGTGGTAGGACATGTGTCAAACAGCTATCCTCCTCAGGCCCAGCTGCCACTGCATTTATCCAGTGTGCAGTTAGCGAGATATAACGTCCCTGCCCATGCTTACTGGTCCATGTATCAGTAGTTATGTGAACCTTGCCACAGATGGCGTTGCACAGTGCACATCTGATTTTGTCCTCCACTTTGTGCAGTGCAGGGATGGCTCCTCTGGAAAAGTAGTGGCGGCGGGGAACCACGTACTGTGGGACAGACACCGCCACAATGTTTTTAAAAGTCTCTGTATCCACCAGATGGAATGACAGCATTTCAAAAGCCAGGAATTTTGAAATGCTGGCATTTATGGCCAGGGATCGTGGGTGGGTAGGGGGCTACTTCCTCTTTCTCTCCAGTGTTTGGGGAAATGGACAGCTGAACGCTTCCATGGGACAATGTGGACATGCTGGATGATGGTGGTGGAGGTGGTAATGTGGCTGCAACATCCTCTGTATGTGGGGTGGCGGGTGCCACTGTCACTCCAGAGGGGCAGGAAGAGGCCAACACCGTAGCAGAAGAGGGAGCAAGGGGAGCCTGAGATCTTTTTTTGTTTTTTCAGGTGTGTACTCCACTTCAATTCGTGCTTTGCATTTAGATGCCTGGTCATGCAGGTGGTGCTAAGGTTTAGAACAGGCATGCTCAACCTGCAGCCCTCCAGCTGTTGAAAAACTACAACACCCAGCATGCCTGAACAGCCTACAGCTATCAGCCTACAGCAGGGCATTGAGGGAGTTGTAGTTTTACAACAGCTGGAGGGTAGCAGGTTGAGCATGCCTGGTTTAGAACATTTATGCCTCGCTTCAGGCTCTGATTGCACAGCATGCAAACCACTCATTTCTTGTAGTCAGCACATTGTCTGAAGAACTGCCACGCCAGGGAACTCCTTGGAGCTGGTTTTTGTGTGCTCAGTCCCTGGGTGCCGTGGGCAGTAGCAGGCATACTGGCTAGAGGACAGCCACTCTGCTTTTGCACCCTGCTCCCTCTTTTGCTGTGCGGCTGGACCTAGGAATTTTGGTGAACAGCAAACTAAGCTGTAGAAACCAGTGTCAGGCAGCTGCTGCCTGGACCAATAAAATAATAGGTTGCATCTAGAGATGAGAGAATTTAAAAAAAGATTGATTCGGCTGGATCGCCAAATTTTCCAAAATAATTTACTTTGGTCCGAATATATTCGCGGCAAATCACAATAAAAAAAAACTGCTATTTCCGGGCTGCATAGAGCCTTTATATGGGTGTAGCACACTGTGCCTTGCAGTAGCACTCATAGGGAGTATGCTGGGGTAGTAAAATAATACTGTCAAACAGGATGACATGCAGATGACAGACATCGCAATTTAAATCACACTGCACACATCATTATTTGGGCAGTCACGGGGCTAAACCAGACCAAATAACTCAAGTATGAACTCAGCCTTACAGGTCGATGTTAGCGCCAAGAAGAAGCACACCATGGTCAGCTGATTCCACATAGATGTCTAAAGACCCTGTTCTATTAAACGCTTATACAAGTAGAGACCCCCGACAGAGTGGAGAGGATGTCAGCAGTAAGTTTGTGTAGATGTCACTGATAGAGTTGAGCGAACCCGAACTGTAAAGTTCGGGTTCGTACCGAACTTTAGGTTTTTCGGCACCCGGACCCGAACATTTACGTAAAAGTTTGTGTTCGGGTTCGGTGTTCAACGCTTTCTTGGCGCTTTTTGAAAGGCTGCACAGCAGCCAATCAACAAGCGTCATACTACTTGCCCCAAAAGACCATCACAGCCATGCCTACTCTTGGCATGGCTGTGATTGGCCAACTGCAGCATGTGACCCAGCCTCTATTTAAGCTGGAGTCACATAGTGCCGCCCGTCACTCTGCTCGGATTAGTGTAGGGAGAGGCTGCAGCTGCTATGAGAGAGAGATCAGGGAGCAATCTTATCAAGAACTGGTTTATGTACTCAGCGATCTACAGAAAAAGTGTTTTGTGGGTGCCGCGCACAATTTCTTTAAGCCTGCCCTGAGCCAACTACTGCAAGTCCAGAAATACAGCTTTGGCATACTGGGGTGAAAAAAGCCTCTGATATACTGCACATCTGGGATTAGACAAGCATAAGTGACTGTCACATTTAGGACAGAAATACAGCTTTTTGGTTAGGGTGAAAAAAACCTCTAATATACTGCACATCTGGGATTATACGTGCATAAGTGACTGTCATATTTAGGACAGAAATACAGCTTTTTGGTTAGGGTGAAAAAACCCTCTTATATACTGCACATCTGGGAATAGACAAGCATAAGTGACTGTCACGTTTAAGACAGAAATACAGCTTTTTGGTTAGGGTGAAAAAACTCTCTAATATACTGCACATCTGGGATTAGACAAGCAAAAGTGACTGTCACATTTAGGACAGAAATACATCTTTTTGGATAGGGTGAAAAAACCTTCTAATATACTGCATATCTGGGATTACACGTGCATAAGTGACTGTCACATTTAGGACAGAAATACAGCTTTTTGGTTAGGGTGACAAAAAAAACTCTAATATACTGCACATCTGGGATTACACATGCATAAGTGACTGTCACATTTTGGCCATAAATACGGCTTTGGCATACTGGGGTGAAAAAAGCCTCTCATCTACTGCACATCTGGGATTACACATTCATAAGTGTTTGTCACATTTAGGACAGAAATACGGTTTTTGGTTACTGGGGAGAAAAAAGCCTCTGATATACTGCACATCTAGGATTACACGTGCATAAGTGACTGTCACATTTAGGACAGAAATACAGCTTTTTGGGTAGGGTGAAAAAACCCTCTAATATACTGCACATCTGGGATTACACATTCATAAGTGTTTGTCACATTTAGGACAGAAATACGGCTTTTTGGTTACTGGGGAGAAAAAAGCCTCTGATATACTGCACATCTAGGATTACACGTGCATAAGTGACTGTCACATTTAGGACAGAAATACAGCTTTTTGGGTAGGGTGAAAAAACCCTCTAATATACTGCACATCTGGGATTACACGTGTATAAGTGACTGTCACATTTAGGCAGTAAATACGCTTTTGCATACTGGGGTGAAAAAAGCCTCTGATATACTGCACATCTAGGATTACACGTGTATAAGTGACTGTCACATTTAGGCCAGAAATACGGCTTTTTGGTTACTGGGGTGAAAAAAGACTCTCATATACTGCACATCTGGGATTACACATTCATAAGTGTTTGTCACATTTAGGACAGAAATACGGCTTTTTGGTTACTGGGGAGAAAAAAGCCTCTGATATACTGCACATCTAGGATTACACATGCATAAGTGACTGTCACATTTAGGACAGAAATACAGCTTTTTGGGTAGGGTGAAAAAACCCTCTAATATACTGCACATCTGGGATTACACGTGTATAAGTGACTGTCACATTTAGGCAGTAAATACGCTTTGGCATACTGGGGTGAAAAAAGCCTCTGATATACTGCACATCTAGGATTACACGTGTATAAGTGACTGTCACATTTAGGCCAGAAATACGGCTTTTTGGTTACTGGGGTGAAAAAAGACTCTCATATACTGCACATCTGGGATTACACATTCATAAGTGTTTGTCACATTCAGGACAGAAATACGGCTTTTTGGTTACTGGGGAGAAAAAAGCCTCTGATATACTGCACATCTAGGATTACACGTGCATAAGTGACTGTCACATTTAGGACAGAAATACAGCTTTTTGGGTAGGGTGAAAAAACCCTCTGATACACTGCACATCTGGGATTACACGTGTATAAGTGACTGTCACATTTAGGCCATAAATACGCTTTGGCATACTGGGGTGAAAAAAGCCTCTGATATACTGCACATCTAGGATTACACGTGTATAAGTGACTGTCACATTTAGGCCAGAAATACGGCTTTTTGGTTACTGGGGTGAAAAAAGACTCTGATATACTGCACATCTAGGATTAGACGTGCACAAGTGACTGTCACATTTAGGCCAGAAATGCGGCTTTTTGGTTACTGGGGTGATAAAAGCCTCTGATATACTGCACATCTAGGATTAGACATGCATAAGTGACTGTCACATTTTGGTCAGAAATATGGCTTTTTGGGTACTGGGGTGAAAGAAGCCTCTGATATACTGCACATCTGGGATAAGACGTGCATAAGTGAGTGTCACATTTTGGCCACAAATACCGCTGTCATATAGAGTTAAAAAAAATAAATAAATGAGTGCAATACCCTACATCAGGGTTTTTATTGGTGGCTAATTATTTTTAACATACTTAACCACTTTTTACTTTGCTTTGTGAACGCTAACTATGAGGCAAACATCTAATAAGGGACGTGGTCATGGTTGTGGTGGTAGTGTTGGTGGAGCCTGTGGTGCAGGGAGAGGACGTGGCCGTTCTGCCACAGCTACACGTCCTACTGAACCTACTACCTCAGGTCCCAGTAGCCGCCAGAATCTACAGCAATATTTGGTCGGGCCTAATGCCGTTCTAAGGATGGTAAGGCCTGAGCAAGTACAGGCATTAGTCAATTGGGTGGCCGACAGTGGATCCAGTACGTTCACATTATCTCCCACCCAGTCTTCTGCAGAAAGCGCACAGGTGGCGCCTGAAACCCATGCCCATCAGTATGTCACATCACCCCCGTGCATATCGGGGAACCTGTCTGAGCCTCAAGTCATGCAGCAGTCTCTTATGCTGTTTGAAGACTCTGCTGGCAGGGTTTCCCAAAGGCATCCACCTAGCCCTTACCCAGGGGTGGAAGACATAGAATGCACTGACGCACAACCACTTATGTTTCCTGATCACGACATGGGAATACCACCTCAGCACGTCTCTGATGATGACGAAACACAGGTGCCAACTGCTGCGTCTTTCTGCAGTGTGCAGACCGAAAAGGAGGTCAGGGAGGAAGACTGGGTGGAAGACGAAGCAGGGGACGATGAGGTCCTAGACCCCACAGGGAATGAGGGTCGTGCCACTGACTTTCAGATTTCGGAGGAAGAGGCAATGGTGAGACCGAGCCAACAGCTTAGCAAAAGCGGGAGCAGGGTGCAAAAGCAGAGCAGCCGTCGCCAAAACAGTTCACCTGCTACTGGCCACTGTCAACAAGGACCGAGCACACCAAAGGCAGCTTCAAGAAGTTCCCTGGCATGGCACTTCTTCACACAATGTGCTGACAACAAGACCCTAGTGGTTTGCACACTATGCCATCAGAGCCTGAAGCGAGACATTAACGTTCTGAACCTTAGCACAACCTGCATGACCAGGCATCTACATGCGAGACACGGGCTGCAGTGGAGTAAGCACCTTCAAAACCAAGAAAGGGCTCAGGCCACCCCTGCTCCCTCTTCTGCTGCTGCCTCGGGCTCTTCCTCCGCCTCTGGAGGAACGTTGGCACCTGCCGCCCAGCAAACAGAGGATGTGCCACCAACAACACCACCTCCGTCACCAAGCATCTCCACCATGTCACGTTCAGGTCTCCATCTCACAAACCTTTGAGAGAAAGCGTAAATTCCCACCTAGCCACCCTCGATCCCTGGCCCTGAATGCCAGCATTTCTAAACTGCTGGCCTTTGAAATGCTGTCATTCTGGCTGGTGGAGATGGACAGCTTCAAACAGCTCATGTCACTTGCTGTCCCACAGTACGTCGTTCCCAGCCGCCACTACTTCTCCAGGAGAGCCGTGCCCTCCCTGCACAACCAAGTATCGGATAAAATCAAGTGTGCACTGCGCAACGCCATCTGTGGCAAGGTCCACCTAACCACAGATACGTGGACCAGTAAGCACAGCCAGGGACGCTATATCTCCCTAACTGCACACTGGGTAAATGTAGTGGCGGCTGGGCCCCAGGCGGAGAGCTGTTTGGCGCACGTCCTTCCGCCGCCAAGGATTGCAGGGCATTATTCTTTGCCTCCTGTTGCCTCCTCTTCCTACTCGGCTTCCTCCTCCTCTTCTACCACCTCCTCATCCGGTCAGCGACAGACCTTCACCACCAACTTCAGCACAGCCAGGGGTAAACGTCAGCAGGCCATTCTGAAAATGATGTGTTTGGGGGACAGGCCCCACACCGCGCAGGAGTTGTGGCGGGGTATAGAACAACAGACCGACGAGTGGTTGCTGCCAGTGGGCCTCAAGCCCGGCCTGGTGGTGTGCGATAATGGGCGAAATCTCGTTGCAGCTCTGGGACTAGCCGGTTTGACACACATCCCTTGCATGGCGCATGTTCTGAATTTGGTGGTGCAGAAATTCATTCACAACTACCCCGACATGTCAGAGCTGCTGCATAAAGTGCGGGCCGTCTGTGCGCGCTTCCTGCGTTCTCATCCTGCCACCGCTCGGCTGTCTGCTCTACAGCGTAACTTCGGCCTTCCCGCTTACCGCCTCATATGCGACGTGCCCACCAGGTGGAACTCCACCATACACATGCTGGAGAGACTGTGCGAGCAGCAGCAGGCCATAGTGGAGTTTCAGCTGCAGCACGCACGGGTGAGTCGCACTGCGGAACAGCACCACTTCACCACCAATGACTGGGCCTCCATGCGAGACCTGTGTGCCCTGTTGCGATGTTTCGAGTACTCCACCAACAAGGCCAGTGGCGATGACGCCGTTATCAGCGTTACAATACCACTTCTATGTCTCCTTGAGAAAACACTTAGGGCGATGGAAGAGGATGTGGCCCAGGACGAGGAGGAGGAAGAGGGGTCATCTCTAACACTTTCAGGCCAGTCTTTTAGAAGTGGCTCAGAAAGAGGATTTTTGCAACAGCAGAGGCCAGGTACAAATTTGGCCAGCCAGGGCCCACTACTGGAGGACGAGGAGGAGGAGGATGGGGATGAAGCATGTTCACAGCGGGGTGGTATCCAACGCAGCTCGGGCCCATCACTGGTGCGTGGCTGGGGGGATACGGAGGACGCAGCCGATACGCCTCCCACAGAGGACAGCTTGTCCTTACCTCTGGGCAGCCTGGCACACATGAGCGACTACATGCTGCAGTGCCTGCGCAATGACTGCAGAGTTGCCCACATTTTAACGTGTGCTGACTACTGGGTGGCCACCCTGCTGGATCCCTGTTACAAAGACAATGTGCCGTCCTTAATTCCCTCACTGGAGCGTGATCGGAAGATGCGCGACTACAGGCGCCCGCTGGTAGACACGCTCCTGAGAGCATTCCTGACTGACGCCGGGGGACAAGTGGAAGCACAAGGCGAAGGCAGGGGAGGAGGCAGAGGTCGCCAACGCAGCTGTGTCAGCGCCAGCACCTCAGAAGGCAGGGTTAGCATGGCCGACATGTGGAAAAGCTTTATCACCTCGCTGCAACAACCGGCCCGAACTGCTGATATGGAGCTTGTTAGCAGAAGGCAGCATTTGAACAACATGGTGAAACATTACCTGTGCACACGCCTATACGTACTGACTGATGTTCTGCCCCATTCAACTTCTGGGTCTCCAAATTGTCCACATGGCCAGAGCTTGCCCTGTATGCCTTGGAGGTGCTGGCCTGCCCTGCAGCCAGTGTACTCTCTGAACGTGTATTTAGCACGGCAGGAGGCGTCATTACAGACAGACGCAGCCACCTGTCCACAGCCAACGTGGGCAAGCTCACGTTCATTAAAATGAACCAGGCTTGGATCCCACAAGACTTGTCTGTACCTTGTGCAGAACAGACATTTATACCACCATCAAACATACATTCTTGTACTCAAGTCAAGAGCAATGATTCTTTGTTTTCTTTTTTTTTATTGTCCCAATATTTTGGGGGCTACCTACCCCAATAAAAAAAAAAAAAAAAACATTGTTGGCTACCTGCTCCTCCTCCATTGCTGCCTCCACCTACAACACCACATTCACGCCTCCTCAACCTCTGACTCCATATCCACCTCCTTCTCTGAGTTGCAGGTTAATAATTTGTAATTTTTTGTTATTTTATTTCATTTTAAGTTATTTCCCTATCCACATTTGTTTGCAGAGCAGTTGCATTGCTCTTAAGCACATTTTACATCCCTCTAGCCTTTTCAAGGACTATTTTAGAGCCATTTTAATGCAAAAAAGTGCAAATTTTAGTGCCCTAAATTGAAAAAATTCTTATCTTCAATTGTCGGGTAACACTTTACCATTTTTGGCATATACAAACCCCTGCTATGCCTGGGTGACAGGGGCCAAAATCTCTAAAAATCCTCTGTTCTATTGCTGGGTGACAAGAACCTACTTTTGCCGTGAATGAACCCCTGCTGTACCTGGGTGACAGGGGCCTAAATCTCTCAAAATCCTCTGTTCTATTGCTGGGTGACATGAATCCCCTTTTGCCGTGAATGAACCGCTGCTGTGCCTGGGTGACAGGGGCCTAAATCTCTCAAAATCGTCTGTTCTATTGCTGGGTGACATGAACCTACTTTTGCCGTGAATGAACCCCTGCTGTGCCTGGGTGACAGGGGCCTAAATCTCTCAAAATCCTCTGTTCTATTGCTGGGTGACAAGAACCCCCTTTTGCCGTGAATGAACCGCTGCTGTGCCTGGGTGACAGGGGCCTAAATCTCTCAAAATCGTCTGTTCTATTGCTGGGTGACATGAACCCCCTTTTGCCGTGAATGAACCCCTGCTGTACCTGGGTGACAGGGGCCTAAATCTCTCAAAATCCTCTGTTGTATTGCTGGGTGACATGAATCCCCTTTTGCCGTTAATGAACCCCTGCTGTGCCTGGGTGACAGGGGCCTAAATCTCTCAAAATCCTATGTTCTATTGGTGGGTGACATGAACCCCCTTTTGCCGTGTATGAACCCCTGCTGTGCCTGGGTGACAGGGGCCTAAATCTCTCAAAATCCTCTGTTCTATTGCTGGGTGACATGAACCCCTTTTGCCGTGAATGAACCCCTGCTGTGCCTGGGTGACAGGGGCCTAAATCTCTCAAAATCCTCTGTTCTATTGCTGGGTGACATTAAGCCCCTTTTGCCGTGAATGAACCCCTGCTGTGCCTGGGTGACAGGGGCCTAAATCTCTCAAAATCCTATGTTCTATTGGTGGGTGACATGAACCCCCTTTTGCCGTGTATGAACCCCTGCTGTCCCTGGGTGATAGGGGCCTAAATCTCTCAAAATCGTCTGTTCTATTGCTGGGTGACATGAACCCCCTTTTTCCGTGAATGAACCCCTGCTGTTCCTGGGTGACAGGGGCCTAAATCTCTCAAAATCTTCTGTTGTATTGCTGGGTGACATGAACCCTCTTTTGCCGTGAATGAACCCCTGCTGTGCCTGGGTGACAGGGGCCTAAATCTCTCAAAATCCTCTGTTCTATTGCTGGGTGACATTAAGCCCCTTTTGCCATGAATGAACCCCTGCTGTGCCTGGTGACAGGGGCCTAAATCTCTCAAAATCCTCTGTTCTATTGCTGGGTGACATGAACCCTCTTTTGCCGTGAATGAACCCTGCTATGCCTGGGTGACAGGGGCCTAAATCTCTCAAAATCCTCTGTTCTATTGCTGGGTGACAAGATCCCCCTTTTGCCGTGAATGAACCCCTGCTGTGCCTGGGTGAAATGGGCCTCGTTCTCTCAAAACCCTCTGTTCTATTGCTGGGTGACATGAACCCCCTTTTGCCGTGAATGAACCCCTGCTCTGCATTTCTGACAGGGAACTAAATTTAGTGAAAACATCTGTTACTGATCGGAAGATGCGTGACTACAAGCGCATGCTGATGATAGCATTCCGACCTGACAGCGGGGGCACAGTGGATGCGCAAGGCGAAGGCAGAGGAGGAGAAAGAGGTCGCCAACGCAGCTGGGGCACCGCCAGCACCTGAGAAGGCAGGGTTAGCATGGCCCAAATGTGGAAAAGCTTTGTCAGCCCTGCAGCCAGTGTATAGTGTGAACGTGTGTTTAGCACGGCAGAGAGCATTATCACAGGCCGCAGCCAATGTGGACAAGCTTACGTTTATTAAAATGAACCAGGCATGGATCCCACAGGACTTGTCCGTACCTTGTGCAGAATAGACATTTATACCAGCCTTAACCATCCATTCTTGTTCTCAAGTGCACTTATTCTTTGTTTTATTTTGTTATATGTCCCAATATTTTGGGGGATACCCCAATTTAAAAATAAAAAAATAACACAAATCAGTGTTGGCTACCTAGTCATCCTTCACCCCACTTCCACCTACACCGCCACATCAACCTACACCGCCACATCCACCCATCCACCGCCTCCTCAACCTCCTACTCCTAGATCCAAATTGCTATTTTTAATTTTTCTATATTTTATGTTATTTTAAGTAATTTCCATATCCACATTTGTTTGCAGAACAGTTGACATGCTCTTAAGCACATTTTGGTGCCTTTTGCAGCCCTTTCCAGGACTATTTTAGAGCCATTTTAGTGCCCAAAAGTTCAGGTCCCCATTGACTTCAATAGGGTTCGAGTTCGGGGTCTAGTTCGGGTCAAGTTCGGGTCTCGAACACGAACTTTTTTTTAAAGTTCGGCGAACCTGCCGAACCTGAACATCCAGGTGTCCGCTCAACTCTAGTCACTGATTATTTTGCCCTTCCTCTGATCCGTCAGAACAATAACCCACAAAAAACGGATCCTGTCCATGGAGCATATGCCTTCACTCGGTCAGCATTTGCTCAATAATCCATCAGTATTGCTAATGCCCAAAAAAAACAGGAGTGGATCTAAAACAGAGATGACACGTTAACGGAATATTTGCATGTCTTCTGTCTTTTGTACCCACTCCTGCTTTTGGCTACCAAATGATAAGCCAATTCTGATGGGACCATACAGGCCTTACAGCTGCTGCACAGACAGGATCCGTTGTGCATCTTATTTGCCAACATTGGCACCCTGACCACGCTTCACCTTCTTCCCACAGATGTGACTTATGGCCACGTTCACCTCCTCTGGCGTTTTGAAAAAAAAAATGCCACACCACCGAGTAGGTGAATTTCCCCCCACCAGTCTGCACTCAGTGATTGCTACCGCCGCTGACTCAGTGAACCCCTTCACCACTACTTCCCAGACAGGTAGGCTGCTGCGAATCAGGTGGTCTACCTGGGCATGTTTGGCTCCCGACCTCCCACTTGTGCCACCCTGCTGACTCCCAGCCATGCTACCATCTTGTTGGCTCCGCCACTGCCTCACGGGTAAGCTGCCACCCTCTTCTCCTGATGATGATGAAGCCCCTTCTGCACCCGGCTCCCAAGTGCGATCAGCTTCATCATCATCGATTAGTGTCTGCACATCACTCAGGGCTGGGACAAGGTCCACCACCAACAGAGGCTGAGCTGACCAAGTGCTCCCCCCCCCCAACTTGTGGAGTCTTTACTAAATACTTACTGTTGTAATCACACATAAATATGCACAGTTTAATGTACCAATTAACTATAGCTGTAAACAAATGCACAACCTCTTTAGATCCATATAAAGATAAAAAATAAAGTGCAAAAACAAGTAACAAATAAGACAATAACCACATAATCTTAATATAAATAAACATAATCCTCTGTGGAGGACACTGTTATGGGGGGATCTGTGGATGACACTGTTATGGGAAATCTATGGATGACACTGTTATGGGAGGATCTGTGGATGACACTGTTATGGAGGGATCTGTGGATGACACTGTTATGGAGGGATCTGTGGATGACACTGTTATGGATTGTGATTCACAATGGATATTGGGGGCCAGCAAATTACAAGGAAGGCAGCGGTGGGGGGTGGGGGATGATGATTGATAACATACATATCAAAATGGCTGGGGGGTGGTTGAGGGCTTGCCTTGAGTCATCTACTGATCAGAGCATTAGAATTGTAGGAATAAATAACATCTAAATGTCTGGTGGGGTAGATGGGGGGGGTCGAGGGCTGGTGAGGGAGGGGGGTTAGATGATCTAACCCAGCCCCCCTTCCCCCATCAGCCTTATCCTACCACCCCATCTACCCGTACCCCCCCATCTACCCCACCAGACATTTAGATGGGTAGATGGGGTGGTAGGACAAGGCTGATGGGGGAAGGGGGGCTGGGTTAGATCATCTAACCCCCCCTCCCCCCACCAGCCCTCGACCCCTCCCCCCCATCTACCCCACCAGACATTTGGATGTTATTTATTCCTGCAGCTCTAATGCTCTGATGATCACTGATCAGTAGATGACTCAAGTCAAGCCCCCCCCCCCTCCATTTAGATATGTATGTTTGTTATTAATCAGACATCCTTCCCCCCCCTGGGTGTTCCTTGTAATTTTACCCCATCCAGAACCCCATCAGACCTCAAATATAGTCATTTGAAATACAGCCTTTTTGTGCAAAGATATATTTACTTCAGGCCTTCATTGATTCAGGGGTGTGTGATCCCCCCTCTACATACAGGGTTTTGAATCAGGCATTTGAAATACAGCCATTTGAAATACAGCCATTTGGTGCAAATAAATCTTTAATTTAGGCCTACACTGATTCGGGGCGTGTGTGATCCCCCCTATACATACAGGGGTTTGATTCAGCCATTTGAAATACAGCCATTTGAAAAACAGACATTTTGTGCAAAGAAATCTTTAATTGAGGCCTAGTCTGGTTCAGGCCGTGTGAGATACACCCTTTACATACTGTCGTTCTTTTTTTACTATTAATTAAACACCCATTTAGGGCAAGATCCAAAATTCAAAAAATATGAGGAGAGCCTCAAATAAGGGACGTGGCCCAGGTCGTGGTGCTGCTAGTGGAGCTCCAGTTGCAGCGAGAGGACGTGATCGATCTGTGCCAGCTACACGCACAAGTGAAACCCCTTCCCCAGGTGCGAGTAGGCGGCAAAACCTGCAGCGGTATTTGGTCGGGCCTAATGCTGCTCTACGAATGGTGAGGCCTGAACAAGTGTAACACCCCAGAGTGGGGTTACTAAACGCTTTTACCCCGCTACCATCTGCTAAGGGCATCAACACGGTCATTTGATGTGATTTCCCTCATGTCATTCACCACTGAGCAGATGAAACCATTGTAAATGTGATATTTCCTTTGTAGTGTTTCAGGTCTACCAGCAGGTGGCGGCATCGTTGGTAGGAATAGTTATGTTATGGCCATTCAGAATGGAACATTCCAGTTCTGTTCTGCCCCCCTGCTTAAGAGAAGTGGAGTTTCCCACACCCTGCAGCAAGGGAGGGAAAAAAACACAGATCCTGTGTGTTCCAGCTCTCCCTGCAAGGGGGAGGCTGTTTAAGTAGGAGCTCCCAGAAATAGGGATCCCAAATCAGGATCTTGTCTTGGTTGAGACCAAAGATCACCATTCCCAGTCTGAGCCTTACAGCCTCAACTGGTGACAAGCAAGCAGCCACCTCCAGGACGAACCATTCCCTGTGAGCATAACTGTGAGTACCATCCAGAGACCAGGAGAAGCCAAATTCCTCCTCAGCTAGTCAGTCCCATACACAGCAGAAGATAGACAGAGTAGAAGATATAGATTCCTGCCATATTCTCCAGGCATATGATAGAAGCAGAAGAGATAGTAATCCCTGCCATAAATTGCCAATACCTGCTGGGACCCAAGACTATTGCTGTATCTCATGTGGATTAATGCTGCCTCCAGTAAAGACAAGTTGAATTATATTTCAAGTCTGGATCTCATTCATTGCTACCAAGTTCCTCAATTACTCCTACTAGCAACACTCATTTTATTGCAAGTGAGCCAGGAGTCCAGCCGTACCAAGGTAGGAGACACCGTTGACACTATTACTACTGCTACACAGAGACATTATACCACTCTGGCATTCCTCACCTGGTACGTGAGTTGCAACACCTTAAAGGGCCCTGAGACTGTACCCTTCGCACGCTGCAATTGGCGTCACAAACAAAGACCATAGACTATTATACACATATCCTGACCCACAGCATAATTGGTGTCCGTGTAACTGTACCCACGGTCCGGCTCATTGCATTTTTGACGTCACTGGAACAGGATCGAGCTGTGTGCCAACAGAACCGTCTCCAATAGTGTGCCTCATTAGGACTTACCTTTGTGCCTTACTGCATGTACTTATTGCTAAAGAGTGTGGACTTGCATCAGTTGCAGCACAGTGGCAGCGCAGGGGTTAAGCAAGTATCCCAGATATCTCCACCCAGCAGAGGGGAGGGAACCAAACAGCCTGCCTCCACAGAGAAAGCATTCCTACAGCAGCAGGAACAAAAGTGTTAAATACAAGTTCCCAGGAGGACAAAGAGATCGCTGCCCATACAGGAAGCAGGAAGTAAAGCGGCGGCCATTTAAAAAAAGGGAAATACAGCATTGTCTTCATTGAATGGTTGAGAATCGTCTGCTATTAAACCGGAGTGAGTACAATTGTGCAAATAACCTTGCTAAAGACTGTTAATTGTTGTTATCTGTCTGCCAGAGCACAATACGTCCAGAAATTGAGCAGTTGCATTGACTCTTAAAGGAGCCACGCACCAATTCTGCTGCAGTCACCCATAGCAACCTGCATCTAAAATTGCATTGTAGCCAGTACTAATCCCTCTAATCTGGTACTGGGCATCAAGGAACATGTCTGACAATGAAGATTGCACCCACTTTGACCGCAGCGATCCACCAGCAGCAGCGGCAGCCACCTGCATTATGCCTCTCACTATGCCATACTATTTTGGGGCACCCTGGCTCCCAAGTTACTCAGGAGAACCCCATTCACTCAGGGAATTCCGTGATAAAATGCTAGCCACGTTTAAGCTATATCCTGTATCACAGGATCAGAAAGTGGAAATCCTGATTGGCCAATTACAGCGAGCTGCGCTCCGGGAGGTCAAGTCCTGGCCCCAGTCAGAGCGGAAAACCGCTGAGCAGATCCTAGACCGACTCAGTACCACCTTTGAGACTAGGACCACCTCTGAACTTAAAATGCGCTTCTTTGGAAAGCGGCAGCAGTCAAAGGAGACCTTGAGAGACTTTGCCCTGTCCCTGCAGAAAGCACTGCGAGCTGATATTCAGATTGATCCCCGTGAAACTGAGGGACAAGATCAAACCCTCAGGGAACAGTTTATTGAAGGTGTCTGTAACGGACCGTTTCAGCAGACAAGGGGTTAAAATCCGTTTAGGCGATGTGCCCCTTTCTGAGAGACAGGCACAGCTACTGCAGGACACCAAATTCCCGATCTGGATACAAAGTAGCACTCCAAACTGAAACCTCACGAATAGCTGCTAGCAGACGAACAGGAATCAGCTTACACTTCTGGCAATCGGTCTTCTAGCAGCATACAGTGAATCCCCCCAATAACGAGACAAGGCTCCGTGTTGAGGGTCAAGCAGGGAATAGAGAGCCCAGTCTCCTTTCCCCAGCAGCAGGACACTGTATTGGGGGTAGAGACAGTCGGTCTCCCCCTCCAACAACCAGACTCCAAGCCAGGGAGCAGCACAGAGACCGGGAGTACCAGCTTCCAACATAACCTTGGTGGACTCACTGGACAGAGACAGGCTACTAAAATCAACAGGTCCAGTATTGGGTTGTGGGTGGGCTGCCAGACTAACTCAGGTACCGACCGGCGTGAGGTCAGGTATCTGGTTAGTCTTCCCTGTGGGGGGGAGATTTGTGGCAAAACCAACCTCGCCACTGGGTTTTGGAGAGGACGGGCTGCTGGCCTCTTGCCCCTGGATTATGGGCCATATACTAACTTTTAAACCCCTGAACCTATTCAAGTGAATTTTGGATAGGTTTGTCCCAGAGTTATACTGTTTAAATTGATGTTAGATATATGTATGGCCAATGTAAACTCACAAAGTTGTAACAATTTATAATAAGTGTAACTTGTCAGCTTGGGAGGAAATGCTGGGTGTGTTTCTATTGTGCCATTGTCCCATTGTGTGTTTAAAGGGTGATGTCTGTCCTATTGTCTGCACATGTGTATTGGTGACTTCTCTTTGTCTTGAGAGATAATTGGATTGCTCCTCAGGTTGTCTCCGGGACAGAGAGGAGGGAACCATGATGCATTGTGGGGATATGTTGTATCTGTCCTATGTCACAGTCTTCATTCTGGTCCTCTGGGTGTGTGAACGATTGGTTGCTGTAGTTACATTGTATGTGTTGTAAATTACTGATTGGTTGTATTTCAAACCCCTGTGGGCAGTACTATGTTTGTGGTTTGTGAATAAAAGAGGCTGTACGTAAAGTACAGTCAGACCACTGCTTGACCCTCAACACGGAGCCTTGTCTCGTTATTGGGGGGATCCGCTGTATGCTGTTACAGACTGATTGCTTGGAGTGTAAGCTGATTCCTGTTCGTCTGCTAGCAGCTATTCGTGAGGTTCCAGTTTGGAGTGCTATTTTGTATCCAGTTCGGGAGTTTGGTGTATCCTGCAGTAGCTGTGCCTGTCTCTCAGAAAGGGGCTTATCGCCTAAACGGATTTTAACCTCTTGTCTGCTGAAACGGTCCGTTACAGTGTCCTTGATGAATCCCTCAAACGTCAGCTGAAGATGCTTTCAGCTCAGCACCCAGATACCCCTTTCTTGGACTTTAAGGAACTTGCTATTGCCATTCTAGGGGAAAGTCACCAAGCTGAACCTCCTGAAAACAAGAAGGCAGGGCCCGCACTACGGCCAGCTACTCACAGCCAAATAGCTGAGCACGGAGCTCAGGCGCCCGTTCCAGATACTGTAGCAGCTCTGACCGCTCAAGTCTCCCTCTTAGCTGAGAATATGGAGAGGATGAGGAAACAGCTAGAGCGACTAGAACAGCAACCCAAGGTGGGGAAAGGAACTTTTGTAAACAGAGACCGCTCTACGCCCGGTCCACAAGAATATCGGCGTCAGCCAGTCAGTAGATTGCCAGACCCCGGTTATCAAAACATCAGGGAACAGCGATGCCTGCATTGTCAGATGTATGGACACATTGCAAAGAACTGCCATCAGTTAAATGGGTATTGTTAGGAAAATTTACTCTCTTTTACCTAACTTGTCCCTGTCTTCAGATTTCGGCGATCAGCTTGAATTAAGTCTAACCGGTACCGGGAGAATGAATTAGATTGACCACATGATTACGTGTGTAGTTCTAATCCATTCTGGTTTATTCACAGCTGGCAAACAGTTATAATAGAGGGGGTTGAGCTTCCTTTACATCCAATCATATGTTAGCATTAGTATTTGACCTATGATATGGTCACACATAAGCTTCTGCATTAACATAATAGATTACTCATAGTAACAGCATTTGACCAATCAGGTATATACACATAGGCCAGCAGACAGTTGAGCCAGATGACCTTATATGGCTAGAAGGCTGTTCAAACTTACAAACTAAGGAATGTATGGGTTTCTTGAAACAGCACAGGAAGTGTCACACATTCCATAAGGGGGTAGGGAGGTATTGGAAGTGCACTGACTAAATGTAATACACGTTGCTGAATAAGACAAAATGGAGTTACTTATACTCTTTCAATCCCCTCTAAGAACCTTATATATATACACCTTATACTATATGGTTCTTTCTCTGCTCTTCCTTGGTTTGCTTGTAAGCCTTTAGGTATTCCATATACCCTTCAGGAGTATAATCCTCAGGCTTTGTTGAGGTTGGGTTTACCTCTTCTACCTCTACCGGTGTATAGAGGAATGTTGAGTGTACCCCTCTTTCGGACACATTTTTACATATGGTAAGAAGGGAGGGCACACACTGTAGACAACAGCAGAGACCCACTATTGCAGCGACCACGGCAAATGCCACTCCTACAACATATCTTATTTGACCAAAGTCAGGTATCCAGCCAAAAAGCCAGTCCCACCAACCTTGGTCAACATCTTGTTTTATATGTTTTATCATCTCTCCTATTTGGCCTATTTTATCTTTTATTCCACGGGAGTGGTCTGATAAATTGAAACAACACATCCCTGCGAACGCTGAGCATCCTATACCATGTTGGAGCAATAGTCAATAGTTGCCCTATTCTGCAAGATAGCCTTTTTATATAATTGTATATCCAGCAGCATATCTTGCAGAATTGCACTAGTGATATTTATCTGTTTTACCATAAAACAGGCAAGTATTGATATTGTCCTGTGGTTATATATGGACAAACCTGGTCAAACCTATCAAAGACATCCCTAAACTCATATATTCTGCTCTAGAGAGGAGATTCACATTATAATCACAATTTTCTGGTATCTGTAGGGAAGTGTCTCTCGTGTGTCGTGTCTGCATTGCTGGGAATAGTGGTATCATTGCTAATGTCAGCCTAGCTATTGTACAGGGTCCCTCTGTAATATTGGCCGGTATGTATGTGTATACCAACAGTGAGTACTACAATTTCAAAAGGTTTATATATAAATTTCTTTTGACAGGGGAGTAGTGACCCCTAACTGAGAACATGTGCTAGTGATACAAAAACTATAAATAGACTTACGGTGGTTCGAGGATCAAAATCGAAAAATATATAAGTACGATAGGGTCTGAGGGAAAGAGGGCAGACTGGATGCTTACCCTAAATGCCCTAAAATCTGCTCAGCCCAGGGTAACCCCCTGATGGTGGAGGTTCCCTGTCCCCAAACCTATACCTGTCAACTCCCTAGTTTGACCCTAGCCAGGGAATAATGATAGGTATACAACGATAATATCAAGATATAACGGGGGGAAAACAGGTGGCTCAGGTGATCAGAGTCACCACCCGTCCTCTCCGAGATTCAAATAAACATATACAGAAAAAAGGAGTGGGGAGGGATCCAGATACTCAGGAAATCACCAATCCTCTCATATGAATAATACGCACGTTTTAAAATATGCACATCTTGTTACACAGACCTCAACGCGTTTCACCTATATAGAATCAGGCTCATCAGGAGGTAGGTAGAAAAAAAGGACAGAGTCCAGTAAAGATACAGATGTGACCAATGATAGCGTTAATGTAGATGGAACGATACTTAGCTATAGATGTTCATAGGAGGAGGCGTAGATATAGTATTACCAGATGGCAAGATAGCTACATCAATACGTGATACATGGTGTTGATGCTGGCCATTGGCTCCCCCAGTAGCCTGCTTTGGGTATTGATGTAGCTATCTTGCCATCTGGTAATACTACAGGGAGTGCAGAATTATTAGGCAAGTTGTATTTTTGAGGATTAATTTTATTATTGAACAACAACCATGTTCTCAATGAACCCAAAAAACTCATTAATATCAAAGCTGAATATTTTTGGAAGTAGTTTTTAGTTTGTTTTTAGTTTTAGCTATTTTAGGGGGATATCTGTGTGTGCAGGTGACTATTACTGTGCATAATTATTAGGCAACTTAACAAAAAACAAATATATACCCATTTCAATTATTTATTTTTACCAGTGAAACCAATATAACATCTCAACATTCACAAATATACATTTCTGACATTCAAAAACAAAAAAAAAAAAAATCAGTGACCAATATAGCCACCTTTCTTTGCAAGGACACTCAAAAGCCTGCCATCCATGGATTCTGTCAGTGTTTTGATCTGTTCACCATCAACATTGCGTGCAGCAGCAACCACAGCCTCCCAGACACTGTTCAGAGAGGTGTACTGTTTTCCCTCCTTGTAAATCTCACATTTGATGATGGACCACAGGTTCTCAATGGGGTTCAGATCAGGTGAACAAGGAGGCCATGTCATTAGATTTTCTTCTTTTATACCCTTTCTTGCCAGCCACGCTGTGGAGTACTTGGACGCGTGTGATGGAGCATTGTCCTGCATGAAAATCATGTTTTTCTTGGAGGATGCAGACTTCTTCCTGTACCACTGCTTGAAGAAGGTGTCTTCCAGAAACTGGCAGTAGGACTGGGAGTTGAGCTTGACTCCATCCTCAACCCGAAAAGGCCCCACAAGCTCATCTTTGATGATACCAGCCCAAACCAGTACTCCACCTCCACCTTGTGGCGTCTGAGTTGGACTGGAGCTCTCTGCCCTTTACCAATCCAGCCACGGGCCCATCCATCTGGCCCATCAAGACTCACTCTCATTTCATCAGTCCATAAAACCTTAGAAAAATCAGTCTTGAGATATTTCTTGGCCCAGTCTTGACGTTTCAGCTTGTGTGTCTTGTTCAGTGGTGGTCGTCTTTCAGCCTTTCTTACCTTGGCCATGTCTATTATTGCACACCTTGTGAGTATTGCACACCTTGTGCTTTTGGGCACTCCAGTGATGTTGCAGCTCTGAAATATGGCCAAACTGGTGGCAAGTGGCATCTTGGCAGCTGCACGCTTGACTTTTCTCAGTTCATGGGCAGTTATTTTGCGCCTTGGTTTTTCCACACGCTTCTTGCGACCCTGTTGACTATTTTGAATGAAACGCTTGATTGTTCGATGATCACGCTTCAGAAGCTTTGCAATTTTAAGAGTGCTGCATCCCTCTGCAAGATATCTCACTATTTTTGACTATTCTGAGCCTGTCAAGTCCTTCTTTTGACCCATTTTGCCAAAGGAAAGGAAGTTGCCTAATAATTATGCACACCTAATATAGGGTGTTGATGTCATTAGACCACACCCCTTCTCATTACAGAGATGCACATCACCTAATATGCTTAATTGGTAGTAGGCTTTCGAGCCTATACAGCTTGGAGTAAGACAACATGCATAAAGAGGATGATGTGGTCAAAATACTCATTTGCCTAATAATGCTGCACGCAGTGTATATCTACGCCTCCTCCTATGAACATCTATAGCTAAGTATCGTTCCATCTACATTAACGCTATCATTGGTCACATCTGTATCTTTACTGGACTCTGTCCTTTTTTTCTACCTACCTCCTGATGAGCCTGATTCTATACAGGTGAAACGCGTTGAGGTCTGTGTAACAAGATGTGCATATTTTAAAACGTGCGTATTATTCATCTGAGAGGATTGGTGATTTCCTGAGTATCTGGATCCCTCCCCACTCCTTTTTTCTGTATATGTTTATTTGAATCTCGGAGAGGACGAGTGGTGACTCTGATCACCTGAGCCACCTGTTTTCCCCCCGTTATATCTTGATATTATCGTTGTATACCTATCATTATTCCATGGCTAGGGTCAAACTAGGGAGTTGACAGGTATAGGTTCGGGGACAGGGAACCTCCACCATCAGGGGGTTACCCTGGGCTGAGCAGATTTTAGGGCATTTAGGGTAAGCATCCAGTCTGCCCTGCCCTCTTTCCCTCAGACCCTATCGTACTTATATATTTTTCGATTTTGATCCTCGAACCACCGTAAGTCTATTGATAGTTTTTGTATCACTAGCACATGTTCTCATTTAGGGGTCACTACTCCCCTGTCAAAAGAAATTTATATATAAACCTTTTGAAATTGTAGTACTCACTGTTGGTATATACATACCTATACCCACTGTATCACCATTAAAGGTATTTAAAAGTCACTTATTCTGAATAGCGATATACTCAAAAACCCACGTGACAATATAAATCTAATAATAATCTAAACATTAGGCAATTTATAGATTAGTAACATACTCTTCCCTGATCAGGTCCAAGTCCCCTTCCTGCACCACCAGGGGGCGTTTTGCCCATGGTGTGGGGAAAGGCCTACCTATGACAATTTCAAATGGTGACATCCCTAACTTCTTATTAGGCGTCATTCTAATTTCTGCAAGTATTATGGGTAGGATTTGCTTCCATTTTTCAAATGTACCAGCAGTGGCCTTCCTGAGTTTGTCTTTAACTGTCCTGTTCATTCTTTCCACAATGCCTGAGCTTTGTGGATGGTATGGAATATGAAATTTCCATTCCACCTGTAACAGTCTAGCTACCTCCTTGTTAAGTTTTGAGGTGAAGGCCGGCCCCTGGTCTGATTCAATAACCAGAGGACAGCCCCACCTTGGGATTATTTGCGGAGTCAGAATTTTGGCTGTAGTTTTAGCATCTTCTGCCTTTGTAGGGAAGACTTCTGGCCACCTTGAGAACATGTCCACTATCACTAATGCATACTCTTGTTTCCCTTTTGTTTTAGGTATATGCGTGTAATCCACCTGCAAGTGGGTGAATGGTGTAGTGGGGTAGTCAAGGTGTTGGTGAGGTATTTTCAGTGGGTTGTTAGAGTTGTTTCTCAAGCACGTAATACATCTGTGTATGTAGTCTGTGACTAGCTGTTTGCTATCAGTGATGTAAAAACTTTGGCTCATCAACATATGGGTAGTTTGTATGCTGTTGTGTCCTACCCCGTGAAAGTGTGCAATGAAGATGGATGCACTATGCTGAGGTATGCATGGCTTCCCCTCCTTGCAGACCAATCCAGACTTTGGATTTCCGCCCATATCCTTTTCTGACCCTCTTCTGTATTACATACATAATCTAGAGCATCACTGCGTTGTTTAATAGTAGATATGGAGCTAACCTTCTCCCAATTCCATGTTGTGTGTGTTCCAATAATACCATCCAGGATAAGCCTTAAGTCTTCCTGTGTATAGTTGCGCCCTCTACAGGCCTTTTTTAGGTATGTAATAGTCCCCAGTGGGGCTATGGAAGGTTTGGGACAATACTTTATAATTTTGTTGAGATCCTCTATTTCTATGGGCTTTTTTACTAAGTGTTGTCCTACTGTCAGAAAGGGAGCGATTACTTGGACTCCCTCTTTTGATTCTTCCTTTTCTGTTTCATCTTTCATTCTACTTGTACTGCGTGTACTATAACTAGTATGCGGTGTGCCAATATTTAGACTGGCATGGGGGGGTCAGTATTTTTCTTCTAGTTTTAATGGTATAACCGCTGTTACAGCATCTTCCTCAATCAGAGTCAGAACTGGGTACAGAGGTGCCGTGGGGGTGGATTTATTATAAGGTGGAGGGGATTTCTGACTTCTCTTCTTTGTGCCTACCTCCTGTTCTATTTCATGTAGAGACCTATCATTTTTGGGACTTTTTAGATTCTTATTCTTCTTGCTATTACCTGCATCATACCAGTGGGGGGCTATTTCCAGCCATTGTTCTGCACCCCTGGACATGTACTCAATGTCCCAGGAAGGATCCGCATTGAAATGCGGCCAGGCTGTTTTATCACCTAGACATAGTTCTTTGACCATATCCATATGATAAATACTATTATCACCGTCCCTGGGGAATGGATCTGCAGCATCCATTACCTCGGTCCAGCCTGCTAGATTATCTACCCACGGGTTGATCAGGTAATAGTTTGTTGGACTAACACGGGCTACATAGATTTTACAAGTTTCTCCTGGTTCTGGTTTAGGGAATTTAGTTTTAGACCCTTGTCCTCCCATGTTAGTATTTATAGTTCAAAGAATAAGTGAGACAATCACTGTCAGGACTGGCTGTACTGCACTGAAATAGCGCCGACAAGACCTGTCAACTGATCAGCTGATTCGTATCTTAATGTCTCTCTATACTCTTTGGACCCCTATCGACTATTGTTGTTTCGGACTGCCACTTGCGTTCAAATTTTCCGGGTCAACAGATTACTCTTAGCCGAAAAACTGGGGCGTCTTGCAGTCCTCCACAACACAAACAATTTTACACATTAACAGTAGTTAACCCAAAATACATCAATTTGATAATAACAGTGGGATGTGACCGTACACTTACCAACCGGTCAGTATCTCACACAAACAGATAATCTTATTACTTCTAAAATACTTATACTATATATATATAAGTGTCCTGTTCTCACAACATGTACCCCCGGGGTCTGTATGCAGTTCAACAGGCAGATATCACCATTCTACTAGTTAATAGGATGAGACTTGTTTCTGTAGTCTGTGGTTTTTATTAACCGGCAGTAGATAAGGTAAACTATAGGAAAATGAACATACAAGAACTGAGTATACAGTACAGTGTACACAAAACTAATACAAAAACATGAATTAATCCCTTACCGACGATGCTTAGTAGGAGACACACAATGTGCAGCTGCTCCTTCCATGAGGTGAGGAGAAAAGGAAGCAGGAGCCTGTCTCTTTCCCAGAAAGCACTGTGAGCAGGAAGTCAGGTGACCTAATGCATATGCATAACTTAACAAGGCAAAAGACGCACTTACAGATAAAGGTCACTTGATGGTGCTGAAGGCACACAAATAAACAGTATGCAATAGTGAAGACAGCACACTCCCCGCTTGACATCAGCCGATGTCACTACTAGAGTCCTCAACAGATAACAGTTAGAGTTGAGCGAACACCTGGATGTTCGGGTTCGACGAGTTCGGCCGAACTTTCGAAAAATGTTCGGGTTCGGGATCCGAACTCGACCCGAACTTCATCCCGAACCCGAACCCCATAGAAGTCAATGGGGACCCGAACTTTTGGGCACTAAAAAGGCTGTAAAACACACCCGGAAAGGGCTAGAGGGCTGCAAAAGGCAGCAAAATGTAGTTAAATCCCCTGCAAACAAATGTAGATAGGGAAATGATGAGTTAACATAAAATAAATAAAAATTAAACAATATTAATTGGAGTGAGGTCCCATAGCACAGAATCAGGCTTCAAGTCACCCACCAATGGAGAAGGTCACTTACTATTATTTTGACCACAGCACCCAGACAAAGGAGAGAGGTCCCACAGCAGAGAACCAGGCATCATATCACCCACCACAGGAGTAGGCCACCATTTAGTTACTTTGACCCCTACACCCAGACGGAGGAGAGAGGTTACACAGCAGAGAATCAGGCATTTAGATCACCCACCACAGGAGTAGGCCACCATTGAATCAGACCCCGGCAACCATGTCAGATGGCACAAGCATAAGCTTTATATCAATCAGCACAGGAGAAGGCGACTTTGACAGACTTTGACCCCTACACCCGGACGGAGGAGAGAGGTTTCAAAGCAGAGAATCAGGCATTTAGATCACCCACCACAGGAGTAGGCCCCAATTTAATGGGACCCCGGCAACCATGTCAGATGGCACAACCATCAGCTTCATATCAATCAGCACAGGAGAAGGCGACTTTGAAAGACTTTGACCCCTACACCCAGACGGAGGAGAGAGGTTTCACAGCAGAGAATCAGGCATTTAGATCACCCACCACAGGAGTAGGCCCCCATTGAATCAGACCCTGGCAACCATGTCAGATAGCACAACCATCAGCTTTATATCAATCAGCACAGGAGAAGGCGACTTTGAAAGACTTTGACCCCTACACCCAGATGGAGGAGAGAGGTTTCACAGCAGAGAATCAGGCATCATATCAACCACCACAGGAGAAGCCACCATTTAGTTACTTTGACCCCTGCACCCAGGAAGAGGAGAGAGGCACCACAGCACATATTCTGGCATCATATCAGCCACCACAGGAGAAGCCACCATTGAGTTACTTTGACCCCCGCACCCAGGAAGAGGAGAGAGGCACCACAGCACATATTCTGGCATCATATCAGCCACCACAGGAGAAGCCACCATTGAGTTACTTTGACCCCCGCACCCAGGAAGAGGAGAGAGGCACCACAGCACATATTCTGGCATCATATCAGCCACCACAGGAGAAGCCACCATTGAGTTACTTTGACCCCTGCACCCAGGAAGAGGAGAGAGGCCCCACAGCACATATTCTGGCATCATATCAGCCACCACAGGAGAAGCCACCATTTAGTTACTTTGACCCCTTCACCCAAACAGAGGAGAGAGGTTCCACATCAGAGAATCAGGCATCATATCAACCACCACAGGAGTAGGCCACAATTTAATGGGACCCCGACAACCATGTCAGATGGCACAACCATCAGCTTCATATCAATCAGCACAGGAGAAGGCGACTTTGAAAGACTTTGACCCCTACACCCAGACGGAGGAGAGAGGTTTCACAGCAGAGAATCAGGCATTTAGATCACCCACCACAGGAGTAGGCCCCCATTGAATCAGACCCTGGCAACCATGTCAGATGGCACAACCATCAGCTTTATATCAATCAGCACAGGAGAAGCCACCATTGAGTTACTTTGACCCCTGCACCCAGGAAGAGGAGAGAGGCCCCACAGCACATATTCTGGCATCATATCAGCCACCACAGGAGAAGCCACCATTGAGTTACTTTGACCCCCGCACCCAGGAAGAGGAGAGAGGCACCACAGCACATATTCTGGCATCATATCAGCCACCACAGGAGAAGCCACCATTGAGTTACTTTGACCCCTGCACCCAGGAAGAGGAGAGAGGCCCCACAGCACATATTCTGGCATCATACTAACCACCACAGGAGAAGCCACCATTGAGTTACTTTGACCCCTGCACCCAGGAAGAGGAGAGAGGCCCCACAGCACATATTCTGGCATCATATCAGCCACCACAGGAGAAGCCACCATTGAGTTACTTTGACCCCCGCACCCAGGAAGAGGAGAGAGGCACCACAGCACATATTCTGGCATCATATCAGCCACCACAGGAGAAGCCACCATTGAGTTACTTTGACCCCTGCACCCAGGAAGAGGAGAGAGGCCCCACAGCACATATTCTGGCATCATACTAACCACCACAGGAGAAGCCACCATTGAGTTACTTTGACCCCTGCACCCAGGAAGAGGAGAGAGGCCCCACAGCACATATTCTGGCATCATATCAGCCACCACAGGAGAAGCCACCATTGAGTTACTTTGACCCCCGCACCCAGGAAGAGGAGAGAGGCACCACAGCACATATTCAGGCATCATATCACACACCACAGGAGAAGGCCTCTTTCAGTGATTTAGGCCTTTGGACCCAGACAGAGGAGAGAGGCACCACAGCACATATTCTGGCATCATATCAGCCACCACAGGAGAAGCCACCATTGAGTTACTTTGACCCCTGCACCCAGGAAGAGGAGAGAGGCCCCACAGCACATATTCTGGCATCATATCAGCCACCACAGGAGAAGCCACCATTTAGTTACTTTGACCCCTGCACCCAGGAAGAGGAGAGAGGCACCACAGCACATATTCTGGCATCATATCAGCCACCACAGGAGAAGCCACCATTTAGTTACTTTGACCCCTTCACCCAAACAGAGGAGAGAGGTTCCACATCAGAGAATCAGGCATCATATCAACCACCACAGGAGTAGGCCACAATTTAGTTTATTTGACCCCTGCACCCAGGAAGAGGAGAGAGGCCCCACAGCACATATTCTGGCATCATATCACACACCACAGGAGAAGGCCTCTTTCAGTGATTTAGGCCTTTGGACCCAGACAGAGGAGAGAGGTCAGAGATTAGCTTCATATCCCCCAGCACAGCAGAAGACCGCTTTATTTGACTTAGGCCTCAGCACCCAGACAGAAGACAGAGGTAGCATGGCAGAGGTTATGGCTTCATGTCACCCGTTAGTTTAACCGGCCACTTTCATCTGGTTAGGCCCCGGCGCCCAGACAGAGAAGAGTTTCATTCAACTGTGGGTTTCATAAAATTTGTATCAAATAAAGAAGTGGCCCGTAGCACAACAAGACATGTTTTAGGCAGTTAATAAGGACTACTCTGCACAAGGGAAGGACAGGTCCTGTGGGATCCATGCCTGGTTCATCTTTATGAAGGTCAGCTTGTCCACGTTGGCTGTGGACAGGCGGCTGCGCTTGTCAGTAATGACGCCCCCTGCCGTGCTGAATACGCGTTCAGATAAAACGCTGGCCGCCGGGCAGGAAAGCACCTCCAAGGCATAACATGCTAACTCTGGCCACGTGGACAATTTCGAAACCCAGTAGTTGAATGGGGCCGAACCATCCGTCAGGATGTGGAGGGGTGTGCAGACATACTGTTCAACCATGTTAGTGAAATGCTGCCTCCTGCTAACACGTTCCGTATCAGGTGTCGGTGCAGATAGCTGTGGCGTGGAGACAAAACTTTTCCACATTTCTGCCATGCTAACCCTGCCCTCAGATGAGCTGGCCGTGACACAGCTGCGTTGGCGACCTCTTGCCACTCCTCTGCCTTCACCTTCCACCTGTTCCCCTGTGACATGTGGGAATGCTCTCAAGAGCGCCTCTATCAGCGTGCGCTTGTACTCGCGCATCTTACGGTCGCGCTCCAGTTCAGGAATTAAAGTGGGCACATTGTCTTTATACCGGGGATCCAGCAGGGTGGCCACCCAGTAGTCTGCACACGTTAAAACGTGGGCAACTCTGCTGTCGTTGCGCAGGCATTGGAGCATATATTCGCTCATGTGGGCCAGGCTACCCATGGGTAAGGACAAGCTGTCCTCTGTGGGAGGCGTATCGTCATCGTCCACCGTATCCCCCCAGCCACGCACCAGTGATGGGCCTGGGCTGCCACCCCGCTGTGAACTTGCGTCATCCTCGTCCCCCTCCACCTCCTCCTCCTCATCCTCCTCGTCCTCCAGTACAGTGCCTTGGCTGGCGACTTGTGAACCTGTCCTCTGCTGCTTAAACAAACCTCCCTCTGAGCCACTTCGAACAGACTGGCCCGAAAGTGTTAGAAACGAGCCCTCCTCCTCCTCCACCTGGGCCACCTCCTCTAACATCATTGCCCTAAGTGTTTTCTCAAGGAGACATAGAAGTGGTATTGTAACGCTGATAACAGTGTCATCGCCACTGGCCATGTTGGTGGAGTACTCGAAACAGCGCAGCAGGGCACACAGGTCTCGCATGGAGGCCCAATCATTGGTGGTGAAGTGGTGCTGTTCGGCAGTACGACTGACGCGAGCGTGCTGCAGCTGAAACTCCACTATGGCCTGCTGCTGCTCGCACAGTCTCTCCAGCATGTGCAAGGTGGAGTTCCACCGGGTGGGCACGTCGCATATGAGGCGGTGAGCGGGAAGGCCGAAGTTCCGCTGTAGCGCAGACAGGCGAGCAGCGGCAGGATGTGAACGGCGGAAGCGCGCACAGACGGCCCGCACTTTATGCAGCAGCTCTGACATGTTGGGGTAGTGGTGAATGAACCTCTGCACCACCAAGTTCAGCACATGCGCCAGGCAAGGGATGTGCGTCAAACCGGCTAGTCCCAGAGCTGCCACGAGATTTCGCCCATTATCGCATACCACCAGGCCTGGCTTGAGGCCCACCGGCAGAAACCACTCGTCGGTCTGTTGTTCAATACCCCGCCACAACTCCTGTGCGGTGTGGGGCCTGTCCCCCAAACATATGAGTTTCAGAATGGCCTGCTGACGTTTACCCCGGGCTGTGCTGAAGGTGTGTGGCTGACCGGATGAGCTGGTGGAAGCAGTGGAGGAGGAAGCCGAGTAGGAGGAGGAGGCTACAGGAGGCAGAGAATGATGCCCTGCGATCCATAGGGGCGGAAGGACGTGCGCCAAGGAACTGTCCGCCGGGGGCCCAGCCGCCACTACATTCATCCAGTGTGCAGTTAGTGAGATATAGCGTCCCTGGCCGTGCTTACTGGTCCACGTATCTGTGGTTAGGTGGACCTTGCCACAAATGGCGTTGCGCAGTGCACACTTGATTTTATCGGACACTTGCATGTGCAGGGAAGGCACGGCTGTCTTGGAGAAGTAGTGGCGGCTGGGAACCACATACTGCGGGACAGCCATGGCCATCAGCTGTTTGAAGCTGTCTGTGTCCACCAGCCGGAATGACAGCATTTCAAAGGCCAGCAGTTTAGAAATGCTGGCGTTCAGGCCAAGGGCTCGAGGGTGACTCGGGGGGAATTTGCGCTTCCTCTCTAAGGTTTGAGATATTGAGAGCTGAACGCTGCTGTGTGATATAGTGGAGACGCTAGTTGACGGTGGCGGTGGTGGTGGTGTCGGTGGCACATCCTCTGTTTGCTGCTCGGCAGGTGGCAACATTCCTCTCGAGGCGGAAGCCGAGGCAGCAGCGGTAGAGGGAGCAGGGGGAGCCTCAGCGAGTGCCTGGTTTTTAAGGTGTGTACCCCACTGCAGTTCATGCTTTGCATGTAGATGCCTGGTCATGCAGGTTGTGCTGAGGTTCAGAACGTTAATGCCTCGCCTCAGGCTCTGATGGCAGAGCGTGCAAGTCACTCGGGTCTTGTCGGTAGGACATTGTTTAAAGAAGTGCCATGCCAGGGAACTCTTTGAAGCTGCCTTTGTGGGGCTGGGTCCCTGTTGGCGATGTCCAGTAGCAGGCGAACTCTGGGGGCGGCGGCTCGTCTGCTTTGGCCCCCTGCTCCCTCTTTGGCTTCGCTGTTGTCTCGGTCTCACCACTACCTCTTCCTCTGAACTGTGAAAGTCATCGCCACGACCTTCAGTCCATGTGGGGTCTAAGACCTCATCGTCCTCTGCATCGTCTTCCACCCAGTCTCCCTCCCTGACCTCCTCCTGTTCAGTCTGCACACTGCAAAAAGACGCGGCAGTGGGCACCTGTGTTTAGTCATCATCAGAGAGTCGGTGACTCTGCTGTGGTGGTATTCCCATGTCCTCTTCATCTGGAGACATAAGTGGTTGTGCGTCAGTGCATGGTATGTCTTCCTCCACTGGGGAAGGGCTAGGTGGATGCCCCTGGGAAACCCTGGAAGCAGAGTCTTCAAACAGAAGAAGAGACTGCTGCATAACTTGTGGCTCAGACCGTTTCCCTGATATGCTTGGGGGTGATGTGACAGACTGATGGGCTTGGTTTTCAGGTGCCACCTGTGCGCTTTCCGCAGAAGACTGGGTGGAAGACCATGTGGTGAACGTGCTGGAAGCACTGTCGGCCACCCAATCGATTAATGCCTGTACCTGCTCAGGCCTTACCATCCTAAGAGCGGCATTGGGCTCCACGAGATATTGCGGTACATTCTGCCGGCTAGTTGAGGGAGTTCGTTCCCTACTGTGTGCGCCTGGGGCCGAACGGCCACGTCCTCTACCAGCAACAGAGGCTCCACGGACACCACCACGACCGCGTCCTCGTCCCTTAATAGTATTTTTCTTCATTGTTGCGATTCAACTCGCACCACAATGAAATATATTATTTTTTATAAGCAAAATCCCCTCACTGGAATACTTTCAGTCTTTTGACTGTATGGATTACAGATGGAATGACTGTTATATGTGAGTACCGCTTTCTTTGACAGATTCTAGTATGGGTACATATATGTTTTCCCAACCCCAGCACATTAGTTTGCTAATTCCAGATGTATGAAACGCAGGCCTAACTGTATCTAGTATATTGAACGCCAGATAAACTAACTTGGCCTTTTTTAAATAAAAAAAATTCCCTCACTGGAATACATTTCAGTCTTTTGACTGTATGGATTACAGATGGAATGACTGTTATATGTGAGTACCGCTTTCTTTGACAGATTCTAGTATGGGTACATATATGTTTTCCCAACCCCAGCAAATTAGTTTGCTAATTCCAGATGTATGAAACGCAGGCCTAACTGTATCTAGTATATTGAACGCCAGATAAACTAACTTGGCCTTTTTTAAATAAAAAAAATTCCCTCACTGGAATACTTTCAGTCTTTTGACTGTATGGATTACAGATGGAATGACTGTTATATGTGAGTACCGCTTTCTTTGACAGATTCTAGTATGGGTACATAAATGTTTTCCCAACCCCAGCAAATTAGTTTGCTAATTCCAGATGTATGAAACGCAGGCCTAACTGTATCTAGTATATTGAACGCCAGATAAACTAACTTGGCCTTTTTTAAATAAAAAAAATTCCCTCACTGGAATACTTTCAGTCTTTTGACTGTATGGATTACAGATGGAATGACTGTTATATGTGAGTACCGCTTTATTTGACAGATTCTAGTATGGGTACATATATGTTTTCCCAACCCCAGCAAATTAGTTTGCTAATTCCAGATGTATGAAACGCAGGCCTAACTGTATCTAGTATATTGAACGCCAGATAAACTAACTTGGCCTTTTTTAAATAAAAAAAATTCCCTCACTGGAATACTTTCAGTCTTTTGACTGTATGGATTACAGATGGAATGACTGTTATATGTGAGTACCGCTTTCTTTGACAGATTCTAGTATGGGTACATATATGTTTTCCCAACCCCAGCACATTAGTTTGCTAATTCCAGATGTATGAAACGCAGGCCTAACTGTATCTAGTATATTGAACGCCAGATAAACTAACTTGGCCTTTTTTAAATAAAAAAAATTCCCTCACTGGAATACTTTCAGTCTTTTGACTGTATGGATTACAGATGGAATGACTGTTATATGTGAGTACCGCTTTCTTTGACAGATTCTAGTATGGGTACATATATGTTTTCCCAACCCCAGCAAATTAGTTTGCTAATTCCAGATGTATGAAACGCAGGCCTAACTGTATCTAGTATATTGAACGCCAGATAAACTAACTTGGCCTTTTTTAAATAAAAAAAATTCCCTCACTGGAATACTTTCAGTCTTTTGACTGTATGGATTACAGATGGAATGACTGTTATATGTGAGTACCGCTTTCTTTGACAGATTCTAGTATGGGTACATAAATGTTTTCCCAACCCCAGCAAATTAGTTTGCTAATTCCAGATGTATGAAACGCAGGCCTAACTGTATCTAGTATATTGAACGCCAGATAAACTAACTTGGCCTTTTTTAAATAAAAAAAATTCCCTCACTGGAATACTTTCAGTCTTTTGACTGTATGGATTACAGATGGAATGACTGTTATATGTGAGTACCGCTTTATTTGACAGATTCTAGTATGGGTACATATATGTTTTCCCAACCCCAGCAAATTAGTTTGCTAATTCCAGATGTATGAAACGCAGGCCTAACTGTATCTAGTATATTGAACGCCAGATAAACTAACTTGGCCTTTTTTAAATAAAAAAAATTCCCTCACTGGAATACTTTCAGTCTTTTGACTGTATGGATTACAGATGGAATGACTGTTATATGTGAGTACCGCTTTCTTTGACAGATTCTAGTATGGGTACATATATGTTTTCCCAACCCCAGCACATTAGTTTGCTAATTCCAGATGTATGAAACGCAGGCCTAACTGTATCTAGTATATTGAACGCCAGATAAACTAACTTGGCCTTTTTTAAATAAAAAAAATTCCCTCACTGGAATACTTTCAGTCTTTTGACTGTATGGATTACAGATGGAATGACTGTTATATGTGAGTACCGCTTTCTTTGACAGATTCTAGTATGGGTACATATATGTTTTCCCAACCCCAGCACATTAGTTTGCTAATTCCAGATGTATGAAACGCAGGCCTAACTGTATCTAGTATATTGAACGCCAGATAAACTAACTTGGCCTTTTTTAAATAAAAAAAAAATTCCCTCACTGGAATACTTTCAGTCTTTTGACTGTATGGATTACAGATGGAATGACTGTTATATGTGAGTACCGCTTTCTTTGACAGATTCTAGTATGGGTACATATATGTTTTCCCAACCCCAGCACATTAGTTTGCTAATTCCAGATGTATGAAACGCAGGCCTAACTGTATCTAGTATATTGAACGCCAGATAAACTAACTTGGCCTTTTTTAAATAAAAAAAATTCCCTCACTGGAATACTTTCAGTCTTTTGACTGTATGAATTACAGATGGAATGACTGTTATATGTGAGTACCGCTTTCTTTGACAGATTCTAGTATGGGTACATATATGTTTTCCCAACCCCAGCACATTAGTTTGCTAATTCCAGATGTATGAAACGCAGGCCTAACTGTATCTAGTATATTGAACGCCAGATAAACTAACTTGGCCTTTTTTAAATAAAAAAAATTCCCTCACTGGAATACTTTCAGTCTTTTGACTGTATGGATTACAGATGGAATGACTGTTATATGTGAGTACCGCTTTCTTTGACAGATTCTAGTATGGGTACATATATGTTTTCCCAACCCCAGCACATTAGTTTGCTAATTCCAGATGTATGAAACGCAGGCCTAACTGTATCTAGTATATTGAACGCCAGATAAACTAACTTGGCCTTTTTTAAATAAAAAAAATTCCCTCACTGGAATACTTTCAGTCTTTTGACTGTATGGATTACAGATGGAATGACTGTTATATGTGAGTACCGCTTTCTTTGACAGATTCTAGTATGGGTACATATATGTTTTCCCAACCCCAGCACATTAGTTTGCTAATTCCAGATGTATGAAACGCAGGCCTAACTGTATCTAGTATATTGAACGCCAGATAAACTAACTTGGCCTTTTTTAAATAAAAAAAATTCCCTCACTGGAATACTTTCAGTCTTTTGACTGTATGGATTACAGATGGAATGACTGTTATATGTGAGTACCGCTTTCTTTGACAGATTCTAGTATGGGTACATATATGTTTTCCCAACCCCAGCACATTAGTTTGCTAATTCCAGATGTATGAAACGCAGGCCTAACTGTATCTAGTATATTGAACGCCAGATAAACTAACTTGGCCTTTTTTAAATAAAAAAAAAATTCCCTCACTGGAATACTTTCAGTCTTTTGACTGTATGGATTACAGATGGAATGACTGTTATATGTGAGTACCGCTTTCTTTGACAGATTCTAGTATGGGTACATATATGTTTTCCCAACCCCAGCACATTAGTTTGCTAATTCCAGATGTATGAAACGCAGGCCTAACTGTATCTAGTATATTGAACGCCAGATAAACTAACTTGGCCTTTTTTAAATAAAAAAAATTCCCTCACTGGAATAATTTCAGTCTTTTGACTGTATGGATTACAGATGGAATGACTGTTATATGTGAGTACCGCTTTCTTTGACAGATTCTAGTATGGGTACATATATGTTTTCCCAACCCCAGCACATTAGTTTGCTAATTCCAGATGTATGAAACGCAGGCCTAACTGTATCTAGTATATTGAACGCCAGATAAACTAACTTGGCCTTTTTTAAATAAAAAAAAAATTCCCTCACTGGAATACTTTATGGCTTTTCACTGTATGGATTGCAGGTGGACTGGTATTAGTAGGGGTGACACAAGCACACCCAAGTCCCTGATGTAGGATTTCTATGGCACAGACCACTATTACAAGTGATTAATGGACGTTGGGAGAGATTGTGCTGCAGCACTAGTCCCAAGATGGCCGCCGCCTATCAGCCCAGTAACATGTGCCACAAAATGGTCTGCACTACCTTTAAAAAAAATAGCCTTGGACTGTGCTGCTAAATCGCTATTGGTCTGAATCCCAGGTGTAGATGTCTGACTTGTTTGGAGCTTTGGAATGCACACTGTGGCAGCTTCTGCTGCAGCACTACAAGTCGCAAAATGGCGGCCGGCGGTCAGCCCGGGTACATGTGGATGGAAAAATCACTCTGGCCACTCTAAAAATAGCCAATCCCTATCAAAAAAGCAGCTCAGCTGCAGTTGTTCAGATGAATCACAGGTGGAGGAGAGAAATTTGCTTCCAGTTATTCAATTATCCCTGCCTATTCTCGCCCTAGCATCAGCTGCGTCTAACCCTGTTCTATTCACATCGGGAGTGAGCACGTCCCGACGTGCGCACAAGCTTATAAGAGGCTGAGTCACATGCTGCACTTGGCCAATCACAGCCTTGCCAATAGTAGGCATGGCTGCGATGGCATCTTAGGGCAAGTAGTATGATGCATGTTGATTGGCTGCTTTGCAGCCTTTCAAAATGCGCCAAAATACATGCCGAACGACGAACCCGAACCCGAACTTTTACGAAAAAGTTCGGGTTCGGGTCCGTGTCACGAACACCCCAAAATTCGGTACGGACCCGAACTATGCTCGAACTGTTCGCTCAACACTAATCTTGACCTCAACTTTACGGACATGTCCGTCTTCACTTGGAAACACTTTAGTAATGAGGCCCAAAGGCCAATGATTTCTTTGAGCCTGAGAGTCTTTAACAAGAACAATGTCATCAGGTCTTAGGTTGGGCTTAACTGTGTGCCATTTGGTTCTTGTCTGTAAGGTGGGAAGATATTGCTTCTTCCACCTATTCCAGAAAGTATCGGCAAGGCCTTGCACTTGTCTCCATTGGCGTTTGTAGAGATCTTTGGTGCCGAACTCTCCAGAAGGGGCACTCACTATTCCAGTCTTTTGGGTAAGTAGAGAGGCAGGTGTAAGCAGTATTGGATCTCCTGGGTCATTTGATATTGGAGCCAAGGGTCTGGCATTGATAATGGCTGAGACTTCGGCCATAAAGGTTGTAAGGCATTCATGAGAGAGTCTAGCATTGCCCACTTGTAGGAAGATAGAGTTCAAGATTCTGCGGGCTATACCAATCATTCTTTCCCAGGCTCCTCCCATGTGAGAAGAATGAGGGAAATTGAAAATCCAAGTGCATCCTTGCTCACTAAGGAATCTTTTTACACTGTTATTATCCAAGTTGGAGAGAATCTTTAGCTCATTAGCAGCTCCAACAAAGTTTGTGCCTCTGTCAGAGCGGATTTGTTTTACAGGACCTCTGATTGCTATAAAGCACCTGAGGGCATTTATGAAGCTAGAAGTGTCCATAGACTCAATAACTTCAATGTGGACGGCTCGAATTGACATACAACTGAAAATGACTGCCCATCGCTTGGAGCTAGCGTGGCTACTTCTTGTTTGGCGTGTGATAACGGACCAGGGACCAAAAACGTCAAGGCCCACATTAGTAAATGGAGGGTCCATGCTAACCCTGTCGGATGGGAGATTGGCCATTTTTAGCGTTTGTAAACCCCCGCGTAGCTTGCGGCAAGTGATACATTTGTTAATACACCTTTTTGCACCAATGACCCACAGCCCAGCAGCTCGTAATGCTCCTTCGGTGAATAGTCGGCCCTGGTGTTTTATCTTACTGTGGTAGTGCTCAACAAGCAAGGAAGCTAAATGATGATGACCAGGTATTATGATAGGATGTTTCTCATTAAACCCTAATTTGGCCTCTTTAAGCCGCCCTCCCACTCTTAGCAGACCATTCTCGTCAAGGACTGGATCGAGCTTCACTAACACACTGTCTTTTGACACAGGTTTTTTGTTGTTGATGCAGTAGAGTTCCTTGGCGAATGTCTCTTGTTGCATGGAACAAATAATTGGATTTTTTGATTGTCCTAGCTCACTTACTGAGTATCCATTCTTACAATGGTGCCAACCTTTGCAGTTACATTCCATAACAAATAGGGCATGCTTGAAGGAACGAGCTACGTGTGCTAAGCAGGTGATAGCTCGCACGAGTGACTTCCAGGTGGAAAATCTGATGAAACGGTCGCTACCGAGCTGATTGTACGAATTTACAGTAAGTAGCACAGATACTTGGGGGCGGATTTCTTTGTCAGAATCTGCATCTAACAGCTCATATGAGTCACAGGCAGAAGAATGTTCTGAGTTGTATAAAAAAGCAGGACCCGTGAACCAAACTGTGTCCTTAAGGTGACTGGCAGCAACTGACCTGGTTGCTAAGTCTGCTGGGTTATGGTCAGTAGGTACAAAGTGCCATTGCTTTGGGAAAGTGGACCTCCTGATTCTTAACACTCGGTTGTTAACGTAAACGTAAAAACGCCTAGTTTGGTTGTAAATGTAGCCCAGGACCACTTTACTGTCTGTATAAAACTCAGTGTCTCGAATCTCTAGGTTTATCTCTGATGTAATTAATTCAGCTAGTACAGCGGCACAGAGTTCTAACCTTGGTATTGTATTTTCGAGAAGTGGTGCAAGTTTTGATTTGCCCATGACAAACCCTGTGTGGCACTGACCTTTGTTGTCTATAGTTTTAAGGTAAGCTACAGCGGCAATTGCTTTGACGGACGCGTCAGAGAATACATAAAGTCTTTGTGTTTTTACTTCTGTGGATGGCACAGGAGCGTAAGAACGTGGAACATGCAGGTTAGATAAAGTCTTTAGGGAGTTTCTCCACTCTATCCATATGTTTCTTTTTTCAGGGGAAAGTGGGTGATCCCAATCCAATGTCTCCTGAGTTAAGTCTCTAAGTAGTGATTTGCCCTGGATTGTAACGGGGGCCGTGAATCCCAAGGGATCATAAAGACTGTTTATGGCAGACAGGACACCTCTACGGGTAAAGGGCTTCTCTTCCTGGCTGACTTGGAAGGTAAACGTGTCTGAATTTAGATCCCAGAGGAGACCAAGGCTACGTTGTATAGGAAGGGAGTCAGTCCCTAAGTCTAAGCTCTGTAGGTCGTTTGAGTGGTCTTGAGAGGGAAATGCTTCTATCAGCTGCTTACTATTGGAGGCTATTTTGTGGAGTCTTAGGTTTGAGCATGCGAGCATTTCTTGAGCTCTCTTAAGGAGACTTACTGCGCAATAAACAGTTGGTAGTGATTTTAGACAGTCATCTACATAAAAGTCTCTCTCTACGAATTGTCTGACGTCTGACCCATATTTTAGTTCGCCTTCCTGAGCAGAGTGTCTGAGACCATAAGTTGCAACTGCAGGGGAGGGGCTGTTACCAAAGATATGTACCCTCATGCGGTACTCAGCGATATCTTTTGTGGGGTCATTGTCAATAAACCAAAGAAATCTTAAGAAGTTTCTGTGTTCCTCTTTAACGAGAAAGCAATGAAACATCTGCTGAATGTCCGCCATGAAGGCAACAGAGTCTTTACGAAAACGAAGCAGTACTCCTAGGAGCTTGTTGTTAAGATCTGGACCTGAGAGCAGGACGTCGTTTAAGGAGACACCTTCATATTTAGCACTAGAGTCAAACACTACTCTAATTTGACCTGGTTTCTTTGGGTGGTAAACCCCGAATATGGGTAATACCAACATTCTTCTGAGTTTTTAAGGGTGGGAGCTACCTCAGCATGACCATTCTCAAATATTTTCCTCATGAAAGTAAAGAAGTGATCTTTCATTTCTGGCTTCTTGTGGAAGCTACGTCTTAGAGAAACAAAACGTCTGTAGACTTGCTCTTTGTTGTTAGGCAAACGTTGTCTTTGAGGCCTGAAGGGAAGGGGTGCGACCCAACTATTTGTTTCATCCTTACTGATTTCCTTTTGCATGGTTTCTAAAAACAATCTGTCTTCGTGGGACATTGCTACCTCATTGTCCTCCTTGGTCCTTTGGAACACTGAGCAACCTAAGTGGTCTTCGTCACTGTCACAAGCTATGTCGTGGTCTACAGAGTCTATGAAAGAACAAGGTAGTTGAGTACTATGTGGCAGTTCCTTTATGAGGAAGTTGTTTTTACATGGTTGGAAAATAGAGGGACGTCCATTATCTAATGTGCTTGTGAGCATGCTATTAATGGAGGTTGGTTTGTGTATGCTTCCTAAGCAGACATCTCCTACTATGACCCATCCTAGGTCATGCCTTTGGGCATAAGGAGCAGGATGTGGGCCATTAATCTGTTCTCTAGTTTTATGAACTTGTAAGATATCTCTCCCTAGGAGTAGGATTATCTGAGCGTTAGGATCGAGTTTTGGTAAGAGATGGGCTATACGCTGTAAATGGGGGTGATGTATGGCTACCTCTGGTGTAGGGATCTCGTGTCTATTATCAGGGATTTGGTTACATTCAGTAATAGTTGGTAAGGAAAGACACGTTTTACCATCTATGGACTCAATTAGGTAGCCACTAGCTCTCCTCCCCGCTGTTTCTACAGTACCCGCACAAGTCTTTAGAGAATAAGGAGTGTTAGGCCCTTTGATGTTGAAAATGTCAAAGAAAGTAGATTTGGCTAGGGACGCATTACTTTGGTCATCTAGGATAGCGTAAACATTGATGGCTTTGTCTCTGCAGCCCTTTGGGTAAACTTTTGTTAGGCAGATTTTTGAGCAGGACCTGCCGCCTATGAGTCCTTTACAGACTTCAGTGCATTGTGAAGTAACTGCTGGTTGGTTAGCTTCAGAGTTACTTTCCTCCCCGCCATGCTCTCTGGCACCGTTACTCTGTGATGAGGTCCATGGGAAAGGCCCAGGATGTAAGGCCGTGTTGTGATCTGAGTTGTTGCATTCAGTGCATTTTACACTAACCTGACAGTCTTTGGCAATATGTGATGTGTCACGGCTGAGGATGGGGGAAATCCTCAGCCGTGTGAAGCCCGGTGATGTTACGGCTGCTTGGCCATGAAGACAGGATTAGGGAGCAGGTCACCTCCTAAACGCATCCCTAACCTGACCCTGGCTCCTAGCTACATGAGCCAACCTTGATGGTAGGAGGGCCCATGCTCCGTAACCTAAAAGTCCCTGCTAGCCCTCAAGATGACCCTCACCTAGGAGCTGAGTAAGACAAGCCCACTCCTCCTAGACACGGAGGAGCAGGAGTCTCAACGGCCAAGCTGCAGGAAAAGGGGAGACATAAACAGCTCTATGGATATGGCAGGTGAACAAAGAGTTCCACCTACCTGCCACAGCCTTGCTGACTGGATCCCTGTGTTAGCAGGGTGCAGATCACAAACGCATCCCCACACATGGACCCAGAGCCATAGCTGCACAAAATCACATATAAAACATCACACGGACATCACACATAACTAGAAATAACTTAAAGCGACATTATGGTTATGACCACAGGGGTGGCTCTTACTGGCAGGTAATAAAGACATGAGGCTGCTCTCAGCTAAGCATGGCTGAAGCAACCTGCAGGCCTGCAAAAGCAGTGAGGCTTTATAGGCCAAGAAGCCACACCCCACAGTCGGACACACCCAGTGCACACACACACTAGGAAGGAGATTAACCCTTCCAACACCAGGGAAGGGAAAACACCACTTAAAGGAGATGTGCACACAATAACATAAAAAGGAAGTGCACACATACACACATAACACAAAACCGCATGCACAACGTAGCGAGCTGCAATGGCACAGCTCAGCCTGCTACGCTGCCACATACACACTGTTGCCAGCGGCAACCACAGGTGAGGCAAATACCACAGCCCTCACCTGTGATTGAACACCAAAGAAAACCGCTGACAACCGCATGCGGTTCAGGAGTCATGGTCATAGCCACCCCTCAAAGCCCCCCCACCAAAAAAAAGACACGTGAGGGACTCACACAAGGGGATGAGAGAAGGGGACGTCCACTCTCAGGACATGGTTCCCAGAAAGTCGCTGTCAGCTGCATCCTCTCCCAGCACACAACACAGCCAGTCCGACGAGGCCTGCAGCCCGCACCAGCGACACGGAAATGGAACCACTGAGAGTGGACGAGGGGACTCTCCACTCACGTCCCCACTCCAGTCGCTGCCAGCAGACACTCCTAACCAGCACGCAGCCGGACCACTTACGGAGTGCTGCCAGCAGACGACCAGAGATGGGAACATGGAGAGGGACGAGGGATCCCCAACACGGACACGGAAGGTAAGGTGGCGGGGAATAAGCCACCAACCGTGCCGTTAACGGAGAACCCCCAGGAACGCTCTCCCTCCGGAGAACGCGCATGCAGGCCACAAGGATATGGCACTGCATGCTGCACCCTCTTTCGAAGGTGTGCAACTCGCACACCAAACAAACACCCTAGTGCTATAAAATCAGGGGGACGCCAAACGAGGCAACGGTGAAGGGAAGGCGGGGAAACGCCACTCACCGCGCCGTCAGAGGCGAAACCCCCAGAACGCTCTCCCTCCGAAGAGCGCGCATGTAACCCTTCCGCAGAGGGCGGTACATGCTTCACCCTCTTACGAGGGATGCATACTCCCACCCCTCAAAGCCCCTCCCAACAACAAAAGGGGAAAGTTGGTGAGGCATAAGAAACAATGGGAGGGGGGGAGGGGAAAGACAAACAAAAAGGGGACACCAACACGGACAACGGTGAGCTGGGAATGCCACTCACCGCGCCGTAAATGGTGAAAGCCCCATAACGCTCTCCCTCCGGAGAACGCGCATGCACCCCATCCGTAGACAGCAGTGCATGCTTTACCCTCTTTCGAGGGAGCGCGACGTAAGAAGCGACTGTGGTCATACTGTCACGGCTGAGGATGGGGAAAATCCTCAGCCGTGTGAAGCCCGGTGATGTTACGGCTGCTTGGCCATGAAGACAGGATTAGGGAGCAGGTCACCTCCTAAACGCATCCCTAACCTGACCCTGGCTCCTAGCTACATGAGCCAACCTTGATGGTAGGAGGGCTCATGCTCCGGAACCTAAAAGTCCCTGCTAGCCCTCAAGATGACCCTCACCTAGGAGCTGAGTAAGACAAGCCCACTCCTCCTAGACACGGAGGAGCAGGAGTCTCAACGGCCAAGCTGCAGGAAAAGGGGAGACATAAACAGCTCTATGGATATGGCAGGTGAACAAAGAGTTCCACCTACCTGCCACAGCCTTGCTGACTGGATCCCTGTGTTAGCAGGGTGCAGATCACAAACGCATCCCCACACAGGGACCCAGATCCATAGCTGCACAAAATCACATATAAAACATCACACGGACATCACACATAACTAGAAATAACTTAAAGCGACATTATGGTTATGACCACAGGGGTGGCTCTTACTGGCAGGTAATAAAGACATGAGGCTGCTCTCAGCTAAGCATGGCTGAAGCAACCTGCAGGCCTGCAAAAGCAGTGAGGCTTTATAGGCCAAGAAGCCACACCCCACAGTCGGACACACCCAGTGCACACACACACTAGGAAGGAGATTAACCCTTCCAACACCAGGGAAGGGAAAACACCACTTAAAGGAGATGTGCACACAATAACATAAAAAGGAAGTGCACACATACACACATAACACAAAACCGCATGCACAACGTAGCGAGCTGCAATGGCACAGCTCAGCCTGCTACGCTGCCACATACACACTGTTGCCAGCGGCAACCACAGGTGAGGCAAATACCACAGCCCTCACCTGTGATTGAACACCAAAGAAAACCGCTGACAACCGCATGCGGTTCAGGAGTCACGGTCATAGCCATGGCCGTGACATGATGTTGATGAGCAGCACTTGTAGCAAATGCGGTTCTCCTTGAGGAAGGCTTTGCGATCTCCTATGGACATTTCTCTAAAGGCTCTGAACTTCAGAAGAGGGTGTGGCTTCTTGTGTAGAGGGCACTGCTTACCAGGATCTTTGACTGTTTCGTGGCTGGCGGAGCTGTAATGCCTGTAAGAATCTGCAGGTGAAATGTTAGTTTTGTGCACTGCCACTGACCCTTTGTGTGGTCTGTGGTCATAGGGAGTGGCACAAGACTGTGATAGATCAAAGCTAGGGTCATTACGAATATTGGCCTCTAGCCTTACAAAGTCAACAAACACACTGAAGGGAGGGAATGGCACATTGTGGATATGTTTGTACCTTGACCCATGGGAGACCCATTTCTCCTGCAGGTTGTGGGGAAGCTTTAATACAATCGGTTTGACACCTCTGGCAGTGTCGAGGAAAGCAAGCCCCGGTAAATCCCCTTCGGCTTTGGCAACCTGTAATTCCATCAGTAGATGACTTAAATCCCTAAGTTTCTGGAACCCTTTGCTAGATATTCTAGGAAATTCGTCAATTCTTTTAAACAACGCATCCTCTATGACCTCTGCAGAACCATAACATTCCTCAAGTCTATCCCAGATCATTTTTAGGCCAATCTCTGGGTAGTCTATATTAATATCCCTGATTCTCTTGGCATGTTCTACAGAGTCTTTTCCAAGCCGATCTACAAGGAAGTCTATCTCCTCACTGTGTGACAGACCCAAGTCTTTTGTAATGTTATAAAAGGAGGCCCGCCATGCTCTATAGTTTTCAGGGCGATCACTGAACTTCGCCAGTCCCTTTGTAACTAGCTCACGTTTAGTAAAGAACCTGGCAAAGTCTATTGTGCTCTGGTTACTACTAAGGTTGGTTGGAGGTGGAAAGTCACAGTGAGAGTGTGGTGGGCGATCATACCTGTATGGAGTCTCTGACTTAGGCCAGCCCATATCATACCGTCTTGTGGGATAAGGTGGCTCTGCAGGCTGGATTGGAAGCTGGCTTCCTTGGTGTGCAGGGAAGTTAGCTGGAGTTTTGTCACGTGGCTCTGGGCTCTCTTGTTTGTAGGACTGGGTTCCGAGCGTGACTCTTTCTTTTGGACGGTATGATTCTTCTGTGGCATAGGTGACGTCTTCGGTTCCTGGGAATGGATCAGCATTGCTGTTTGGTCTAGAGTGTTGACGGACGTACTCTGAAGTGCGTTGTACAGGATCTTGCTGGCTGAGTTCTGGGCTAAGCACACTGCGGTGACTTCCGGTGTTCTTGTATTCCATTGCTTCCAAGAACTCTGCTTCAGCTATGGCGGCTGCCGTTTCTTTCTCTACGGCGAGTTTCTCTAGCTTCGCATCTAAGAGGACCTTTTGCATGTCTATTGAAGCCTGTTGCTTTGCTTTCTCAGCCTCTAGCTGTGCCTTTTCTTCTTTCATCTTCATTTCTTGTTCGGCAAAGGCTGCTTTGACCTTCGCGGCTTCTGCCTTTGCGCGGGCAATGGCAGCCGCATTGCTAACGGAAGACGACTTAGTGGAACCATCCTTCCTTGATCTTGTCTTGTAGCTTGATACTGTGCTACGAGACATGGTGTTGGTGAAGACACTTAACTGCGTGCAGACTACTGTGCTGTGGAATGCCGGTTGCTGTGCTTAGAGAGCGGTCACAGTATGCAATCAAATGTGTCTACATTGCTTGAAGCGGCTATCCCCTTGCAGCACTGGACTGTATAGAAGTCGCTGTGGTGTCCGTTTGCAGATATTGCGTGGACCGTAACAGACTTCTGTGTAGTCAGGTGCGTCTCTCTCGCTAGAAGTCGTCGTTTACTGTCCTGTTCTCACAACATGTACCCCCCCGGGGTCTGTATGCAGTTCAACAGGCAGATATCACCATTCTACTAGTTAATAAGATGAGACTTGTTTCTGTAGTCTGTGGTTTTTATTAACCGGCAGTAGATAAGGTAAACTATAGGAAAATGAACATACAAGAACTGAGTATACAGTACAGTGTACACAAAACTAATACAAAAACATGAATTAATCCCTTACCGACGATGCTTAGTAGGAGACACACAATGTGCAGCTGCTCCTTCCATGAGGTGAGGAGAAAAGGAAGCAGGAGCCTGTCTCTTTCCCAGAAAGCACTGTGAGCAGGAAGTCAGGTGACCTAATGAATATGCATAACTTAACAAGGCAAAAGATGCACTTACAGATAAAGGTCACTAGATGGTGCTGAAGGCACACAAATAAACAGTATGCAATAGTGAAGACAGCACAATAAGAGTTAATCCAAGCTTGTAACCGTCTGTTTCCTAAACAGATATCCTTAGTGCACTATACTGATATGAGCTCCTGGAGCTTCTTAAAATCAACAACTTTTTTAAGCTATCATAGCTTCTGCGTGTCCCAGACACCGCAATCCACCGAAATCATAAATAGATGGTTTGACTTACTTGGATGAGATTTTGGTCATTGCTCCAGGTCCAAGAGGAGGACAAAAATTGATGTCTTTCACTGTAGACCTGAAGAGGACCCTCCCAATCCCGGAAATCGAGCCCCCAGAACTGTTAGGAAAATTTACTCTCTTTTACCTAACTTGTCCCTGTCTTCAGATTTCGGCGATCAGCTTGAATTAAGTCTAACCGGTACCGGGAGAATGAATTAGATTGACCACATGAATACGTGTGTAGTTCTAATCCATTCTGGTTTATTCACAGCTGGCAAACAGTTATAATAGAGGGGGTTGAGCTTCCTTTACATCCAATCATATGTTAGCATTAGTATTTGACCTATGATATGGTCACACATAAGCTTCTGCATTAACATAATAGATTACTCATAGTAACAGCATTTGACCAATCAGGTATATACACATGGGCTAGCATACAGTTGAGCCAGATGACCTTATATGGCTAGAAGGCTGTTCAAACTTACAAACTAAGGAATGTATGGGTTTCTTGAAACAGCACAGGAAGTGTCACACATTCCATAAGGGGGTAGGGAGGTATTGGAAGTGCACTGACCAAATGTAATACACGTTGCTAAATAAGACAAAATGGAGTTACTTATACTCTTTCAGGTATACCCTGAAGTCGAGGACCGCCCCTCGGGAGGAAGAATACTAGGTCCCAAAGATCCAGCCTTTATGCCAAGGTATGTGGGCGCCCGCCCTGTGGTGGAAGTTGACATCAATGGAGTGAAGTTTCCTGCTTTAATTGATACCGGATCTCAAGTGACTATCATCTGCCAAACAGCATGCCGAAACGGAGCCCAACTGATACAACCTCCTGAATCTTGGCTCCAGATCATAGCTACCAATGGCAAACCAGTGTCTATACTAGGTTATTGGGAACCTACCTTACAGATTGAAGATACTGAACTCTCATGTCAAGGAGTAATCGTGATTGTGGTCCTGGGAATGAATGTACTCAGAAATTGCTACCCTGAAGTGCTGAAAGCCTTAAAGAAAACCCTTCTGACTACACCCCATGAAACTCAATGGGTTATACATCAGACCATTCAAGTGCTATCCGTCCAACAAAAGTTCAGCAATCAACAGGGTGAAATCTGCCACGTCCGCATCAAGGATGCTTATCCTATCAAACTCCAGCCTGGAGCAGAGACTCTGATATGGTGCAAGACTTGCATTGGTATCCAAAGTCAAGATCATCAGGCCCTTGTGGAGCCAATACATCTTCAGGATCATCCCCTTGTCCTAGCCGCCAGGAGCGTGGTCACCATGTCCCAAGGAAAGGTACCTATACGCTTAGTCAATCTGGGTGATGAAGCTGTGAAATTAAAAAAGCACTATCCAGTGGCCTGCCTATACCACATCCGCCCGCAGGATATCCTGGATTATCCCACTGCTGCGGCTTAACAATCACTCCAAACAGTGGAGGAAGCCAAAGACCCACCAGAACAGCCCTGGTGGGCCAAACTACACATTGGCGATACCACAATCTCTGCTGAGCAGATCAACGGTGTGCTGGACTTAGTCAAACAACACCATCAAGTCTTCAGCAAACATTCTCTGGACTATGGACAGACTTGCTTAATACAGCATACCATTCCAACCGGCAATCATCCTCCAATCAAAGAGAGATACCAACCAATCCCTCCTGCCATGTACCAGCAAGTGAAGATTATGGTTCAGGATATGAAGACAGCTAATGTCATCCAGGATAGTCACAGCCTCTGGGCTGCCCCCTTAGTCTTGGTAAAGAAGAAGGATGGAACCATCTGTTTTTGTGTGGACTACCGTAAGATCAACAACATTACGCACAAGGATGCGTACCCCCTGCCACGAATTGAAGAATCCCTGGCAGCTCTGGGATCCGCTGCCTACTTTTCAACTCTGGATCTAACCAGTGGCTATTGGCAAGTTCCCATGGCATCAGAAAATAAAGAAAAAACAGCTTTTGCCACCCCAATGGGTCTGTTTGAGTTCAACAACATGCAATTCGGGCTATGCAACGCCCCTGGGACATATTTTAGAGACTCATGGAAAGATGTCTTGGACACAAAAACTTTGAGACTGTGTTGTTGTACCTGGATGATGTGATCATCTACTCTAAGACCTACGAGGAACATTTCCAGCACCTGGTGGAAGTGTTCCAGACTTTGACTCAACATGGACTGAAAGTGAAACCTTCAAAGTGTCACTTACTGAAACCCCAAGTGAAATATCTGGGACATGTTGTGAGTGCAGAAGGCGTGAGACCGGACCCTGACAAAATAGCAGCAGTACAAAGCTGTCCGGCTCCCAAAACAGTCAAAGAGGTTAAGAGCTTCCTCGGATTTGCAAGTTACTATCAGAGATTTATCCCGCACTTTGCTCAGATTGCGGAACCTATCCAGGAGCTTGTGAAAGGTCACCCTAAAGTATGTCAGAATTCCAAGATACCAGTGGAGTGGAATGAAGAGAGTGAAGCTGCTTTCCAACTGTTGAAAGAAAAACTTACAGAATCTCCAGTCCTGGGTTATCCTGACTACAGCCTACCATTTTGCCTCTATACTGATGCAAGTAAGAAAGGTTTGGGAGCTGTACTATCTCAGACACAAGCTGGAACTGAAAGAGTCATCGCCTATGCAAGCAGATCTTTACGAGAGCCAGAGCAGAATGACCATAACTACAGTTCATTCAAACTGGAGGTCCTAGCCTTGGTCTGGGCTGTCACTGAGAAATTCAAGGACTACCTAGCTGCTACACCTTTCTACACCGACAATAATCCGCTAGCTCACTTGAACACTGCACGTCTGGGAGCTCTAGAACAAAGATGGGCCTCTAGACTGGCGAACTTCAACTTTACCATTAAGTACCGAACTGGGAAATCTAATGACAATGCCGAAGCTTTGTCTAGGCTACCTGCCCAGAAAGAAACAATTTCTACTGATGATCAGTGGGAACATGTGGAGATGCCAATATTCTACTCCCGATTTTCCCGACAGGAGGCCCTACACACTAGGCGCCCGACCTCTAAAGTCACTTGTTTTCCACAGACCTGTGACCCCACACCTCCAGTTGAGAAAGATCTCTGGATTAAACTACAATCAGAGAGCAGAGCCATTGGAGAACTGTTGGATTATTTTTACAGCGGTCGCATACCGGAGATAATCCGACGGCGGAGAGCTGACTCAGAGCTAGTTCGCCTCTGGCGACAACGGAAATGACTCTTCCTACAAAGAGACCTACTCCTCAGGAGAACGCTTGATCCAGTCACCTGTGAGCGCCTCCACCAGATAGTGGTGCCTCGAAGAGATGCCAAGATGGTGATGGACATGTACCATAACCAGTCTGGTCACTTTGGAATCCAAAAAACTGAAGCCACCATCAGACGACGTTTCTACTGGATTGGTATGAGAAGTGATATTGAAACCTGGTGTCGTCAATGTCCCACCTGTGCAGTGGCGAAAGGAGAAAGACATGATCAGCGAGCCCCCCTTCATCCAATAAGGAGTAAAGGTCCTCTTGAAATTGTGGCAATCGACCACATGAAACTGGAACCCAGCAGATCCGGGTATGTCTATGCTATGACCATCATAGACCACTATACCAAGTTTGTTGTGGCTGTACCTGTAAAGGACTTAACTGCAAAAACTACAGCTGCTGCCATGTGGAAGAGCTTCATTCTGCCATATGGGTGTCCTGACAAAATACTCACTGATCAGGGATCTGCATTCGAGTCTCAGTTATTCTATAAACTTTGTGCCTTGTACAACTTCAAAAAACTGAGAACTACCGCATACCACCCTCAGGGAAACGGACTGTGCGAAAAAATGAATTAGACGCTGATCAACATGCTCAAGGCTGTGCCGCTTCACCAGAGGTCTGATTGGCCGTTACTCCTTCCTGAATTAGTGTACCTGTACAACAATACAACCCATTGCTCTACTGGGTACACTCCATACCACCTCATGTTCGGAAGACATGGCCGTCTACCCGCAGATCTTGCCCTTGACGTCCCTGTGCCGGACGCTGAACCACTCCTTCCCCAATCTGAGTGGGTCAAAGAGCATCAGAAACGCCTGGAGGACGCTAAAGAAATAGTGGACTCTAAAATAGAGAAAGCTCAACAAAAACAGGACTTTGATATACATGCACATGCTGAGCCCTTACAGCCTGGAGACCAGGTCTGGCTAAAAAACAATCACCCTCTAAGCAAACTGGATAGTCGCTGGGAGCGTGAGCCATATACAATAGTGGTCATTCCCTCATCAGAGGTCTACGAAATCCAGAGAGAGGATAAAGGTACTCAGCGAGTCCATCGTAACAGGCTTAAGAAATGCCTACAGGAACCTGTTCAGGAGCAGCCAAGAGAAGAGGATACATCACCTGAGCTGCTACTGTCTTCAGAAAGTGAGACTCCAACAGAGTTGCCTTCCATGCTTGACCCCCTTTAGTTGTTCTTTCAGCCTCTAATCCGAGTCCTCATGCCAGTTGCAGAGACCACTGCGCCTATGGAACCAAGTTCGTCGGCAGATCCTCCTTCACAAGGCCCAGACTCTGTTTCAGCCCTCGGCGACTCTGGATTATCCTTGCGGAGATCCCAACGGACCAACAAGGGTGTGCCACCTGTCCGTTATCGGGAATTCTCAAAGTAAATATTTAGCTACAGAGATTATAGGAGCCAAGCCATGGACACATTTTGACTGGTAAGAAACATTGCCTACTATTTATTGTTGACATTTTTGGCCTTTTTCATCTCACCTTTTTGTGCCTGGACTTAATGGACTCCATCTATCAGCCAAACCATACTTCATATTGGATTACAAATTATTTTTGTGTTTTTTCCTACTTGATACAAGTTATGCATCGTTACAAGCTTGCACCCAAAGAAAGGACTCAAACGTGTACCTGAGCTCTTTGTGACTTATACTGTTTAAATATTGCACTAATTTTGCTTACATGTTTACAGGTTGAGCAACGTTCAAGTACTTGTGCCCGTTGTATGGACTCTTTTACAGATGCCGCAATGTGAATTTGTGCACAATTTGTGGAAATGCACTAACTTTTGCCTTTAGCCAGAGCAGTAGCACCTTACTTTTGTGTCTTGCCTTACAGCTCTGTTCTCTTTACACGGACTGCCTTTATACGGACGCTTAATACTAATGGCCTACACCTGGATTCATACTGTATATCCCGGGTACCCAGGGTAGGACCAAGTGGCAAGTCCTGGCAGGTCCAGTAACTACACGGGTAACCCCGCTGCTTTGGGAATGGCTAGGGGAATAAGTTACCCCTCCTTCCCGCTTGTTATATGTGCCAGGATTGATAATGGGACTACTAAACCCCCATCCTGGTGTGTCTTCCAGGAGTTTCATGGGATTATCATACCCTCCTCCTGTGACATTGCCAGAAGTGCATGGAGACGATAAATACCTCCCCTTCCGAGCCTTTGCCTAAGGTATGGCGCCTAAAACCTTAGAGCCACAATTTAGCTACCCTTATAGTCACCATAGTGATCGTGCTTTAAGCCAAATTTCTCAGACTTTGGTGCAGGAAAGGGAATACAGGATAAAACCACCCTTCCCTTTGAAAGTATTTCATTACACCATGGTGGGACTACAGAGTAAAGACACCCCCATGCTTTCTTTGGTGTCCGTGGCCAGAACACTACAAAGTCAGTCAGTAATGTTTGCTTAGTGCAGTATTTGGTTCACTGGTTATACCAAGAGAAGGAAAACTGTGTGTTGGACACCTTACTCATGCGGGCAGGAACCTCAGGGTAGCCGTTTTATGTTTGTCTTTGTTTGTCTTATGTGTATTTCAGGCAGCCCTTTGTATTAATTTAGGTACCCCCAGAGCTCATTCCTCTTATCTCAAGCACAAGCCGAGGACTGCTTGATTCAAAGTAAAGGGGAATGTAACACCCCAGAGTGGGGTTACTAAACGCTTTTACCCCGCTACCATCTGCTAAGGGCATCAACACGGTGTAATGACCGGCGTCACACACAGGGAGGGAAAAGGGAAAGCCCTGCCCAAGGGAGAGGGAAAGGTGGTGACCCCTGACTCACCTTGCGGCTGGCACCTGACTGCCCTGACGTCCCTAGACGGGTTCCTCACCCGTGTGGTGATCACGTGCCTAAACCCTGGCTTTCCCTAAAATGAGCCCTAGATAGTGAACGGGCCGGTGGGATCGCTAGTCCGCACCACAGACACTAAGAGGGAAACACCAGGGAGAGGACAGACAATACAGACAAACACATACACCCAGGTGGGCGACCACAGCAGACCACAAAGGTCCAACAGGGATCCGGAGGGTAGTGTTCTGAACCAACAACCAGAGAACGCAGCAACACAGAATAGGTCAGAATAGATGTCCAGGCAGGAAGCTCTATATCTGGCAACCAGAGAAGTGTGAGAGGGGAATATAAGGAGGTTGGGAGTGCTGGACAAGGAACAGCTGAGGAGAAGGAGCTACGGATCCCTGAGTGAGCCAAAAGGGTTTGCAAAGCAAACCCAGAAAGCTACCATAAGGAAACAGCCCTATCTTACACAGAGCGCGCAGCCAACCGCTGCGACTTCCTGACCCCGGGTATAACGGAGTCAGGCGTGGTTCTTGACACCCTTGTGACAGTACCCCCCTCTCTACGAGGGGCCTCCGGACACTCAGGACCAGGTCTCTCAGGATGAGAGGCATGAAAAACCCAAACTAGCCTGTCGGCGTTTACCTCAGACGCAGGAACCCACATTCTTTCCTCGGGACCGTAACCTCTCCAATGCACCAGATATTGAAGAGAGCGGCGGACCCGACGAGAATTAACAATTTTGGATATCTGAAATTCTAGATTACCATCCACAACAACAGGAGGTGGTGGTAGCGGTGACAGTTCTAGAGGTGGAACATATTTTTTGAGTAATGACTTATTAAAGACATTATGGATTTTAAAAGTCTGAGGTAACTCCAGGCGAAAAGCCACGGGGTTGATGATGGCTACAATTTTGTAAGGACCAATAAACCTAGGACCCAGTTTCCAAGAGGGAACCTTCAATTTAATATTCCTAGTAGACAACCACACATAGTCATTCACTCCTAGGTCCGGACCTGGCGACCGTCTCTTATCAGCCATGCATTTGTATTTACCTCCCATATTTTTCAAGTTAGCTTGCACCTTCTGCCATACCGATGAAAGAGATGACGAAAACCGTTCCTCTTCGGGAACCCCAGAAACCCCCCCCCCTCTTTGAAAGTACAGAATTGGGGATGAAAACCATATGCACCAAGAAATGGTGACTTGCCAGTGGATTCCTGACGACGATTATTTATGGCAAACTCAGCTAACGGTAAATATGATGACCACAACTCTTGGTTTTCAGACACAAAACATCTTAGATATGTCTCCAGGTTTTGGTTGGTACGCTCAGTCTGTCCATTCGACTGAGGATGGAAAGCTGAGGAAAAGGACAAGTGTACCCCCAAACGGGAACAAAAAGCTTTCCAAAATTTAGAAATAAACTGGGTACCCCGATCCGAAACAACATCGGAGGGGACCCCGTGAAGCTTCACGATTTCACTGACGAATACCTGAGCAAGAGTCTTAGCCTTAGGTAGTGCGGGTAACGCAATGAAGTGTACCATTTTGCTAAACCTGTCCTTTACTACCAAAATAACTGTTTTACCCGCAGACAAAAGGTAAGTCAGTGATAAAATCCATTGACAGATGTGTCCATGGTCTATTGGGAATGACGAGTGGTAATAAAGACCCTGCAGGACGTGTATGTGAAACTTTTGCGCGCGCACAGGTAGAACAAGAAGACACAAAATCCAATACATCCTGACGCAACCTTGGCCACCAAAAACGACGAGACAATAGCTCCAAGGTTGCTTTACTACTCGGGTGCCCAGCAAGTGCCGAATTATGATGTTCCTTTAATAATTCAAAACGCAGGTTCAACGGTACAAACAATTTCTCTGAGGGGCAAGAGACCGGGGCATCACCCTGGGCCTCTAACACCTTCCCCTCCAGAACAGAGTGTACCGCAGAAACAACCACTCCTCTTTGAAGAATGGTCATCGGATCACTCACATTACCCCCTCCAGGGAAACAACGAGATAGTGCATCAGCCTTGGTATTCTTTGCCCCAGGACGATAGGTAATCACAAAGTTAAACCTGGTAAAAAATAGCGACCACCTAGCTTGTCTAGGGGTGAGACGCTTAGCTGATTTGAGGTACAGAAGATTTTTGTGGTCTGTAATCACAGTGATGGGGTGGACTGCCCCCTCTAAAAAGTGACGCCATTCTTCAAACGCTAGTTTAATAGCTAATAGTTCCCTATTGACAATATCGTAGTTCTTTTCTGCTGCAGATAGTTTTTTAGAAAAGAAAGCACAAGGACGCCATTTGCCAGGAGATGGACCCTGAGACAGCACCGCCCCCACTCCCACCTCTGACGCATCGACTTCAACAATAAAAGGCTGAGAGACATTAGGTTGGACTAGTACAGGTGCTGAGGTAAACCTCTATTTTAGAGAGGATAAAGCAACTTTAGCGGCGTCAGACCATTTAGAAAAATCAGTCCCTTTCCTAGTCATGTCAGTAAGGGGATTTACAATAAGTGAATAATTTTTAATGAACTTTCTGTAGAAATTCGCGAAGCCCAAGAACCGTTGCAGTGCTTTGAGGTTGTCAGGAAGATCCCAATCTAAAATTGCCTGGACCTTCCTATTATCCATACGGAAACCTGAAGCAGATAAAAAATAACCTAGGAATTGTATCTCCTGAACGGCGAAGACACATTTTTCAATTTTAGCATATTATTTATTCGTCCGTAGCACCTGCAGTACTTGTCTGACATGAACCTCATGTGTTCTCAGATCAGACGAATAAATTAAAATATCATCTAGGTATATTACCACAAACCTGCCGATTAGATGACTAAAAATGTCATTAACGAAATGTTGAAAGACGGCAGGAGCATTGGTCAGACCGAAAGGCATAACTAGATTTTCATAATGCCCCTCAGGGGTGTTAAAAGCTGTCTTCCACTCATCCCTGTCCTTAATACGAATCAGATTGTAGGCCCCCCTAAGATCAAGTTTGGAGAACCACCTAGCACCCGCAATCTGGTTAAACAGGTAAGGAATGAGAGGAAGAGGGTATGGGTCTCCGATTTAATTTGCGAAAATCTAGGCAAGGACGCAGGCACCCATCTTTCTTTTTAACGAAGAAAAACCCTGCAGCCACGGGTGAAGAAGAGGGTCTGATGTGTCCCTTAGCCAAGCTCTCGGACATATAATCTTTCATGGCTTGTCTCTCTGGACCTGAAAGATTATATAACCTGGTCTTGGGTAATTTTGCGCCGGGAATAAGGTTAACCGGGCAATCATAAGGACGATGAGGTGGTAACTTCTGACAACCCTTTTCAGAAAAAACGTCCTCAAAATCCGAAATAAATGTAGGTAGGGTAGTTATTGAGGCGACTAAGCAATTGCTATTTAAGCAATTTTCTCTGCACTGCTCACTCCACTCCAATATCTCCCTGGCCTGCCAATCCACCACTGTATTGTGCGCTACCAACCAGGGAAGACCCAGCACTACCGGAGTGGGAAACCCCTCCAGAACATAACATGAAAGCATCTCGTTATGGTGGTCCCCTACCCGAAGGTGTAAATTATGAACAATGTGGGTGAGGTTTCTCTGAGACAGAGAAGCAGAATCAATAGCGAATATGGGAATAGGTCTCTGTAGCGTACAGAGAGACAAACCCATAGTGCGGGCAAAATGGGCATCTATCAAATTTACCCCTGCTCCACTGTCTAGAAAGAAAGAAATAGTCTCCATCTTATCACCAACAACAATAACCACTGGCAATACAAATTGCGATGTACGTATGGAGGAAACGTATACTCCCTGGCTGACATCCTCCACACAGCCTGGGGTTAGTAGTTTTCCGACGGTCTTTTGTTTCTGAGGAAAGAAGGACAGACATTAATGAAATGACCCCTCTCCCCACAAAAAAAACAAACCCCACGCCTACGGCGAGCCTCAGGAGGACGGACCTGACGAGTAGTATCTCCTAGCTGCATAGGCTCGTCTAAGTCCGTACAGACTAACTGCTGCTTGGGAGGGGTTACTAATGGCTCCGGTTTTTCAACCTGTCCCTAAGGCGTCTATCTATTCGGATAGAAAGGGACATAACCGCATCAAGGGAAAAGGGGGTCTCATATAATGCAAGCGCATCCTTAACCCTTTCGGATAACCCAGAGAAGAACTGACTCCTGAGAGCCGGGTCGTTCCATTTGGTATCCGTAGCCCACCTACAAAAGTCAGAGTAATACTCCTCTACCGGCCGCTCTCCTTGTAGGAGTCTCCGTAATCTTGATTCAGCCAGTGCGACTCGGTCAGGGTTGTCATATATGAGACCCAAGGCCCCGAAAAACTCATCCACTGACCGAAAATCCTGGGAATCAGTAGGTAAAGAGAACGCCCAGGACAGCGGGTCCCCCTACAGCAGGGAAATAACAACCCCCAACCGCTGTTCTTCATTACCAGAGGAGTAAGGGCGCAGTTTAAAATATAATTTACAGGCCTCACGAAATGTCAAAAACTTGTCCCTTCCCCCAGAAAATCTGTCAGGGAGAGGGACCTTGGGTTCCGCAACAACCTGGTTAGCAGTAGCAACCGCTGGGCTTGCGGTCAGTTGTAATTGCTGCTGTTGCTGGAGGACCGACTCCTTCAATCCTGCCACCTCCAAAAACAGGCCATGAAATTGTTTGGACAGAGCAGCAATTTGATCCATACTGGATTCTAAGTAGGTATTTTTTTTTTTTTTACCTACACAAAATAAGGGCCAGATATAATGTAATGACCGGCGTCACACACAGGGAGGGAAAAGGGAAAGCCCTGCCCAAGGGAGAGGGAAAGGTGGTGACCCCTGACTCACCTTGCGGCTGACACCTGACTGCCCTGACGTCCCTAGACGGGTTCCTCACCCGTGCGGCGATCACGTGCCTAAACCCTGGCTTTCCCTAAAATGAGCCCTAGATATTGAACGGGCCGGTGGGATCGCTAGTCCGCACCACTGACACTAAGAGGGAAACACCAGGGAGAGCACAGACAATACAGACAAACACATACACCCAGGTGGGCGACCACAGCAGACCACCAAGGCCCAACAGGGATCCGGAGGGTAGCGTTCTGGACCAACTACCAGAGAACGGAGCAACACAGCTCCAGAGGGTCAGAATAGATGTCCAGACAGGAAGCTCTATATCTGGCAACCAGAGAAGTGTGAGAGGGGAATATAAGGAGGTTGGGAGTGCTGGACAAGGAACAGCTGAGGAGAAGGAGCTACGGATCCCTGAGTCAGCCAAAAGGGTTTGCAAAGCAAACCCAGAAAGCCACCATAAGGAAACAGCCCTATCTTACACAGAGCGCGCAGCCAACCGCTGCGACTTCCTGACCCCGGGTATAACGGAGTCAGGCGTGGTTCTTGACACCCTTGTGACACACGATCATTTGATCTGATTTCCCTCATGTCATTCACCACTGAGCAGATGAAACCATTGTAAATGTGATATTTCCTTTGTAGTGTTTCAGGTCTACCAGCAGGTGGCGGCATCGTTGGTAGGAATAGTTATGTTATGGCCATTCAGAATGGAACATTCCAGTTCTGTTCTGCCCCCCTGCTTAAGGAAAGTGGAGTTTCCCACACCCTGCAGCAAGGGATGGAAAAAAACTGTTAGATCCGGTGTGTTCCAGCTCTCCCTGCAAGGGGAAGGCTGTGCAAGTAGGAGCTCCCAGAAATAGGTATCCCAAACCAGGATCTTGTCTCGGTTGAGACCAAAGATCACCATTCCCAGTCTGAGCCTTACAGCCTCAACTGGTGACAAGCAAGCAGCCACCTCCAGGACGAACCATTCCCTGTGAGCATAACTGTGAGTACCATCCAGAGACCAGGAGAAGCCAAATTCCTCCTCAGCTAGTCAGTCCCATACACAGCAGAAGATAGACAGAGTAGAAGATATAGATTCCTGACATATTCTCCAGGCATATGATAGAAGCAGAAGAGATAGTAATCCCTGCCATATATTGCCAATACCTGCTGGGACCCAAGACTATTGCTGTATCTCATGTGGATTAATGCTGCCTCCAGTAAAGACAAGTTGAATTATATTTCAAGTCTGGATCTCATTCATTGCTACCAAGTTCCTCAATTACTCCTACTAGCAACACTCATTTTATTGCAAGTGAGCCAGGATCCAGGAGTCCAGCCGTACCAAGGTAGGAGACACCGTTGACACTATTACTACTGCTACACAGAGACATTACACCACTCTGGCATTCCTAACCTGGTACGTGAGTTGCAACACCTTAAAGGGCCCTGAAACTGTACCCTGTGCACTCTGCAATTGGCGTCACGAACAAAAACCATAGACTATTATACACATATCCTGATCCACAGCATAATTGGTGTCCGTGTAACTGTACCCACGGTCTGGCTCATTGCACAAGTACAGGCGATAGTAGATTGGGTTGCTGACAGTGGATTTAGATCCTTTACATTGTCTCCCACCCAGTCTCCTGCTGAAAGACCACAGTTGGCATCTGCAGCCGATGTCCATCAGTCTTTCACCTCACCCCCTTTCAAATCAGCCAAGCAGTTTGAGCCCCAAGTCATGCAGCAGTCTCTTCTGCTTTTTGATGACTCTGTTAGCAGGGTTTCCCAGGGCCATCCACCTAGCACTGCCCCAAAAGTGAAAGAGATTGAGCGCACCGATGCCCAACCACTTATTTTTCAAGCTGAGTACATGGGATGACCATCGCAGCACGTCTCGGATGATGATGAAACACAGGTGCCAACTGCTGGGGCTTTCGAAAGCATGCAGACTGACAAGGAAGTCAGGGGTGAAGACTGGGTGGAAGATGATGTGGAGGACGATGAGGTCCTCGACCCCATATGGAATCAAGGTCATGCGAGTGACCGATGTAGTAGTTCGGAGGAAGAGGCGGTGGTCGCACAGAGCCACCAGCACAGCAGAAGAGGGAGCAGGGTGCAAAAGCGGAGCGACCATCCTCTAGACCAGGGCTGGCCAACCTGAGGCTCTCCAGCTGTTGCAAAACTACGACTCCCAGCATGCCCAGACAGCCTACAACTATCAGCCTACAGCAGGGCATGGTGGGAATTGTAGTTTTACAACAGCTGGAGAGCCACAGGTTGGCCAGCCCTGCTCTAGACAGTACGCCTCCTACTGCCCACCGCAGCAAGGGACCAAGCACACCAAAGCCAGACAATGTGCTGACGACAAGACACGAGTGGTTTGCACGCTGTGCAATCAGAGCCTGAAGCGAGGCATAAACGTTCTCAACCTGAGCACAAGCTGCATGACCAGGCATCTAAGTGCAAAGCACGAGCTGCAGTGGAGTAGACACCTCAAAAACCAAGAAAGTTATCTGGCTCCTCCTGCTTCCTCTTCTGCTGCAGTCGCGGCCTCTTCATCCACCTCTGGAGTGACAGTGCCACCTGGCACCCCACAAACAGAGGATCTGCCAGCAACACCAACACCTGGGTCAACAAGCATCTCCACAATGTTACACGGAAACATTCAGCTCTCCATATCCCAAACGCAGGAGAGGAAGAGGAAGTACTCCCCTACCCACCCGCGATCCCTAGCCCTGAATGCCAGCATTTCAAAATTACTTGCCTTTGAAATGCCTTCATTCCGTCTGGTGGAGACGGATAGTTTTAAAGGCCTTATGGCGGTGGCTGTCCCACAGTACGTCAGGCCCAGCCGCCACTACTTTTCAAGGCGAGCCATCCCTTCCCTTCACAACCAAGTAGGGGACAAAATCAGGTGTGCACTGGTTAACGCCATCTGTGGCAAGGTGCACCTGACTACGGATACGTGGACCAGTAAGCACGGTCAGGGCCGTTATATCTCCATAACAGGACACTGGGTAACTGCAGTGGCGGCTGGGCCTGAGGCGGATAGCAGTTTGGCACATGTCCTTCCACCACTGAGGATTGCAGGGTGCTTCAGTTTGCCTCCTGTTGCTTCCTCCTCCTACTCCGCTTCCTCATCCTCTACCAGCTCCTTATCCGGTCAGCGTAACACCTTCACCACCAACTTCAGCACAGCCAGGGGTAAATGACAGCAGGCAGTCATTCCCAAGTGGCTCCGAGGGTGGGTTTCTGCAACCACAAACCCAAGGAACACAATTGTCCAGCCAGGGCACAGTTCTAGAGGATGAGGAGGAGGAGATGCAGGAGGAGGAACCCTGTTCACAGCAGGGTGGCACCCAGACCAGCTCATGGCCTTCAGTGGTGCGTGGATAGGGGGATACAGAGGACACAGACGATACACCTCCCACAGAGGACAGCTTTTCGTTGCCTCTGGGCAGCCTTGCACACATGAGCGATTACATGCTGCAGTGTCTCCGCAACGACCGCAGAGTTGCCCACATTCTAACTTGTGCTGATTACTGGGTGGTCACGCTGCTGGATCCCCGTTACAAGGACAACATACCGTCCTTAATTCCGTCACTGGAGCGTGATCGTAAGATGCGCGAGTACAAGAGCACGCTGGTAGACGCGCTGCTGGTGGCATTCCCACCTGACAGCGGGGGCACAGTGGAAGCACAAGGCGAAGGCAGAGGACAAGGAAGGGGTCGCCAGCTGGGGCACCGCCAGCACCTCGGAAGGCAGGGTTAGCATGGCCGACATGTGGAAAAGCTTTGTCAGCACGCCACAACAACCAGTACCACCAGCTGATATACAACGTCTTAGCAGGAGGCAGCATTTCACAAACATGGTGGAGCAGTATGTGTGCACATGCCTACACATACTGAATGACGGGTCTGCCCCCTTCAACTTCTGGGTCTCCAAATTGGGCACATAGCCTGAGCTTGCCCTTTACGCCTTGGAAGTGCTGGCCTTCCCTGCAGCCAGTGTATTATCTGAACGTACTGTATGTTTAGCACGGCAGGGGGTGTCATCACAGACAAGCGCAGCCGCCTGTCCACAGCCAACGTGGACAAGCTTACGTTCATTAAAATGAACCAGGCTTGGATCCCACAAGACTTGTCTGTACCTTGTGCAGAATAGATATTTATACCACCATCAAACATACATTCTTGTACTCAAGTCAAGTGCAATGATTCTTTGTTTTCTTTTATTTTATTTGTCACAATATTTTGGGGGCTACCTACCCCAATAAAAAATAAAAAAAAACATTGTTGGCTACCTCCTCCTCCTCCATTGCTGCCTCCACCTACAACACCACATTCACTGCCTCCTCAACCTCCGACTCCATATCCACCTCCTTGTCTGAGTTGCAGGTTATTAATTTGTAATTTTTAATTATTTTATTTTATGTTATTTCCCTATCCACATTTGTTTGCAGAGCAGTTGCCATGCTCTTAAGCATATTTTAGTCCCTTTTACATCCCTCTAGCCTTTTCAAGGACTATTTTATAGCCATTTTAATGCAAAATAGTGCCAACTTTAGTGCCGTAAATTGAAAAAATTCTTATTTTCAATTGTCGGGTGACATTTTACCATTTTTGGCGTATACAAACCCCTGCTGAGCCGGGGTGACAGGGGCCTAAATCTCTAAAAAATCCTCTGTTCTATTGCTGGGTGACATGAACCACCTTTTGCCGTGAGTAAACCCCTGCTGTGCCTGGGTGACAGGGGCCTAAATATCTCAAAATCGTCTTTTGTATTGCTGGGTGAAATGAACCCCTTTTTCCATGAATAAACCCCTGCTGTGCCGGGGTGACAGGGGCCTAAATCTCTCAAAATCCTCTGTTCTATTGCTGGGTGACAAGAACCCCCTTTTGCCGTGAATGAACCTCTGCTGTGCCTGGGTGACATGGGCCTAAATCTCTCAAAATCCTCTATTCTATTACTGGGTGACAAGATCCCCCTTTTACCGTGAATGAACCCCTGCTGTGCCTGTGAAACATGGGCCTAAATCTCTCAAAATCCTCTGTTGTATTGCTGGGTGACAAGATCCCCCTTTCGCCATGAATGAACCCCTGCTGTGCTTGGTTGACAGGGGCCTAAATATCTCAAAATCCTCTGTTCTATTGCTGGGTGACAAGTTCCCCCTTTTGCCATTTATGAACCCTTGCTGTGCCTGGGTGACAGGGGTCTAAATCTCTCAAAATCCTCAGTTGTATTGCTGGGTGACATGAACCCCCTTTTGCCGTGAATAAACCCTTGCTGTGCCTGGGTGACAGGGGCCTAAATCTCTCTAAATCCTCTGTTCTATTGCTGGGTGACATGAACCCCCTTTTGCCGTGAATAAACTTCTGCTGTGCCTGGGTGACAGGGGCCTAAATCTCTCAAAATCCACAGGTTCTATTGCTAGGTGACATGAACCCCCTTTTGCCGTGAATGAACCTTTGTTGTGCCTGGGTGACAGGGGCTTAAATCTCTCAAAATCGTCTTTTGTATTGGTGGGTGAAATGAACCCCTTTTCCATGAATAAACCCCTGCTGTGTCGGGGGGACAGGGGCCTAAATATCTCAAAATCCTCTGTTCTATTGCTGGGTGACATGAACCCCCTTTTACCGTGAATAAACCCCTGCTGTGCCTGGGTGACAGGGGCATAAATCTCTCAAAATCCTCTGTTCTATTACTGGGTGACATGAACCCCCTTTTGCCCTGAATAAACCCTTGCTGTGCCTGTGTGACAGGGGCATAAATCTCTCAAAATCCTCTGTTCTATTGCTGGGTGACAAGATCCTTTTTGCCATGAATGAACCCCTGCTGTGCCTGGGTGATAGGGGCCTAAATCTCTCAAAATCGTCTGTTCTATTGCTGGGTGACAAAAAACCTGTTTTGCCGTGAATGAACCTCTGCTGTGCCTGGGTGACAGGGGCCTAAATCTCTCAAAATCCTCTGTTCTATTACTGGGTGACAAGATCCCCCTTTTGCCGTGAATAAACCCCTGCTGTGCCTGGGTGACAGGGGCCTAAATCTCTCAAAATCCTCTGTTGTATTGTTGGGTGACATGAACCCCCTTTTACCATGAATAAACCCCTGCTGTGCCTGGGTGACAGGGGCCTAAATCTCCCAAAATCCACAGGTTCTATTGCTAGGTGACATGAACCCCCTTTTGCCGTGAATGAACCCCTGTTGTACCTGGGTGACAGGGGCCTAAATCTCTCAAAATCGTCTGTTGTATTGCTGGGTGACAAGATCCCCCTTTTGCCGTGAATGAACCCCTGCTGTGCCTGGGTGACATGGGCCTAAATCTCTCAAAATCCTCTGTTGTATTGCTGGGTGACATGTACCCCCTTTTGCCATGAATAAACCCCTGCTGTGCCTGGTGACAGGGGCCTAAATCTCTCAAAATCCTCTGTTGTATTGCTGGGTGACAAGAAACCCCTTTTTCCGTGAATGAACTCCTGCTGTGCCTGGGTGACAGGGGCCTAAATCTCTCAAAATCCTCTGTTCTATTGCTGGGTGACATGAACCCCTTTTTTCCGTGAATGAACTCCTGCTGTGCCTGGGTGACAGGGGCCTAAATATCTCAAAATCCTCTGTTCTATTGCTGGGTGACATGATCCCCTTTTGCCGTGAATAAACTTCTGCTGTGCCTGGGTGACAGGGGCCTAAATCTCTCAAAATCGTCTGTTGTGTTGCTGGACTTTTTTATTAAAATATAAATAAATAACTTACATAATGAAAAACTTATCCAAACATAGCAATAAACCAAACAAGTAACATAACACAGAGTCTAGCAAAAATACTATTCCCTTACCCGACCAGTCTCCCACCCCAAAACCCCCTATTTTACATATTTACATATTAAAATGCTTTCATGCTCCTCTAAAATCCATTTATACAAAACATATATACAGACATATATACAAATGTAATAATTATATGCCAGCCGTATATAAAAAACAAATATACAAAACACAAGCAGAAACCTTAACTTAAATACTAACTATTAAACCCTTCACCAACCCCCACTGCAAACGGACAAACTGACCACCCTCAAAGTTCAAAGGGAAAAGAAAACCCTGAGCTCTGTCAGTCCATAAGTTCATCCCTAGTTGGACTGGGGTCGACCAGTTTGTATCACACACAATTTTTTATATATATATATTTATATATTTTCCTTTTATTATTATTTTTTTTTTATATATATCCCCCCCTTATATACACATATATACATATACCCCACCTCCTCCCCCCACACCCCCCCCTCCCAACCTAACTAAGCCCCACTACACCTCTACTAATATAATACAACATATTATTACAACATAACTTAATATAATATAATACAGTACAAATTAACTACTTTCCAAAATCTACAACACCGAACACTTCCCACAACTTGTCGGCTATGGTTCAGTAGCCTGTAAGCCTTTTCATTCTATTCTTAAAACAAAACAAAACTCTAACTGTGTCTTCTAGATCAGCCCACCACCAGGACAAGGAGTATTACTCAGTCAGGGAACCCCAAAACAAAAGCCCCTCCACAGACGAGAGGCCTTGGGGTCCCCCCACTTTTCATACTCCAGAGAGCGCACCTTCACCAGGTCACCCCTAATGTACCGTTTCCACTGGGAGGATTTTGCGACTCGTCGACACTAGACACCGTGCACACCAGATGTGATGCCTAACCACTGCACTGACTAAAAATAAAGTGCGACGGTCCCTCCCACCAAGGTCTTTGAATGCGCCATAGGCCCATTCCGCATAAGACAAGGCGGCCAGCCTGGGCCAACCGATGGAAGCCCCCACCCTTTTGTACACCTCTATATTAAAAGGGACAGTGAAGCAGGAAGTGGTCCATGCTTTCCAGCACGCCCCCACACTCCTCCCGGGGACAACCCCTTTCCTCACAGTTCCTGCACTTCATATTATCCCTTACATATAGCTTTTCATGAAAGCAGCGCCAAGTCACATCCCAAACCTTCTTAGGGATCCTTTCTGAATTAAGCAAAAGTAGCCCACCCTCCAGATCCTGACTTGGGCAATCCTTCAAGGCCAGCGGCGCCTGGAAGAAAGAAGACAGGACCCCCCTGTCAAGGGAACCCCTCGACATGGTCTCTATCTCAGTCCTTCTCAGGCCCCACCGCCTTATGATCTTCAGAACCGGGGCAACGTAAGCCGGGAGATGTCCATGTGATGCACGCAGGTCTTTCACACGCCCTCCTGTCTCCTATTCCTGGAAGAAGGGCCGGAACCATTCCCTACAGGAAATTACCCACAAAGGAGCCCTCTCTTTCCAGAGGTTTGCAATGTTTATTTTCAAGAAGGTATTTGTTAAAAATACCACTGGGTTGACCATATCCAACCCGCCTAGTCTCCTTGTGCAGTAAGTCACCTCTCTCCTGATTAGGTTCAGCCTATTTCCCCATAACATCTGGAAAAAGAGGCTGTAGACTGTTGCCCAGAGAGAGTCTGGCAAGACACAGACACTGCTCAGATATAAAAGCACAAGTGAACCCTTTCCCTGAGGGATAAAGACCACCCCTTCCAGAGGTTCACCTTTTGGGCGACATCTTTCAGTCTACCCTCCCAATTTTGTTGATGATAATCCTCGTCTTGGCCAAAGTTGATGCCTAAGATCTTTACTGATTTCTGGGGTTCTGGAAGAGTGCCCTGGAGATCGAAGACAGGATCCCCTTCCCCCAGCCAGAGAGTCTCACATTTGTCCCGGTTAATCTGGGACCCGGAAACTTCCGAATAGCGATTCACCTCCGACATCACCCATCCCACCTCCTCTTCCGAAGAGGTAAAAATAGAGACATCATCGGCGTACGCTACCACCTTCAGAGATGGCCCCCCCACCGCCAGTTCCATCCTCACCCCCGCCAACGGTCCACGATTTACCCTTCTGATGAAAGGATCGATTGCAAACACGTACAGCAGAGGGCTTAAAGGACATCCCTGGCGGACACCGGAAGCCACCCCAAAAGGACGACCCAGCCAACCATTAACCAACGGGAAACTCTCGGCCCCTTTGTACAAGGTTTTTAGCCAATCTACAAACCTCCCGGGTAGACCATACCACAAGAGGACAGACCACAGGTATTCGTGATTCACTCGGTCAAAAGCCTTAGCCTGATCCAGGGATAACAAAAGCCCCTTCCAAAGACCCGCCCTGCCCCGTTCCACGGCCTCTCGGACACTGAGAACGGCGCTAAAAGCGCTCTGCCCGGGAACTGAACAATGCTGGGACCCCAAAAGGAGCTTCGGCGCAAATTTCGCCAATCTGCAGAAGAGTATCTTTGCCAAAATCTTTCTGTCCACATTGAGAAGCAATATGGGTCTCCAATTCTCAATGCGGGACAGATCCTTACCCTTTGACAGAAGAATCAGGGCGGACTTACCCATTGACCTTGGCAGAGTGCCCGAGGAAAGACATTCATTATACACCTCGGTCAAGAGAGGAACTAATTGTTCCCTAAAAGTCTTATACCACTCGGATGTTAAGCCATACGGACCTGGCGATTTTTTGGGCCTAAGCCCATCAATGGCCTGTTCCCTGATAGGTTCTGTCAAAATATCAAGAGAGGGGTCCATTCCCGCCCCGGGAATCGCCCCAGCCAAGAAAGCTGAAAGACTGTCCCGATTTAGTTCTTTCCTACCCAAGAGGTGAGAGTAGAAGGACCTGACGACCTCCAGGATCTCTGATTTGGACCTATTCAGTGAGCCCGTACTGTCAACCAGGCCCAACACTAGTTTACTTCTTACTGCCATCTTACAGTTCCCGTAAGGGTCGGGCGAGCGGTATTTCCCGAAATCCCTCTCGGTAACCAAAGAGGCGTACCTATCATACTGACACCTCTTGAGCAAGGATTTCACACGAGAGATATCCTCGCGGCTATCTCCCGTCGACACAAGTCTTTCAAGTTTCTTCCTCAGTTCCTGGTACAGACGGTATCTGTCCCAGCTCCTGAGGTTAGAGAGCTTTCGGAAAAACCTTGCCGTCCTTTTTTTAAACATCTCCCACCACTCCAACTTACTGTTGCACATGTCCACCAAAGGTTCCTGACTCTGAAGGAAATCCTCAAAGGATTGTCTTACCATCGCTTCTTCCAGGAGAGACAAATTCAACTTCCATATTCCTTTTCCCATGCGGGGAGTCTCTGTAACATTCAGAGAGAAACTAATTAAACAGTGATCGGAGAATTCCACTTCCTCAGCTTGTAAAGCCGAAAAAACAGCCTCCTCCTTCAAATAAAACCAATCTATTCTAGACCTACGATTTCCCTGATTAAAGGTGAAATCCACGTGATCCGGTTTGTGCCATAAAACGGGCCACGTCTGACTTAATGCTAGCAACATTAATACTTGCTAGCGTCAACAGGGTGAGTTCCGCCATCATACATGATCGAGTTGGATAGCTTTCTTTTTCCCCCCTCCACCACCACTCTCCTCATCATTATCTCCTGATCCTTCATTTTCCTTTTGCCTTTTCAGGCACACTGATACATCCATACCGTTCTGTTTGCCCACGGAATCAGGCTTAGCCCCCCCTCCAGAAGAAGGAGGGCAGGGCCCGGCAACCTGTGAGGAGGCCTTTGCGCCCTCCGGTACCACATCCTCCTCCTCCCCAACTGGAGTTGGGGAATCCTCGTCAAGGACCTGATACCGGTTGGAGAGATCCACAGGAGGGGCCCCGACTAATTCTTCCTCTGGCATCTGGTCAAGGGTGAGTGGGACAGATGAATCCCACTCCAGAGAGGGCTTTCGACCCTCTCCTTTCTTTTTCCTCTTGCTCCGTTTGTTCCTCCTATCCCTCAACCACATCCTGTAATCCTCATCCATGCTTTCGCCGTACGAGGATGCGGATGTAGCAGAGGGGTTGGCTTCCTCAGGCTGAACCCCAGGTCCTCCCTCCTCATCGCTGTATCCTGGGTCGCTACAACCTGGATCCCCAGCCAAAAGGCCTGCCAGAGGATCAACCAAGGGACCAGCTGCCGCCTGCTCCCTATCTCTACGGCGTTTTTCTTGCCGTTTAATCTTGGAAGGCCTTAAGTTTTTAACTGTACCCTGTCTGCTTCTTCCAGTGCTGGTATCACCGGCACTCGTCCCTTCACCAACCGGCCCAGTCCCGGCAGCAGGCCCTTCTTCAACAACAGACTCAGCTTCATGGCTAGCATCCGCTTGAGTCCGGGCCCGGCCCTGAGCCTTGTTGGAAAAGGCAAGCGGACAACGACTGAAGGGATGACCCAGGTCCGCGCACAGGTTACACCGAATCCGTCTACAGGATGCGGCAAGATGGCCAATGTCCCCACACTTTACACACTTGCGAACGTCGCATTGTGCGCTAAAGTGGGTGGGACAACCACACCTATAGCAGACCTTCGGCTGTCCCTGATAGAATTATGGTTTTCTATCTCTACCCAAGAAAGCAGAGGAGGGGATATGAGCAACTGAGTTGCCCTGTGCCCTCAGCTTTAGGCTGAAGGTCCAGGCACCTGACCAGATGCCGTGATCATCCAAAACTTTGGCGGGGAATTGTCCAACCTCGCCATAACGACTGAGCCATGTCAATGTCCACACTAGAAAGTGATTCGTTACAGGTTAATACCGTCACTTTCTTGACCATCGTCTGGCGGGTTATAGCCTGGACAGAAAATCCTCGCCAGGCCGGGGTGTTCTTTGCCAGTTCATATTTAGACCAGAAGATCTCAAGCCCCTCTGGTCTAACAAAACTAACATCGAAACTCTTGGTGCCGTAGGGATGGATTAGGGCAAAGATGTCATTTGCCACAAAGCCCATCCCCAGGAGAAGCTCTACAACGTCTTTCCTAGAAGGCGTTGCTTCTTCACTCCTCCAAGAGAGACGGGCCACATTCCTACGGCTCCCCCCGGATGTAGGGAGAGACCAGACGGTCTCTCCCGCTCTTTCCTCTCGGAAGGTTCTCAGACCATGTCTCTCTGTCCAAAAAGACAGGTTAACCGGTTCACCCTCCACCTGCATGGAAGTCTCTTTCCCCTTCCTCAAAGCCTCCAAGAGGCGCCGTTGCAAGTTACCATTACCTGATTCCCTGGGCAAAGAGTCACCTGCAGCCACACTAGCATATGATCTCCTATTTGGACTTACACAATCCCCTGCTTCCTTTGCAACCTGCCTCCTCCCGTCAGCCTCTTCCTCAGCCTCTTCCTCCTCGACTTCCGTATCTGCTGCATAAGCAGCTACCAATTCCTCGTTCATACTCTCACCAGTTAGATCTTCATTTGCCTCGCCATTCATTTCACTATTTCCATCCTTATTTGTAACAATATCCTCATTCATACTCTCATTCATACTCTCATTCATACTCTCATTTGCGTCTCTTCCTAAGTTACCACTCGCAACATCTTTTACCTTGCTTACAATCCCATCGCTCTTCACTCCCCTCAGACTGGTCGGGTTCCCTAGAGAAGTACTGGCGTCATTGGGGGCAGGGTTTGAAGGGCCCCCCATTTCAGGAACTGCAGAGGACTTCTTATCCTCCACACCCCTCACCCTCTCTGCAGCCCGCACAGTCCCTGAAGATTCTGCAACCTCCACAGACTTTAATGGTTTCTTTACTTGTTTCTTTACTGGTTTCTTTATAAACCTTCCAGATTTTGCCCTGGCCCTTTCAATTGCCTTTTTCTGAGCCTTGTCCGCAGCCATTCCATCCTTCACCTTGTTCGCAACACTGTCAGGGGTTTTAACCCTGTCTGCTCCTGTGTTCTCCTTTCCACTGCAGGAAAGGGGGACACCTTCTGCCACCATCTCAGATTCATTCTCCCGTGCTGTTTGGCCCGATTCCACTACAGGAACCGGGCTGGGCTCAGCAATGGGTTCAGAAGGCACAAAACGTAATACTTCTTCTTTTATGATCTTCTTTTTCTTTTCTTTTACCAACTCGTCCTCCGGGACCTCCTCGTCACCGAAATACAATTTGCCCACTGGGGATTCCAGCTGCCTGATCTCCACCATTAGTCTCCCCCCAGACCTGCTTTCATCCCCAGAGGATGACATAACTGGTTCAGAGGGGTCCCCTTGGCCACCCGGTAATGAGTCCACCTCTGATTCCACCGCCGACTCCTTCACCGTCCTCTGGCTTCCAGACCGCAGCCCTAACGGACTGGAGCCAGACATGCTTTCAAACCGACAGTCATTTTTTAATTTTTCCATAAACGACCCTCCATTTTTCACTATAGAGGCCCTCTTTTCCTCCAAAGTCGCAATCTCCTCCTCCAGCTTCTCCAGCCTGGAGGAGAGGACCGCTTTTTTACTTCTTGGTAACATGTTGTCCTGAACTTTCACATTCTTATACTGCAAATTAAGTCGTTTTAGTTGCTTCTTTACCTCCTCATACTGGTTTAAAAAATACGCCACCCTTGATGAGTATAATGAGGGGGTTTCAGTGGGGCTCATGACACCCCAATTAAACAGTCTCCTGGCCTCTCCAGCTTGTAAACCAGAGGAGATACCAGGAGAAGAGCCAGAAACACCAGCAACCACACCAGGAGCTAAGTCACTGCTAGTTACACCTGAAGCACCCCTTCTGGGCTGAGGCACAGGAATACTACTCCCAGCTTCACATACCTCACCCTTTGGGGTTCCAGGCTCCATTCCTGCAGCTTTTCCTGGTCCAGAGACTTCGCAGGCTGCTTGTTCAGCAACCTGACCCGCCGGCTCTGCTCTCTGCTCACCCGCTGCCTGCTCAGCAGCGGGCCTTTCTTTTCCATCCAGCTTTCCTGGGTGCAGAGTTATCTGCTCTGAAGAGGAGCTCAGAGAGGATCCTAGGCTTGTTTTCCTCCCAGGACCTCTCCTGACCCCGCCCGGTGCATTGCTGGAGTCACACAGGGATTCCTGCAGTGGATCTCTGCTGCTCCTGGTTGCTGCTCCTCTCCTGCCCGCAGTCTGAGCGGGGCTGTCACCTGTTCCCTGCGGCTTTGCAGCCGCATGCTGCAGGGTTCTCTGAGGCTTTCCACTGGCCGCCAATGTCACATTGCCGCTGTTTCTTGATGCTGGAGAATCAGGAGGTAAGTCTCCAGTTTCAGGGGGTCTTCCTGCCGCACGCGGGGTTCCACTATGGCTGCCGGCACGTGTAGATAAATGGCGGCAGTCAGGGGCTCGAGGATCCATACCTGGAGAACATGCCACCCCCTGGGGAAAGGGCAGCGTATCCCCCAACACACAATGTCAGGCACTCGATCCTCTCACAGTGCAGCACAGAGGCAGAAACACAGCTCCTCCTTTTGCCATGAATGAACCCCTGCTGTGCCTGGGTGACATGGGCCTAAATCTCTCAAAATCCTCTGTTCTATTGCTGGGTGACAAGTACCCCCTTTTGCCATGAATGAACCCTTGCTGTGCCTGGGTGACAGGGGTCTAAATCTCTCAAAATCCTCTGTTCTATTGCTTAGTGACATGAACCCCCATTTGCCGTGAATAAACCCTTGCTGTGCCTGGGTGACAGGGGCCTAAATCTCTCAAAATCCTCTGTTTTATTGCTGGGTGACATGAACCCCTTTTTGCCATGAATGAACCCCTGCTGTGCCTGGGTGACAGGGGCCTAAATCTCTCAAAATCCTCTGTTCTATTGCTGGGTGACATGAACCCCCTTTTGCCGTGAATAAAACCCTGCTGTGCCCGGGTGACAGGGGTCTAAATCTCTCAAAATCCTCTGTTCTATTGCTGGGTGACATGAACCCCCTTTTGCCGTGAATGAACCCCTGCTGTGCCTGGGTGACAGGGGCCTAAATATCTCAAAATCCTCTGTTCTATTGCTGGGTGACATGAACCCCCTTTTGCCGTGAATGAACCCCTGCTGTGCCTGGGTGACAGGGGTCTAAATCTCTCAAAATCCTCTGTTCTATTGCTAGGTGATATGAACCCAAATTTGCCGTGAATAAACCCTTGCTGTGCCGGGGTGACAGGGGCCTAAATCTCTCAAAATCGTCTGTTGTATTGCTGGGTGACAAGAACCCCCTTTTGCCGTGAATGAACCTCTGCTGTGCCTGGGTGACAGGGGCCTAAATATCTAAAAATCCTCTGTTCTATTGCTGGGTGACAAGAACCCCCTTTTACCGTGAATGAACCCCTGCTGTGCCTGGGTGACAGGGGTCTAAATCTCTCAAAATCCTCTGTTCTATTGCTGGACTTTTTTATTAAAATATAAATAAATAACTTACATAATGGAAAACTTATCCAAACATAGCAATAAACCAAACAAGTGACATAACACAGAGTCTAGCAAAAATACTATTCCCTTACCCGACCAGTCTCCCACCCCAAAACCCCCTATTTTACATATTTATATATTAAAATGCTTTCATGCTCATCTAAAATCCATTTATACAAAACATATATACAGACATATATACAAAATGTAATAATTATATGCCAGCCGTATATAAAAAAACAAATATACAAAACACAAGCAGAAACCTTAACTTAAATACTAACTATTAAACCCTTCACCAACCCCCACTGCAAACGGACAAACTGACCACCCTCAAAGTTCAAAGGGAAAAGAAAACCCTGAGCTCTGTCAGTCCGTAAGTTCATCCCCAGTTGGACTGGGGTCGACCAGTTTGTCTCACACACAATTATTATTATTATTTTTTTTTTTTTTTTAATATATATACATATATATACATACATACATACACATATATATATATATACACACACATTTTTTTTATTTTTTTTTTATATTTTCCTTTTATACATTTTTTTATTTTTTTTATTTATATATCCCCCCCTTATATACACATATATACATATACCCCACCTCCTCCCCCCACACCCCCCTCCCAACCTAACTAAGCCCCACTACACCTCTACTAATATAATACAACATATTATTACAACATAACTTAATATAATATAATACAGTACAAATTAACTACTTTCCAAAATCTACAACACCGAACACTTCCCACAACTTGTCGGCTATGGTTCAGTAGCCTGTAAGCCTTTTCATCCTATTCTTAAAACAAAACAAAACTCTAACTGTGTCTTCTAGATCAGCCCACCACCAGGACAAGGAGTATTACTCAGTCAGGGAACCCCAAAACAAAAGCCCCTCCACAGGCGAGAGGCCTTGGGGTCCCCCCACTTTTCATACTCCAGAGAGCGCACCTTCACCAGGTCACCCCTAATGTTCCTATGTACCGTTTCCACTGGGAGGATTTTGCGATTCGTCGACACTAGACACCGTGCACACCAGATGTGATGCCTAACCACTGCACTGACTAAAAATAAAGTGCGACGGTCCCTCCCACCAAGGTCTTTGAATGCGCCATAGGCCCATTCCGCATAAGACAAGGCGGCCAGCCTGGGCCAACCGATGGAAGCCCCCACCCTTTTGTACACCTCTATATTAAAGGGACAGTGAAGCAGGAAGTGGTCCATGCTTTCCAGCACGCCCCCACACCCCTCCCGGGGACAACCCCTTTCCTCGGGGTTCCTGCACTTCATATTATCCCTTACATATAGCTTTCCATGAAAGCAGCGCCAAGTCACATCCCAAACCTTCTTAGGGATCCTTTCTGAATTAAGCAAAAGTAGCCCACCCTCCAGATCCTGACTTGGGCAATCCTTCAAGGCCAGCGGCGCCTGGAAGAAAGAAGACAGGACCCCCCTGTCAAGGGAACCCCTCGACATGGTCTCTATCTCAGTCCTTCTCAGGCCCCACCGCCTTATGATCTTCAGAACCGGGGCAACGTAAGCCGGGAGATGTCCATGTGACGCACGCAGGTCTTTCACACGCCCTCCTGTCTCCCATTCCTGGAAGAAGGGCCGGAACCATTCCCTACAGGAAATTACCCACAAAGGAGCCCTCTCTTTCCAGAGATTTGCAATGTTTATTTTCAAGAAGGTATTTGTTAAAAATACCACTGGGTTGACCATATCCAACCCGCCTAGTCTCCTTGTGCGGTAAGTCACCTCTCTCCTGATTAGGTTCAGCCTATTTCCCCATAACATCTGGAAAAAGAGGCTGTAGACCGTTGCCCAGAGAGAGCCTGGCAAGACACAGACACTGCTCAGATATAAAAGCACAGGAATCAGGTAAGCTTTGCACAAGTGAACCCTTTCCCTGAGGGATAAAGACCACCCCTTCCAGCGGTCCACCTTTTGGGCGACATCTTTCAGTCTACCCTCCCAATTTTGTTGATGATAATCCTCATCTTGGCCAAAGTTGATGCCTAAGATCTTTACTGATTTCTGGGGTTCTGGAAGAGTGCCCTGGAGATCGAAGACAGGATCCCCTTCCCCCAGCCAGAGAGTCTCACATTTGTCCCGGTTAATCTGGGACCCGGAAACTTCCGAATAGCGATTCACCTCCGACATCACCCATCCCACCTCCTCTTCCGAAGAGGTAAAAATAGAGACATCATCGGCATACGCTACCACCTTCAGAGATGGCCCCCCCACCGCCAGTTCCATCCTCACCCCCGCCAACGGTCCACGATCTACCCTTCTGATGAAAGGATCGATTGCAAACACGTACAGCAGAGGGCTTAAAGGACATCCCTGGCGGACACCGGAAGCCACCCCAAAAGGACGACCCAGCCAACCATTAACCAACGGGAAACTCTCGGCCCCTTTGTACAAGGTTTTTAGCCAATCTACAAACCTCCCGGGTAGACCATACCACAAGAGGACAGACCACAGGTATTCGTGATTCACTCGGTCAAAAGCCTTAGCCTGATCCAGGGATAACAAAAGCCCCTTCCAAAGACCCGCCCTGCCCCGTTCCACGGCCTCTCGGACACTGAGAACGGCGCTAAAAGCGCTCCGCCCGGGAACTGAACAATGCTGGGACCCCGAAAGAAGCTTCGGCGCAAATTTCGCCAATCTGCAGAAGAGTATCTTTGCCAAAATCTTTCTGTCCACATTGAGAAGCGATATGGGTCTCCAATTCTCAATGCGGGACGGATCCTTACCCTTTGACAGAAGAATCAGGGCGGACTTACCCATTGACCTTGGCAGAGTGCCCGAGGAAAGACATTCATTATACACCTCGGTCAAGAGAGGAACTAATTGTTCCCTAAAAGTCTTATACCACTCGGATGTTAAGCCATCCGGACCTGGCGATTTTTTGGGCCTAAGCCCATCAATGGCCAGTCTCACTTCCTCTTCCCTGATAGGTTCTGTCAAAATATCAAGAGAGGGGTCCATTCCCGCCCCGGGAATCGCCCCAGCCAAGAAAGCTGAAAGACTGTCCCGATTTAGTTCTTTCCTACCCAAGAGGTGAGAGTAGAAGGACCTGACGACCTCCAGGATCCCTGATTTGGACCTATTCAGGGAGCCCGTACTGTCAACCAGGCCCAACACTAGTTTACTTCTTACTGCCATCTTACAGTTCCCGTAAGGGTCGGGCGAGCGGTATTTCCCGAAATCCCTCTCGGTAACCAAAGAGGCGTACCTATCATACTGACACCTCTTGAGCAAGGATTTCACACGAGAGATATCCTCGCGGCTATCTCCCGTCGACACAAGTCTTTCAAGTTTCTTCCTCAGTTCCTGGTACAGACGGTATCTGTCCCAGCTCCTGAGGTTAGAGAGCTTTCGGAAAAACCTTGCCGTCCTTTTTTTAAACATCTCCCACCACTCCGACTTACTGTTGCACATGTCCACCAAAGGTACCTGGCTCTGAAGGAAATCCTCAAAGGATTGTCTTACCATCGCTTCTTCCAGGAGAGACGAATTCAACTTCCATATTCCTTTTCCCATGCGGGGAGTCTCTGTAACATTCAGAGAGAAACTAATTAAACAGTGATCGGAGAATTCCACTTCCTCAGCTTGTAAAGCCGAAAAAACAGCCTCCTCCTTCAAATAAAACCTATCTATTCTAGACCTACGATTTCCCTGATTAAAGGTGAAATCCACGTGATCCGGTTTGTGCCGTAAATGAGCATCCATCAGACGAGCTTCCTCAACTATTCTACTCAAGACGACGCCATCAGCATCCAGCCCACCTCTGGGGACCCCCCTATCACAGACTCTAGTCACATTGTTAAAGTCTCCTCCAAAGATCACTTGTCGGCTGGTAAAAAGAAAAGGCTTAATCCTCATAAGAAGACATTTACGGTCCCACCTACTTTGTGGTCCATAGATGTTGATTAATCTTAATTCTTGTCTTCCCATGAGGACATCTAGAATCAGGCACCTTCCCATTTCCAACTCGATAATCCTCCTGCATTCTACTCTTTCGGCGGTTTTAAAAAGGACCGCCACCCCGCTACGTGGCTCGGCCGCAAGAGACCAGAATGACGGACCGAGCCGCCATTCCTGCTTGGCTTTCACCAGCAACTCAACACTTGTTAACCAGGTCTCTTGCAAAAATAAAATATCAGCATCAATACGGCTGAAAAAATCAAAGGCCATAAAACGGGCCACGTCTGACTTAATGCTAGCAACATTAATACTTGCTAGCGTCAACAGGGTGAGTTCCGCCATCATACATGATCGAGTTGGATAGCTTTCTTTTTCCCCCCTCCACCACCACTCTCCTCATCATTATCTCCTGATCCTTCATTTTCCTTTTGCCTTTTCAGACACACTGATACATCCATACCGTTCTGTTTGCCCACGGAATCAGGCTTAGCCCCCCCTCCAGAAGAAGGAGGGCAGGGCCCGGCAACCTGCAAGGAGGCCTTTGCGCCCTCCGGTACCACATCCTCCTCCTCCCCAACTGGAGTTGGGGGATCCTCGTCAAGGACCTGATACTGGTTGGAGAGATCCACAGGAGGGGCCCCGACTAATTCTTCCTCTGGCATCTGGTCAAGGGTGAGTGGGACAGATGAATCCCACTCCAGAGAGGGCTTGCGACCCTCTCCTTTCTTTTTCCTCTTGCTCCGTTTGTTCCTCCTATCCCTCAACCACATCCTGTAATCCTCATCCATGCTTTCGCCGTACGAGGATACGGATGTAGTAGAGGGGTTGGCTTCCTCAGGCTGAACCCCAGGTCCTCCCTCCTCATCGCTGTACCCTGGGTCGCTACAACCTGGATCCCCAGCCAAAAGGCCTGCCAGAGGATCAACCAAGGGACCAGCTGCCGCCTGCTCCCTATCTCTACGTCGTTTTTCTTGCCGTTTAATCTTGGAAGGCCTTAAGTTCTTAACTGTACCCTGTCTGCTTCTTCCAGTGCTGGTATCACCGGCACTCGTCCCTTCACCAACCGGCCCAGTCCCGGCAGCAGGCCCTTCTTCAACAACAGACCCAGCTTCATGGCTAGCATCCGCTTGAGTCCGGGCCCGTCCCCGAGCCTTGTTGGAAAAGGCAAGCGGACAACGACTGAAGGGATGACCCAGGTCCCCGCACAGGTTACACCGAATCCGTCTACAGGATGCGGCAAGATGGCCAATGTCCCCACACTTTGCACACTTGCGAACGTCGCATTGTGCGCTAAAGTGGGTGGGACTACCACACCTATAGCAGACCTTCGGCTGTCCCTGATAGAAAACCATAATTCTATCTCTACCCAAGAAAGCAGAGGAGGGGATATGATCAACTGAGTTGCCCTGTGCCCTCAGCTTTACGCTGAAGGTCCAGGCACCTGACCAGATGCCGTGATCATCCAAAACTTTGGCGGGGAATTGTCCAACCTCGCCATAACGACTGAGCCATGTCATAATGTCCACGCTAGAAAGTGATTCGTTACAGGTTAATACCGTCACTTTCTTGACCATCGTCTGGCGGGTTATAGCCTGGACAGAAAATCCCCGCCAGGCCGGGGTGTTCTTTGCCAGTTCATATTTAGACCAGAAGAGCTCAAGCCCCTCTGGTCTAACAAAACTAACATCAAAACTCTTGGTGCCGTAGGGATGGATTAGGGCAAAGATGTCATTTGCCACAAAGCCCATCCCCAGGAGAAGCTCTACAACGTCTTTCCTAGAAGGCGTTGCTTCTTCACTCCTCCAAGAGAGACGGGCCACATTCCTACGGCTCCCCCCGGATGTAGGGAGAGACCAAACGGTCTCTCCCGCTCTTTCCTCTCGGAAGGTTCTCAGACCATGTCTCTCTGTCCAAAAAGACAGGTTAACCGGTTCACCCTCCACCTGCATGGAAGTCTCTTTCCCCTTCCTCAAAGCCTCCAAGAGGCGCCGTTGCAAGTTACCATTACCTGATTCCCTGGGCAAAGAGTCACCTGCAGCCACACTAGAATATGATCTCCTATTTGGACTTACACAATCCCCTGCTTCCCTTGCAACCTGCCTCCTCCCGTCAGCCTCTTCCTCAGCCTCTTCCTCCTCGACTTCCGTATCTGCTGCATAAGCAGCTACCAATTCCTCGTTCATACTCTCACCAGTTATATCTTCATTTGCCTCGCCATTCATTTCACTATTTCCATCCTTATTTGTAACAATGTCCTCATTCATACTCTCATTCATACTCTCATTCATACTCTCATTTGCGTCTCTTCCTAAGTTACCACTCGCAACATCTTTTACCTTGCTTACAATCCCATCGCTCTTCACTCCCCTCAGACTGGTCGGGTTCCCTAGAGAAGTACTGGCGTCATTGGGGGCAGGGTTTGAAGGGCCCCCCATTTCAGGAACTGCAGAGGACCTCTTATCCTCCACACCCCTCACCCTCTCTGCAGCCCGCAGAGTCCCTGAAGATCCTGCAACCTCCACAGACTTTAATGGTTTCTTTACTGGTTTCTTTACTGGTGTCTTTATAAACCTTCCAGATTTTGCCCTGGCCCTTTCTAATGCCTTTTTCTGAGCCTTGTCCGCAGCCATTCCATCCTTCACCTTGTCCGCAACACTGTCAGGGGTTTTAACCCTGTCTGCTCCTGTGTTCTCCTTTCCACTGCAGGAAAGGGGGACACCTTCTGCCACCATCTCAGATTCATTCTCCCGTGCTGTTTGGCCTGATTCCACTACAGGAACCGGGCTGGGCTCAGCAATGGGTTCAGAAGGCACAAAACGTAATACTTCTTCTTTTATGATCTTCTTTTTCTTTTCTTTTACCACCTCATCCTCTGGGACCTCCTCGTCACCGAAATACAATTTGCCCACTGGGGATTCCAGCTGCCTGATCTCCACCATTAGTCTCCCCCCAGACCTGCCTTCATCCCCAGAGGATGACATAACTGGTTCAGAGGGGTCCCCTTGGCCACCCGGTAATGAGTCCACCTCTGATTCCACCGCCGACTCCTTCACCGTCCTCTGGCTTCCAGACCGCAGCCCTAACGGACTGGAGCCAGACATGCTTTCAAACCGACAGTCATTTTTAAATTTTTCCATAAACGGCCCTCCATTTTTCACTATAGAGGCCCTCTTTTCCTCCAAAGTCGCAATCTCCTCCTCCAGCTTCTCCAGCCTGGAGGAGAGGACCGCTTTTTTACTTCTTGGTAACATGTTGTCCTGAACTTTCACATTCTTATACTGCAATTTAAGTCGTTTTAATTGCTTCTTTACCTCCTCATACTGGTTTAAAAAATACGCCACCCTTGATGAGTATAATGAGGGTGTTTCAGTGGGACTCATGACACCCCAATTAAACAGTCTCCTGGCCTCTCCAGCTTGTACACCAGAGGAGATACCAGGAGAAGAGCCAGAAACACCAGCAACCACACCAGGAGCTAAGTCACTGCTAGTTACACCTGAAGCACCCCTTCTGGGCTGAGGCACAGAAACACTACTCCCAGCTTCACATACCTCACCCTTTGGGGTTCCAGGCTCCATTCCTGCAGCTTTTCCTGGTCCAGAGACTTTGCAGGCTGCTTGTTCAGCAACCTGACCCGCCGGCTCTGCTCTCTGCTCACCCGCTGCCTGCTCAGCAGCGGGCCTTTCTTTTTCATCCAGCTTTCCTGGGTGCAGAGTTATCTGCTCTGAAGAGGAGCTCAGAGAGGATCCTAGGCTTGTTTTCCTCCCAGGACCTCTCCTGACCCCGCCCGGTGCATTGCTGGAGTCACAGAGGGATTCCTGCAGTGGATCTCTGCTGCTCCTGGTTGCTGCTCCTCTCCTGCCCGCAGTCTGAGCGGGGCTGTCACCTGTTCCCTGCGGCTTTGCAGCCGCACGCTGCGGGGTTCTCTGAGGCTTTCCACTGGCCGCCGATGTCACATTGCCGCTGATTCTTGATGCTGGAGAATCAGGAGGTAAGTCTCCAGTTTCAGGGGGTCTTCCTGCCGCACGCGGGGTTCCATTATGGCTGCCGGCACGTGTAGATAAACGGCGGCAGTCAGGGGCTCGAGGATCCATACCTGGAGAACACGCCACCCCCTGGGGAAAGGGCAGCGTATCCCCCAGCACACGATATCAGGCTCTGGATCCTCTCACAGAGTGCAGCACAGAGGCAGAAACACAGCTCCTCCTTTTGCCATGAATGAACCCCTGCTGTGCCTGGGTGACATGGGCCTAAATCTCTCAAAATCCTCTGTTCTATTGCTGGGTGACAAGTACCCCCTTTTGCCATGAATAAACCCTTGCTGTGCCTGGGTGACAGGGGTCTAAATCTCTCAAAATCCTCTGTTCTATTGCTTAGTGACATGAACCCCCATTTGCCGTGAATAAACCCTTGCTGTGCCTGGGTGACAGGGGCCTAAATCTCTCAAAATCCTCTGTTTTATTGCTGGGTGACATGAACCCCTTTTTGCCATGAATGAACCCCTGCTGTGCCTGGGTGACAGGGGCCTAAATCTCTCAAAATCCTCTGTTCTATTGCTGGGTGACATGAACCCCATTTTGCCGTGAATAAAACCCTGCTGTGCCCGGGTGACAGGGGTCTAAATCTCTCAAAATCCTCTGTTCTATTGCTGGGTGACATGAACCCCCTTTTGCCGTGAATGAACCCCTGCTGTGCCTGGGTGACAGGGGCCTAAATATCTCAAAATCCTCTGTTCTATTGCTGGGTGACATGAACCCCCTTTTGCCGTGAATGAACCCCTGCTGTGCCTGGGTGACAGGGGTCTAAATCTCTCAAAATCCTCTGTTCTATTGCTAGGTGATATGAACCCAAATTTGCCGTGAATAAACCCTTGCTGTGCCGGGGTGACAGGGGCCTAAATCTCTCAAAATCGTCTGTTGTATTGCTGGGTGACAAGAACCCCCTTTTGCCGTGAATGAACCTCTGCTGTGCCTGGGTGACAGGGGCCTAAATATCTAAAAATCCTCTGTTCTATTGCTGGGTGACAAGAACCCCCTTTTACCGTGAATGAACCCCTGCTATGCCTGGGTGACAGGGGTCTAAATCTCTCAAAATCCTCTGTTCTATTGCTGGGTGACATGAACCCCCATTTGCCGTGAATAAACCCTTGCTGTGCCTGGGTGACAGGGGCCTAAATCTCTCAAAATCCTCTGTTCTATTGCTGGGTGTCATGAACCCCCTTTTGCCGTGAATGAACCCCTGCTGTGCCTGGGTGACAGGGGCCTAAATCTCTCAAAATCCTCTGTTCTATTGCTGGGTGACATAAACCCCCTTTTGCTATGAATGAACCCCTGCTGTGCCTGGGTGACAGGGGCCTAAATATCTCAAAATCCTCTGTTGTATTGCTGGGTGACATGAACCCCCTTTTGCCGTGAATGAACCCCTGCTGTGCCTGGGTGACAGGGGTCTAAATCTCTCAAAATCCTCTGTTCTATTGCTGGGTGATATGAACCCACATTTGCCGTGAATAAACCCTTGCTGTGCCTGGGTGACAGGGGCCTAAATATTAAAAAATCCTCTGTTCTATTGCTGGGTGACAAGAACCCCCTTTTACCGTGAATGAACCTCTGCTGTGCCTGGGTGACAGGGGCCTAAATCTCTCAAAATCCTCTGTTCTATTGCTTAGTGACATGAACCCCCATTTGCCGTGAATAAACCCTTGCTGTGCCTGGGTGACAGGGGCCTAAATCTCTCAAAATCCTCTGTTTTATTGCTGGGTGACATGATCCCCTTTTTGCCATGAATGAACCCCTGCTGTGCCTGGGTGACAGGGGCCTAAATCTCTCAAAATCCTCTGTTCTATTGCTGGGTGACATGAACCCCTTTTGCCGTGAATAAAACCCTGCTGTGCCTGGGTGACAGGGGTCTAAATATCTCAAAATCCTCTGTTCTATTGCTGGGTGACATGAACCCCCTTTTGCCGTGAATGAACCCCTGCTGTGCCTGGGTGACAGGGGTCTAAATCTCTCAAAATCCTCTGTTCTATTGCTGGGTGATATGAACCCACATTTGCCGTGAATAAACCCTTGCTGTGCCTGGGTGACAGGGGCCTAAATATCTAAAAATCCTCTGTTCTATTGCTGGGTGACAAGAACCCCCTTTTACCGTGAATGAACCCCTGCTGTGCCTGGGTGACAGGGGCCTAAATCTCTCAAAATCCTCTGTTGTATTGCTGGGTGACATGAACCCTCTTTTGCCGTGAATGAACCCCTGCTGTGCCTGGGTGACAGGGGCCTAAATCTCTCAAAATCCTCTGTTCTATTGCTGGGTGACAAGTTCCCCTTTTGCCGTGAATGAACCCCTGCTGTGCCTGGGTGACATGGGCCTAAATCTCTCAAAATCCTCTGTTCAATTGCTGGGTGACAAGATCCCCCTTTTGCCGTGAATAAACCCTTGCTGTGCCTGGGTGACAGGGGCCTAAATCTCTCAAAATCCTCTGTTCTATTGCTGGGTGACATTAACCCCCTTTTGCCGTGAATGAACCCCTGCTGTGCCTGGGTGACATGGGTCTAAATCTCTCAAAATCCTCTGTTCTATTGCTAGGTGATATGAACCCAAATTTGCCGTGAATAAACCCTTGCTGTGCCGGGGTGACAGGGGCCTAAATCTCTCAAAATCGTCTGTTGTATTGCTGGGTGACAAGAACCCCCTTTTGCCGTGAATGAACCTCTGCTGTGCCTGGGTGACAGGGGCCTAAATATCTAAAAATCCTCTGTTCTATTGCTGGGTGACAAGAACCCCCTTTTACCGTGAATGAACCCCTGCTGTGCCTGGTTTACAGGGGCCGAAATCTCTCAAAATCCTCTGTTTTATTGCTGGGTGACATGAACCCCCATTTGCCGTGAATAAACCCTTGCTGTGCCTGGGTGACAGGGGCCTAAATCTCTCAAAATCCTCTGTTCTATTGCTGGGTGTCATGAACCCCCTTTTGCCGTGAATGAACCCCTGCTGTGCCTGGGTGACAGGGGCCTAAATCTCTCAAAATCCTCTGTTCTATTGCTGGGTGACATAAACCCCCTTTTGCTATGAATGAACCCCTGCTGTGCCTGGGTGACAGGGGCCTAAATATCTCAAAATCCTCTGTTGTATTGCTGGGTGACATGAACCACCTTTTGCCGTGAATGAACCCCTGCTGTGCCTGGGTGACAGGGGTCTAAATCTCTCAAAATCCTCTGTTCTATTGCTGGGTGATATGAACCCACATTTGCCGTGAATAAACCCTTGCTGTGCCTGGGTGACAGGGGCCTAAATATAAAAAAATCCTCTGTTCTATTGCTGGTTGACATGAGCCCCCTTTTACCGTGAATGAACCTCTGCTGTGCCTGGGTGACAGGGGCCTAAATCTCTCAAAATCCTCTGTTCTATTGCTTAGTGACATGAACCCCCATTTGCCGTGAATAAACCCTTGCTGTGCCTGGGTGACAGGGGCCTAAATCTCTCAAAATCCTCTGTTTTATTGCTGGGTGACATGATCCCCTTTTTGCCATGAATGAACCCCTGCTGTGCCTGGGTGACAGGGGCCTAAATCTCTCAAAATCCTCTGTTCTATTGCTGGGTGACATGAACCCCCTTTTGCCGTGAATGAACCCCTGCTGTGCCTGGGTGACAGGGGTCTAAATCTCTCAAAATCCTCTGTTCTATTGCTGGGTGACATGAACCCCCTTTTGCCGTGAATGAACCCCTGCTGTGCCTGGGTGACAGGGGCCTAAATCTCTCAAAATCCTCTGTTCTATTGCTGGGTGACATGTGCAGCGTACTCAAGTTGTGTGTAATAGGTGTGTCGGGGTGATGTAGTGCAATATACACTAACCTGGTACAGCTGACTCTCTGCAAGGGCAGGTATAGGTAAGGAATAGTTCGTGACGCCAGTGCCAAGTAAACGGTGGCACGCCGTTTGCGGATGCAGGAATAATTTGAGGAAACGTAGGATTAAAACAGAACTCAAACTTTAGTAGGTTTTCCAAGCAGAGACAATAAAGGAAATGCAGTTCCTCAGCATACAGTCGATTTTGCAATTCGGTCGATGCAGGCAATTCAGTACAGCAGGGTAATTACAGAGTGTTGAACACAGGACTTGCAGCAAAGGAGCTTGCACTCTAACTCTGTCTGATCCTGGAATGTAGCAATTCTTCACCAAGGCCCACTAACCTAATTCTGGCTTTATATCCTTGATTATGGCTTAAATAAGTACCTCCTCTGTCTTTCTGAGTACCTCTGGCTTTCCTGATCTTTGCCTCTGTCTCTCTCAGCTGCTGGAAACTTCCTCAGGTTCTTGATCTAACATATTCCTGTTTCTGCATATGGGAATTCAGGAGGGAATCTTCTCCTGGACAGCAGGCTTCAGGCCTGGACTTGTCTCAGACATTGTCTAATCTCCAACTGTAGATTACAGACACTAGACTCCGTCTGCCTTGCACTTCCCTGTCTGGCCTTATATAAACTAGGGCTCCCTAGCTCCCTCTAGCGACTAGAAGCTGGAATGACACCCCTGCAGGCCTGTACATGCAAGTTTCACAGCAACAGGGAAACACATAGCATTGCATTACATGACATTTTATAAAACTGACATATACCAACTTCTCCATAACTAGGAGGGACGACAGCACACCAAGTGACACTTTGGTAGTGACGGGTATTACAGTTCCCGTACACTACACATGAACCCCCATTTGCCGTGAATGAACCCTTGCTGTGCCTGGGTGACATGGGCCTAAATCTCTCAAAATCCTCTGTTCTATTGCTGGGTGACATGAACCCCCTTTTGCCGTGAATGAACCCTTGCTGTGCCTGGGTGACATGGGCCTAAATCTTTCAAAATCCTCTGTTCTATTGCTGGGTGACAAGAACCCCCTTTTGCCGTGAATAAACCCCTGCTGTGCCTGGGTGACAGGTGCCTAAATCTCTCAAAATTGTCTGTTGTATTGCTGGGTGACAAGAACCTCCTTTTGCCGTGAATGAACCCCTGCTGTGCCTGGGTGACAGGGGCCTAAATGTCTCAAAATCCTCTGTTGTATTGCTGGGTGACAAGATCCCCCTTTTGCCGTGAATAAACCCCTGCTGTGCCTGGGTGACAGGGGTCTAAATCTCTCAAAATCGTCTGTTCTATTGCTGGGTGACACAGTGGAAGCACAAGGCGAAGGCAGAGGAGGAGGAAGAGGTCGTTAACACAGCTGGGGCACCACCAGCACCGGAGAAGGCAAGGTTAGCATGGTCAAAATGTGGAAAAGCTTTGTCAGTCTTGGAGGTGCTGACCTGCCGTGCAGCAAGTGTGAACGTGTGTTTAGCACGCCAGAGAGCATTATCACAGGCCGCAGCCAATGTGGACAAGCTTACGTTTATTAAAATGAACCAGGCATGGATCCCACAGGCTTGTCCGTACCTTGTGCAGAATAGACATTTATACAAGCCTCAACCATCCATTCTTGTACTCAAGTGCACTTATTCTTTGTTTTATTTTGTTATATGTCCCAATATTTTGGGGGATACCCCAATTTAAAAATAAAAAATAACACAAATCAGTGTTGGCTACCTATTCCTCCTTCACCGCCGCTTCCACCAACACCACCACATCAACCTACACCGCCACATCCACCCATCCACCGCCTCCTCAACCTCCTAGTCCTAGATCCAGATTGTTATTTTTAATTTTTCTGTATTTTATGTTATTTTAAGTCATTTCCCTATCCGCATTTGTTTTCAGAACAGTTGCCATGCTCTTAAGCCCCTTTTTGATGCCTTTTGCAGCCCTCTAGCCCTTTCCAGGACTATTTTAGAGCCATTTTAGTGCCCAAAAGTTCGGGTCCCCATTGACTTCAATAGGGTTCGGGTTCGGGGTCAAGTTCGGGTTCCGAACCCAAACTTTTTTTTTCAAGTTCGGTTGAACTTGTCGAACCCGAACATCCAGGTGTCCGCTCAACTCTAATCTTTATATATTTGTGTATCATTGGTAGATGTAATTTTGATTATCAATTAATCACGCCAGGACAGGCGGATTTTCTTTATATATTTATATCACATTATTGAGGGTTTTTCTATCTTTTATCATATTATACAATAAAGGTTTATTCTAAGGGCAGATTTTCTTCTGTGACTTTTTTTTTTGGCCTGCTGTAAAATTGATATCCAATGACCTCCAGCCACATACTTACTTGGTCTTTTCTGTACTCTGAATGCATAATTTTTCGGGCCTGTAGTCCACTGGCCTGCTGTAAAATTGATATCCAATGACCGTGTAACTTACCTCCAGCCACATACTTACTTGTTGTTTTGAAAGATTCTGGAAGGAACTTTGCCTACTATCAGCGGAGATCCCTGAAGCCCTCTGAAGAATAATATTGAAACACTCCACAAGTGGACTTACTAGCAGCCGCGAGGAGGACCTATTAAGAGTATAAGGTAAATCCTTCCCTTATATCTGGCATCAAGTAATCGCCTCCCATCATAGTGTGCAGCAGTCCAGTGGAGGTGCGCGGTGCCCCTACACTTATTTAGAAGTAAAATTGATATCCAATGACCGTGTAATCTACCTCCAGCCACATATTTGTTCTTTTGTGTCCGCTGAATGCATAATTTCTGGGGCCTGTAGTCCACTGGCCTGTTGTAAAAATTAATATCCAATGACCGTGTAATCTACCTCCAGCCACATACTTTCTTGTTCTTTTCTGTACGCTGAATGCATAATTTTTGGGGCCTGTAGTCCACTGGCCTGCTGTAAAATTGATATCCAATGACCGTGTAATCTACCTCCAGCCACATACTTACTTGTTGTTTTCTGTACGCTGAATGCATAATTTCTGGGGCCTGTAGTCCAATGGTCTGCTGTAAAATTGATATCCAATGACCATGCAATTTACCTCCAGCCACCTACTTACTTGTTCTTTTCTGTACGCTGATTGCATAATTTTTGGGGCCTGTAGTCCACTGGCCTGCTGTAAAATTGATATCCAATGACCGTGTAATTTACCTCCAGCCACATACTTACTTGTTGTTTTCTGTACGCTGAATGCATAATTTCTGGGGCCTGTAGTCCAATGGTCTGCTGTAAAATTGATATCCAATGACCATGCAATTTACCTCCAGCCACCTACTTACTTGTTCTTTTCTGTACTCTGAATGCATAATTTTTGGGGCCTGTAGTCCACTGGCCTGCTGTAAAATTGATATCCAATGACCATATAATCTACCTCCAGCCACATACTTGTTCTTTTCTGTACAGTGAATGAATAATTGTTGGGGTCTCGGAGGTATTCAACACCAGTGACGACCACGTGTTATCGAATTTCAACTATTATCATTAGGCTTTTTTTCAAAAAGGGGAATTTCGTTAGCCATGTTTTTAATCCAATTTAATATTTTTAGTTCTTTTAACCACCTCAGCTCCCCTAGCTTAAACCCCCTTAATGACCAGACCACTTTTTACAATTCTGCACTACACTACTTTCACGGTTTATTGCTCGGTCATACAACTTACCACCCAAATGAATTTTACCTCCTTTTCTTCTCACTAATAGAGCTTTCATTTGGTGGTATTTCATTGCTGCTGACATTTTTAATTTTTTTGATATTAATCAAAATTGACCGAAATCTTTGCAAAAAAATGACATTTTTCACTTTCTGTTGTAAAATTTTTCAAATAAAACTAAATTTCTATATAAATATTTCTCTAAATTTATTGTTCTACATGTCTTTGATAAAAAAAAAATGCAATAAGTGTATATTTATTGGTTTGCGCAAAAGTTATAGCGTTTACAAACTATGGTACAAAAATGTGAATTTCCGCAGACAGTATAAACACCCCACAAATGACCCCATTTCGGAAAGTAGACACCCTAAGGTATTCGCTGATGGGCATAGTGAGTTCATGAAAGTTTTTATTTTTTGTCACAAGTTAGCGGAAAATGATTATTTTGAATTTTTTTTTTTCTTACAAAGTCTCATATTCCACTAACTTGTGACAAAAAATAAAATTTTACATGAACTCGCCATGCCCCTCACGAAATACCTTGGGGTGTCTTCTTTCCAAAATGGGGTCACTTGTGGGGTAGTTATACTGCCCTGGCATTTTAGGGGACCTAAAGCGTGAAAAGTAGTTTGGAATCCAAATGCGTAAAAAATGCCCTGTGAAATCGGAAAGATACTCATTGGAATTTGGGCCCCTTTGCGCACCTAGGCTGCAAAAAAGTGTCACACATGTGGTATCGCCGTACTCAGGAGAAGTAGGGCAATGTGTTTTGGGGTGTATTTTTACATATACCCATGCTGGGTGAGATAAATATCTCTGTAAAAGACAACTTTTCCCATTTTTTTTATACAAAGTTGTCATTTTACAGAGATATTTCTCTCACCCAGCATGGGTATATGTAAAAATACAAAACGCATTGCCCTACTTCTCCTGAGTACGGTGATACCACATGTGTGACACTTTTTTGCAACCTATGTGCGCAAAGGGGCCCAAATTCCAATTAGTATCTTTCCGATTTCACAGGGCATTTTTTTCACGCATTTGGATTCCAAACTACTTCTCACGCTTTAGGGCCCCTAAAATGCCAGGGCAATATAAATACCCCACAAGTAACCCCATTTTGGAAAGAAGACACCCCAAGGTATTCCGTGAGGGGCATGGCGAGTTCCTAGAATATTATTTTTTTTGCCACAAATTAGCGGAAAAATATATTTTTTTCTTGTTTTTTCTTACAAAGTCTTGTGACAAAAAATTTAATTTTACATGAACTCGCCATGCCCCTCACGAAATACCTTGGGGTGTCTTCTTTCCAAAATGGGGTCATTTGTGGGGTGTTTGTACTGCCCTGGCATTTGAGGGTCTCCACAATCATTACATGTATGGCCAGCATTAGGAGTTTCTGCTATTATCCTTATATTGAGCATACAGGTAATGAGATAATTTTTTTCCATTCAGCCTCTGGGCTGAAAGAAAAAATGAACGGCACAGATTTCTTCATTCGCATCGATCAATGTGGATGAAAAAATCTCTGCCAAAGAATTTGCAAAAAAAAAAAGGAGGGTGAAAGACGTCTGCCAGGACATAGGAGCTCCGCCCAACATCCAAACCCACTTAGCCCGTATGCCCTGGCAAACCCGATTTCTCCATTCACATCAATCGATGTGGATTAATAAATCATTGCCGGAATTTTTTTAAATTTTTTTTTATATACAAAGTGTTTGCCAAAGCATATGAACACCGCCCCTCAGCTCATAAGCCTCGCCAAACGTATCTTTTTTACTGCAGAGGAGAAATCTCGTCTTGCAGCGCCGCATACACCGACTTTTGTGTAATCTGACAGCAGCGCAATGCTTCTGTCAGAATGCACATCAGTGCTGCACCTGGTTCATCGGTTGGTCCACCTAGAAGGTAAAAAAACAAAACAAAAAAGAAAAAACCAGGCCGCAACACAATAAATTTATTAACATTAACTTTATATAATATTTGAAACAGAACATTAACTTTTATAAACTTTATTGAACTTTTGGAACATTAACTTTTTTGCTTACTTGTGATTTTTTTTATTTTTTTTTACTTTTATAGGACAAACCTCTATTTCCCCATGGGACAATGTGCATACGCAAATCACCCAGAGATGTGGCGAAGTACATTATGCACTTTGTCCCAGGTAAAGGAGAGGTTTGCAGCAGCTCTGTGTGAAAGGGCCTTAAGACCCCTGTGTGCCTGTCCTGTGTCACGCAATCCCTATACTAAGTGTACCTGTGTGTGGTACTTCCGGAAACACTCCCCTAAGTATAGGGCAGGGTGGTCAGGGCAGTCAGGACAGAAATAGCGGGTGTCACACCTTATTCCACTCCTGCTACAGACACAACATCTTTTTCGGGGTGGCGCTTGGTTTGAGGTGCCAGCAACGACATTGGGGAAATGTCGCTCGTGTAGACTGCTCACTACACTGGTGGATGGGGCCACGGAACCTCCTGGATACAGGAGGTTCTCGATGATCTCTTCCTGAAATTTGAGGAAGGATCTTGTTCTCCCAGCCTTACTGTAGAGAACAAAACAATTATATACAGCCAATTGAATTAAATATACAGACACCTTCTTATACCAGCGTCTGGTGCATCGGGAAACTAAATAAGGAGCCAACATCTGGTCATTGAAGTCCACCCCTCCCATGTGAAGGTTATAGTCGTGGACTGAGAGGGGCTTTTCAATGACACTGGTTGCCCGTTCTATTTGTATTGTCGTGTCTGCGTGAATGGAGGAGAGCATGTATACATCACACTTGTCTCTCCATTTCACCGCGAGCAGTTCTTCGATGCACAAGGCAGCCCTCTCCCCCCTTGCAAGATGGGTGGTAAAGAGCCGTTGGGGGAAGCCCCGGCGACTAGGTCGCGCGGTGCCACAGCAGCCAATCTGTTCTAGAAACAAATGCCTGAAGAGGGGCACACTTGTGTAGAAATTGTCCACATAAAGGTGGTACCCCTTGCCAAATAAGGGTGACACCAAGTCCCAGACTGTCTTCCCACTGCTCCCCAGGTAGTCAGGGCAACCGACCGGCTCCCGGGACTGATCTTTACCCTCATAGACACGAAATTTGTGCGTATAGCCTCTGGCCCTTTCACAGAGCTTATACAATTTGACCACATACCGGGCGCGCTTGCTTGGGATGTATTGTTTGAAGCCAAGGCGCCCGGTAAAATGTATTAGGGACTCGTCTATGCAGATGTTTTGCTCAGGGGTATACAAATCTGCAAATTTGGTGTTAAAGTGGTCTATGAAGGGCCGAATTTTGTGGAGCCGGTCAAAAGCTGGGTGGCCTCTGGGACGAGAGGTGCTATTATCACTAAAGTGCAGGAAACGCAGGATGGTCTCAAATCGTGTCCTGGACATGGCAGCAGAGAACATGGGCATGTGACGAATTGGGTTCGTGGACCAATATGACCCCAATTCATGCTTTTTTGTCAGGCCCATGTTGAGGAGAAGGCCCAGAAAAGTTTTAAATTCGGAAACTTGGACGGGTTTCCACCGGAAAGATAGGGGCATAAAAGCTTCCCTGGTTGGCGGCTATAAATTGAGTGGCATATCGGTTTGTTTCTGCCACGACTAAGTCTGAGAGCTCCGCAGTGAAGAACAGCTCAAAAAACCCCAGTGCCGATCCGATCTAAACTGTCTCAACCCGAACTCCAGACTGGGCGGTGAAAGGGGAACTACTGGTGCGGCTGAAGATGGGGGCTGCCAATTAGGGTTTGCCAGCACCTCAGGGACTCTAGGGGCTCTACGGACCTGTCTGTGCTGTGGCTGCGACGGGGGAACTACTGCACCTGCCACCGTACCAGCTTCAACTGCCCTTCTGGTGTTCGCCACTTCACCATGTTCTACGGCAGTGCTGGTACTAGGTCCAGGATGGGCTGCGCTGCTGGTGTATGCCTCACCACGTAATCCGACAGCGCCAGTCCCACTCTGCTGCCCTTGAAGCGGATCCTGCGCAACCTGTGGTCTAGCAACATGGGGCCGGGTACGCCTGGTGGTATCAGGGACCTCAACCTCCTCGTCTGAACTTTGGGTCAGACTGCCACTGCTTTCTACAGGTTCATATTCTGACCCGCTGGATTCGTCAGATGAGGGTTCCCATTCCTCATCCGACTGGGTCAGAATCCTGTAGGCCTCTTCAGAAGAATACCCCTTACTTGCCATTTGGTCAACTAAATTTAGGGGGTATTCCCTGAGACTACCCAAGAAAAAAGCAAGCCTGTCTTACAAATGGGAGGCTAGTGAAGTACAGGAAGCCGCTGCGATTGATAAAAAATATCAAAACAGATTTTTTTATCGCCGCAGCGCTTGTGTAGTGAATGTGCAGTGATAAAAAAATTAATAAATTTGTCACTGCGGCGGGGCGGGCGTGGGTGAACGCATGTGTGGGTGACCGATCAGGCCTGATCGGGCAAACACTGCGTTTTGGGTGGAGGGCGAGCTAAGGTGACACTAATACTATTATAGATCTGACTGTGATCAGTTCTGATCACTTACAGATACTATAAAAGTACCAATGCTGATTAGCTATACGCTAATCAGCGAATCAGTGACTGCGGTGCGGTGGGCTGGGCGCTAACTGAAGCTAACTACCAAAGGGGCCTAAACTAATCTAAACCTAACAGTCAATACTGGTGGGGAAAAAAAAAAATTGACAGTTTACACTGATCACTTTTTTCCCTTTCACTAGTGATTGACAGGGGTGATCAAGGGGTTAATTGGGGTGATGGGGGGGTGATCTGGGGCTAAATGTGTTGTGCTTGGTGTACTCACAGTGATATGTGCTCTCTGCTGGGACCAACCGACGAAAAGGACCCAGCAGCATTTATAAATATAATGTGTTAAATGGCTTGTGATTTGATTTAAAAAAAATCACCAGCCTGCCAGCAATGATCATTGGCTGGCAGGCTGGTGACGAACTTCTCCTGTAACTTTTACCGGCCCGCACTGCTCATGCGCAGGCCGGCTATGCGCGTAATCTCGCGTCTCGCAAGATGACACGCCGATGCGTCTACGAGGAACAAAAAGACACCACAAAACACATTGCCCAACTTCTCCTGAGTACGGCGATACCACATGTGTGACACTTTTTTGCAGCCTAGGTGGGCAAAGGGGCCCACATTCCAAAGAGCACCTTTAGGATTTCACAGGGCATTTTTTACACATTTTGATTTCAAACTACTTCTCACGCATTAGGGCCCCTAAAATGCCAGGGCAGTATAACTACCCCACAAGTGACCCCATTTTGGAAAGAAGACACCCCAAGGTATTCCGTGAGGGGCATGGCGAGTTCCTAGAATTTTTTGTCACAAGTTATCGGAAAATGATGATTATTTTTTTTCTTACAAAGTCTCATATTCCACTAACTTGTGACAAAAAATAAAAACTTCCATGAACTCACTATGCCCATCACGAAATACCTTGGGGTGTCTTATTTCCAAAATGGCGTCACTTGTGGGGTAGTTATACTGCCCTGGCATTTTAGGGGCCCTAATGCGTGAGAATTAGTTTGAAATCAAAATGTGTAAAAAATGCCCTGTGAAATCCTAAAGGTGCTCTTTGGAATGTGGGCCCCTTTGCCCACCTAGGCTGCAAAAAAGTGTCACACATGTGGTATCGCCATACTCAGGAGAAGTTGGGCAATGTGTTTTGCGGTGTCTTTTTACATATACCCATGCTGGGTGAGAGAAATATCTCTGCAAAAGACAACTTTTCCAATTTTTTTATACAAAGTTGGCATTTGACCGAGATATTTATCTCACCCAGCATGGGTATATGTAAAATGACACCCCAAAACACATTGCCCAACTTCTCCTGAGTACCGCGATACCACATGTGTGACACTTTTTTGCAGCCTAGGTGAGCAAAGGGGCCCAAATTCCTTTTAGGAGGGCATTTTTAGACATTTGGATCCCAGACTTCTTCTCACGCTTTAGGGCCCCTAAAATGCCAGGGCAGTATAAATACCCCACATGTGACCCCATTTTGGAAAGAAGACACCCCAAGGTATTCAATGAGGGGCATGGCGATTTCATAGAAGATTTTTTATTTTTTTTGCACAAGTTAGCGGAAATTGATTTATTTTTTTTTTCTCACAAAGTCTCCCTTTCCGCTAACTTGGGACAAAAATTTCAATCTTTCATGAACTCAATATGCCCCTCAGCGAATACCTTGGGGTGTCTTCTTTCCAAAATGAGGTCATTTGTGGGGTGTTTGTACTGCCCTGGCATTTGAGGGTCTCCGCAATCATTACATGTATGGCCAGCATTACGAGTTTCTGCTATTCTCCTTATATTGAGCATACGGGTAATAATATATATATTTTTTTTCGTTCAGCCTCTGGGCTGAAAGAAAAAATGAACGGCACAGATTTCTTTATTCACATTGATCAATGTGGATGAAAAAATCTCTGTAAAAAAAAAAATGGAGGGGAAAGGCGTCTGCCAGGACATAGGAGCTCCGCCCAACATCCAAACCCACTTAGCCCGTATGCAGTGGCAAACCCGATTTCTCCATTCACATCAATCGATGTGGATGAATAAATCATTGCCGGGATTTTTTTTATATTTTTTTTATATACAAAGTGTTTGCCAAAGCATATGAACACCGCGCCCCTCAGCTCATATGCCTTGGCAAACGTATCTTTTACTACAGAGGAGAAATCTCGTCTTGCATCGCCGCATGCACCGACTTTTGTGTAATCTGACAGCAGCGCAATGCTTCTGTCAGAATGCACATCAGTGCTGCAGCTGGTTCATCGGAAGGTAAAAAAAAAAAAAACCAGGCCGCAACGCAATAAATTTATTAACATTATATAACATTTGAACGGAACATTAACTTTTATAAACTTTAACTTTTTGAACAGAACATTTAACTTTTTTGCTTACCGGTGATTTTTTTATTTTTTTTTTACCTTTATAGGACAAACCTCTCCTTCCCCATGGGACAATGTGCAAAGCGCAAATCACCCAAAGATGTGGCAAAGTACATTATGCACTTTGTCCCAGGTGAAAAGAGAGGTTTGCAGCAGCTGTGAGTGAAAGGGCCCTAATAGCCCTGTGTGCCTGTCCTGTGAAACGCAATCCCTACTATGCTAAGTGTACCTGTGTGTGGTACTTCCGGAAACACTCCCCAAAGCATAGGGCAGGGGGGTCAGGGCAGTCAGGACAGAAATAGCGGGTGTCACGCCTTATTCCACTCCTGCTACAGACACGACATCTTTTTCGGGGTGGCGCTTGGGTTGAGGTACCAGAAACGACACTGGGGAAATGTCGCTCGTGTAGACGGCTCACTACACTGGTGGGTGGGGCCACGGAACCTCCTGGATACAGGAGGTTCTCGATGATCTCTTCCTGAAATTTGAGGAAGGATCCTGTTCTCCCAGCCTTACTGTAGAGAACAAAACTATTATAGGCAGCCAATTGAATTAAATATACAGACACCTTCTTACACCAGCGTCTGGTGCATCGGGAAACTAAATAAGGAGCCAACATCTGGTCATTGAAGTCCACCCCTCCCATGTGAAGGTTATAGTCGTGGACTGAGAGGGGCTTTTCAATGACACTGGTTGCCCGTTCTATTTGTATTGTCGTGTCTGCGTGAATGGAGGAGAGCATGTATACATCACACTTGTCTCTCCATTTCACCGCGAGCAGTTCTTTGTTACACAAGGCAGCCCTCTCCCGCCATGCAAGACGGGTGGTAACGAGCCGTTGGGGGAAGCCCCGGCGATTAGGTCGCACGGTGCCAGAGCAGCCAATCTGTTCTAGGAACAAATGCCTGAAGAGGGGCACACTTGTGTAAAAATTGTCCACATAAAGATGGTACCCCTTGCTAAATAAGGGTGACACCAAGTCCCAGACTGTCTTCCCACTGCTCCCCAGGTAGTCAGGGCAACCGACCGGCTCCGGGGTCTGATCTTTACCCTCATAGATCCGAAATTTGTGGGTATAGCCTGTGGCCCTTTCACAGAGCTTATACAATTTGACCCCATACTGGGCGTGCTTGCTTGGGATGTATTGTTTGAAGCCAAGGCGCCCGGTAAAATGTATAAGGGACTCGTCTACGCAGATGTTTTGCTCAGGGGTATACAAATCTGCAAATTTGGTGTTGAAGTGGTCTATGAGGGGCCGAATTTTGTGGAGCCGGTCAAAAGCTGGGTGGCCTCTGGGACGAGAGGTGCTGTTGTCGCTTAAGTGCAGGAAACGCAGGATGGCCTCAAATCGTGCCCTGGACATGGCAGCAGAGAACATGGGCATGTGATGAATTGGGTTCGTGGACCAATATGACCGCAATTCATGCTTTTTGGTTAGACCCATGTTGAGGAGAAGGCCCAGAAATTTTTTTCATTCGGAAACTTGGACGGGTTTCCACCGGAAAGACTGGGCATAATAGCTTCCCAGGTTGGCGGCTATAAATTGAGTGGCATACCGATTTGTTTCTGCCACGACTAAGTCCAAGAGCTCCGCAGTCAAGAACAGCTCAAAAAATCCCAGTGCCGAACCGATCTGAGCTGTCTCAACCCGAACTCCAGACTGGGCGGTGAAAGGGGGAACTACTGGTGCGGCTGAAGTTGGGGGCTGCCAATCAGGGTTTGCCAGCACCTCAGGGACTCTAGGGGCTCTAAGGGCCTGTCTGTGCGGTGGCTGTGACGGGGTAACTACTGCATGTGCCACCGTACCAGCTTTAACTGCCTTTCTGGTGCTCGCCACTTCACCATGTTGCACGGCAGTGCTGGTACTAGGTCCAGGGTGGGCTGCGCTGCTGGTGTATGCCTCACCACGTAATCTGACAGCGCCAGCCCCACTCTGCTGCCCTTGAAGCGGATCCTGCGCAACCTGTGGTCTAGCAACACGGGGCCGGGTACACCTGGGGGTATCAGGGACCTCAACCTCCTCGTCTGAACTTTGGGTCAGACTGCCACTGCTTTCTACAGGTTCATATTCTGACCCGCTGGATTCGTCAGATGAGGGTTCCCATTCCTCATCCGACTGGGTCAGAATCCTGTAGGCCTCTTTAGAAGAATACCCCTTGTTTGCCATTTGGTCAACTAAATTTAGGGGGTATTCCCTGAGACAACCCAAGAAAAAAAGCAAGCCTGTCTTACAAATGGGAGGCTAGCGAAGTACCGGAGGCCGCTGCGATTGATAAAAAAATATTAAAACAGATTTTTTTTATCGCCGCAGCGCTTGTAAAGTTATTGTGCAGTGATAAAAAAAAAAAAAATATTGTCACTGCGGCGGGGCGGGCGTGGGTGAACGCACGTGTGGGCGACCGATCAGGCCTGATCGGGCAAACACTGCGTTTTGGGTGGAGGGCGAACTAAGAAGACACTAGTACTATTATAGATCTGAATGTGATCAGTTCTGATCACTTACAGATACTATAAAAGTACAAATGCTGAGTAGCGATACGCGAATCAGTGACTGCGGTGCGGTGGGCTGGGCGCTAAACGATCGCTAACTACCTAACAAAGGGGCCTAAACTATCCTAAAACCTAACAGTCAATACCAGTGGGAAAAAAAAGTGACAGTTTACACTGATCACTTTTTTCCCTTTCACTAGGTGATTGACAGGGGCGATCAAGGGGTGATCAAGGGGTTAATTGGGGTGATGGGGGGGTGATCTGGGGCTAAGTGTACTGTTTGTGTGTACTCACTGTGATCTGTGCTCCTCTGCTGGATCCAACCGACGAAAAGGACCAGCAGAGGAGCACAGAAGCCATTTAACACCTTATATTTATAAATATAAGGTGTTAGATGGCTTCTGATTCAATTTATTGAAAATCATCAGCCTGCCAGCGACGATCATTGGCTGGCAGGCTGATGACGAACTTGTCCTGTAACTTTTGCCGGCCAGCGATGCGCATGCGCGGGCCGGCTGTGAGCGTAATCTCGCGTCTCGCGAGATGACGCGTAGATGCGTGACTCTGCCTGAGACAGCCACCTCCGGAACGCGATCCTGCATTAGACGGTCCGGAGGCGGTTAAAGGGCTTCTGTCACCCCACCCCAAAGTCTATTTTTTTTGCTACTTAAATTCCTTATACTGCGATATATCAATATATAATGCTCTTACTCATTTTCGTTCAGTAGTTTCTTCTCAAAACGGACTTTTATAATATGTAAATTACCTCTCTACCAGCAAGTAGGGCGTCTACTTGCTGGTAGCAGCCGCATCCTCCTTTCATAATGACGCCTTCCCCTCATGTTGATTGACTGATAGGAGGACGCTCGCTCGGCCGCTCCTTCCTCAGTGCGCCTGCGCCAGGTGTAGATGTGACGTCATAGACCGGTACGGCGAAGGCGCGAGATTTAAAATGCAGACAGGGCCAGTCAGAGGACGAGCGTGTTCGCTGGCCCTGTCAATCAACATGAGGAGGGGGCGTCATTATGAAAGGAGGATGCGGTTGCTACCAGCAAGTAGCCGCCCTACTTGCTGGTAGAGAGTGGGGTGACAGAGGCCTTTCAAAAGCTTTATTAAATGCCCAAATACCAAACTCGAACCCGAACTTTTCCAGAAAAGGGTCCGCGTACCCAAACTCGCAAAGTTCGGTACGGACCCGAACTTAACAGTTCGGGTTCACTCAACACTATCCGCATCTAAGGCTACTTTCACACTTGCGTTCGGGGTTCGGCTTGTGAGTTCCGTTTGAAGGCTCTCACAAGCGGCCCCGAACGGATCCGTACAGCCCCAATAAATTCTAAGTGGATGCGGATCCGCTCAGAATGCATCAGTATGGCACCGTTTGGCCTCCGTTTCGCTCAGCAGGCGGACACCCGAACGCAGCTTGCAGCGTCCGGATGTCCGCATGGCCGTGCGGAGCCAAACAGATCCGTCCAGACTTACAATGTAAGTCAATGGGGACGGATCCATTTGAAGTTGACACAATATGGTGCAATTTCCAACTGATCCGTCCCCCATTGACTTTCAATGCAAAGTCTGGACGGATCCGTCTGACTAACTTTTAGACTTTAGTTGTTTTTCTGAAATATAATGCAGACGGATCCGTTCTGAACGGATACCATCGTTTGCATTATAGGAGCGGATCCGTCTGGGCAGACACCAGACAGATCCGCTCCGAACGCAAGTGTGAAAGTAGCCTTAACTGAGGGAAAACATAAGGGCATCACTGTCTGAACTAAACACACATAGCAGGATGATTCCTGACAGATCTGACATTTGTATTTGAATATTCTTGTTTCCCTCTCTAATTTGAATTAAATTTTATATGTATTTGCTTTATTCAAATCACTGCATAAATGACCTCTATGTCAAGATGCAAAAAGGTGAAGACATTTCTACTTGATTAGCAGCCACACAAGTAGCAAATTCCCCCAGTGAAACAGTGAAGAAAAATCAACATGATCTTACTTTATCTTTGTGCCAAAGCAATGTCCTATTAGCCTTGTGAAGCCAGCGTTAAAAATATTATGTATATCTAAGACAGACATTCTACACTTAAAACCACCCAGAGAGAGTATTACCTTAATTGAGTATTTAATATTTCACATCTGCATACACAATAAAAAAAAGAAAATCGAACCTGTTCTAGAACAGAACATATTACGCCCTATAGTGAGCAAAAAGACAAAAAGTGAGAAAAAAATATATAGGTGGTTTTAAGTGTCTTAGATATACACAATAATTGATCGCTTTGACTTGGTGAGTCAAATTTACAAGAGCACCTTGTCCATAGCAACAAGAGAGTGAGCCGCTATATTCTTTTGTTTTAATGTTAAAAATAAACTGCTTTTTATCCAACATATGGGGAGGAAAAATACAGTAATGTGTCATAGACTGAATAAAGAAGATGTCAGATAATTAAGTCTGGATAAAAAACAAAAAGCATTCACATATTTGTAGGAAAATGGTTCACCTTGGACCTGTGTACTTTAAAAAGATAGTTCATTCTCTTCACTCCTCATTAAATCTGCATTTCTTGTACATCCATAGGAACCAGGAGAGAACCAAAGAGAAGATACTGTGCTCTCAGAAACAGAGGGTCAAAACTGCATCACCTGTTGTTTTTCTTGTATAGAATTGGTACTCTTTGTTATTGGATGTGGGTTCTTTACTGTTTTTGAGTACATACTTATACACCTACAATCTTTTTGATTACAGGTTACATTTCAATATTTTCCATAGGATAAGCGAACCAAGGTGGGCTAAAGCAGAATATATATATATATATATATATATAGAAATGGAAGTTCAAGGCAGCACTCCTCAGTATTAGATGATAGGGTGCCAGCAGTGAAAACACCTTACCAAGGTGTGTGATGTAGAATGAAGAAAGACACCGCGGCACATCCGTTTAGTGAAAAAAGTGGGACCCTTTATTCACCCATGCGACGTTTCGGTCCGTTTGCTGGGACCATTTTCAAGCAATACAATAATGTGAGAATTCTGGGTATTTATGCAGTCATGATCAATTCACATTCATAATTGACAATTAGCTAAACTTTACAAAAAACAGAGTATCAATACATATCATAAAAATAAAGATGTGACCAACCCGGAAGGTAGCAAGAATCAAAGCCGTGATCGATATATGCAAAGTTTCCAGGTACGTATATACATTAATATTACTGTGAAATACATAAGTGACAATCAATAGTGAATCAATATCACCTGTACATGTGTGAGGATAACAGGACCGAGCGTGGAATCCGGCGTGCTCAATGGAGGGAGGATACAATGTAGCGAGTTGCACCACATGGAAACGGAGTCCCGGAATTGCAACTGCGCATGTCCGTGACGTCACTGGAACGTCTCGCGTGACCTCTCAGAGAGACGTCACATGACAAGCAGCAGGACGTAACACTGTCATACAGAAAAGTATAAAACCAAGCGTCCTAACAGTAAATTCAATAAGTAATACAGCGATACAAGGATAAAACACCTAGGGTATGGTGTCAGGTGACGTGCTATCCTGCGATGCACCGTCACCTGGCATCTACTGGCAAAAAGGGGGAGGGGACAGCGGCAGCCATCGCCTTCCCACAATGCTCGTCACAATTTAACCCCTTGACAGGTGAAAAAATCCTCCACAGTAGCAGATACGCTTGTAACAGTAACTAGAAAAGGTACAATTTCTGGGGAAATTGTGTGAAGTGTTCTTGCCTCCACCAGTAGCTTACAACTGGAGTGGGCGGAGTAACTGGGTAACCTAATCGTTGGGGTGGTTGCACCTAAGGGTCGGAATGGGTGCACCTAAGGGTCGGGGTGGTTGCACCTAAAAGTCGGGGTGGTTGCACCTAAGGGTCGGGGTGGGTGCACCTAATCGTTGGGGTGGTTGCACCTAAGGGTCGGGGTGGTTGCACCTAAAGGTCGGGGTGGTTGCACCTAAGGGTCGGGGTGGTTGCACCTAAAAGTCGGGGTGGTTGCACCTAAAAGTCGGGGTGGTTGCACCTAAAAGTCGGGGTGGTTGCACCTAAAAGTCGGGGTGGTTGCACCTAAAAGTCGGGATGGGTGCACCTAATCGTTGGGGTGGTTGCACCTAAGGGTAGGAGTGGGTGCACCTAAGGATCGGGGTGGGTGCACCTAAAAGTCGGGGTGGTTGCACCTAAGGGTCGGGGTGGGTGCACCTAATCGTTAGGGTGGTTGCACCTAAGGGTCGGAGTGGGTGCACCTAAGGGTCGGGGTGGTTGCACCTAAAAGTCGGGGTGGTTGCACCTAAGGGTCAGGGTGGGTGCACCTAATCGTTGGGGTGGTTGCACCTAAGGGTCGGAGTGGGTGCACCTAAGGGTCGGGGTGGGTGCACCTAAAAGTCGGGGTGGTTGCACCTTAGGGTCGGGGTGGGTGCACCTAATCGTTAGGGTGGTTGCACCTAAGGGTCGGAGTGGGTGCACCTAAGGGTCGGGGTGGTTGCACCTAAAAGTCGGGGTGGATGCACTTAAGGGTCGGGTGATTGCACCTAAAAGTCGGGATGGGTGCACCTAAGGGTCAGGGTGGGTGCACCTAATCGTTAGGGTGGGTGCACCTAAGGGTCGGAGTGGGGGCACCTAAGGTTCGGGGTGTTTGCACCTAAAAGTTGGGGTGGTTGCACCTAAGAGTTAGGGTGGGTGCACCTAATGGTTGGGGTGGGGGCACCTAATGACTAGGGTGAGTGCACCTAAAGGTCGGGGTGGGTGCACCTAAGGGTTAGGGCGGGTGCACCTAAGGGCTAAGGCGGGGGCACCCATGAGTCACCTTGTAGTCGGGGGGAGGTCACCTGGTGGTCTAAGGTAAATGGCTGAAATTTGATTGGTTTATTTTAGGCTCCGCCCACTATTTAAAATTTGAATCCCAGTCACCCATTGACCAACTGTTCCAAGTTTAGTGATTTTACCATTGACCCTCTAAGAGCAGCGGCAGTTTTAAATTTTCCCATTAAAACATATGGCTGAAATTTGATTGGCCGTTGTAGACTCCGCCCACTTTTAAACATTTGAATTCTAGTCACCTATTAACCGAATATATTAAGTTTAACAACCCTGCCATTAACATTGTTGAAATGGCAGCAATTAAAAATTTTCTCATTGAAGTCAATAGGGAAAATCTGATTGGTTGTTTGTAGCTCCGCCCACTTTTTAATGTCCCCAAAATGTGACAGAAATTTTGAGGTTGACCCCATGACTAAGTGACCCAAGTTTGGTCAGTTTAACTCCGAAGCTGTATGAGTGACAAACGTTTGCATTTTTCCAATAAAACTCTATGGGAGAAAAAAAGAGGTTTTCGGGGGCCCGCCCCAGGGGCCCGGAGGGTGGGATCGGTTAACAAAGCACAAGCAAGATACTCGGGTATGTGCCGACCAAGAGTGCAAAGTTCGGTATTTATACTCCTAAATCTGTGGGAGGAGTAGCAATTTGAACATCTCATTATAGTCAATGGGGAGAATTTGATTGGTTCTGTGTGGCCCCGCCCACATTTTAGGGTCTCCGAAATGTTCTAACAAATTGCGCGTTGACCCCATGACTAAGTGACCCAAGTTTGGTGACTTTAGTTTCAAATCTGTGCAACTGGGAGCGATTTGAAAATTTTCCCTGTCAAAGTCAATGGGAAAAAAATGTGGATTTTGGGGGCCCGTCCCAGGGGCCCGGAGGGTGGGATTGGTTAACAAAGCACAAGTAAGGTACTCGGGTGGGTGCCGACCAAGTCTGCAAAGTTTGGAATTTGTACTCCTAAAAATGTGGGAGGAGTAGCAATTTGAACTTCTCATTACAGTCAATGGGGAGATTTTGATTGGTTCTGTGTGGCCCCGCCCACTTTTCGGGGTCCCCGAAATGTGCCAAAAATTTTCGGGTTGATCCCATGACTAAGTGACCCAAGTTTGGTGACTTTAGCGTCAAAGCCTGGCGAGTGGGAGCGATTTCAAAATTTACCCTGTCAAAGTCTATGGGAAAAAAGGGGGCTTCCGGGGCCCGCCACGGGGGCCCCGGGGGTGGGATCGCTCCACAAAGTAATAGCAATCCGATCGGGAACAATCTGCACGTTTTGGTAAATTTTTGTCTATGTAGTGTAAAAACTGTGGGAGGAGTTAGGGTGGCAAATTTGGCTATAATAAGAATAATAATATATATGTGAGATAACAATAAGTGGTCTTGCTATGCAAGAACACTTAATAAATGTGTAGTATAATACGCAGTGTTCAGGGAATGAGCCGCACTTATCCAAACAATGAGCATCTCGCCTCCCGTTGAGCTGAGCCCATCCAGCAGAAGGTCCTGTAAGTGAAACAATAAAAGAATTATATTATCCAAATATATTCATTAAAAACAGAACAATTTTTTCAACACGTACACCGACAGGAACAGAACCGGGGGAAGTCATATGAAGAGCCATGGCCTATATTCTACATTCAAGCCCATCGGTCGAATGGTTTGTAACTTAAAAATCCATTCAGACTCGCGTTTTTTGAGCATTTTGATGCGGTCACCACCAGTCCGCGGCAACGGAACATGATCAAGGATCATGAATTTAAGATCTCCCTCTACATGGTCCATGTCCGCGAAGTGGTGTGAAACAGGCAGGTCCTTGCGCTTTTTACGTATGGAAAACCTGTGTTGATTAAACCGGGACTTAAAGTCACAGGTGGTTTCACCAACGTATAAAAGTTTACAGGGGCACCATAAAACATAAATCACAAAACACGAGTCACAGGTCAAATAGAATTTAAGGGGGTAAGAGATCCCAGTTTGAGGGTGGATGAATTCACGTCCCTTCACCATGTATTTTCAGTTTACACAGTGAAGGCACGGGTAACTGCCACAATTTTTAGGGGCCAAAAGTAATTGACGGGTGCTTTTTTGTGAGCCTATATCGTTTTTGACTAATTTGTCTTTTATGTTACGAGCTCTCTTATAGAAGATGAGCGGTCTACTGCAGAATTCAGAAATATTTTTGTGTTCAGTTTTGAGAACTGGCCAGTGTTTATTGAGAATTTTGTTGACATATGGACTCGCTTCACAAAAAGTAGAAACAAAGGGTATTCTCTGGAATTGCTTCCGTTGAGTACCCCGAAATAATTTGCTTCTTTCTTTTTGTTTAATGCGTTCTAGTTGTTGCTGCAATACAGCGGCTGGATACTGTCTTTGTCTAAAACTTTGTGTCATAGTTTCCAATGTTGTATTAAGCAATGTGGTATCACTGACTATACGTTTAGCTCTGATGAACTGGCTATAAGGTAATGACCGCACCATCGTCCGGGGATGAGCACTGTCAAACCTCAGGACGGTGTTGCGGTCAGTAGGCTTAGTATAAACCTCAGTGCTGAGTGCACCGCCAGTGCATCGTACATTAACATCTAGAAAGTGTAACGTGTAGGTAGAGAATTCCAAGGTAAATTGTATGTCAGGAATCAGGCTATTTAAATAATCGTGAAATAGGTGTAGCTCTGGGGCAGTACCCGTCCAAATAACAAAAATATCGTCTATGTATCTCCACCACCTCAGCACATGGCTGAAGTGGTGGGACACATAGACGTGCTGTTCCTCCAAATGGGAGACGCCCATGTTGGCGTAAGTGGGGGCCACATTCGTCCCCATGGCCGTCCCTCTGATTTGCATATAATAATTATCTCCGAAGAGAAAATAATTATTATATAAAATCATGCGTAATAAAGCCAAGAAAAAAGTTTGCGCCTCAATGGTGTAATCAGAGTTAGCTAGAGCGGATTCCACAACTGCCATCGCTATATTATGTTGTATAGAAGTATACAGACTGACGATGTCGAAGGAGGCCAAGATGGTGTCATCCGGCATCGTCACGTCTGATAACTTAGACAAAAAATCTGTGGTGTCACTCAAATATGATCTTGAGTTGACCACATATGTCTGCAGAATCTTGTCTAAAAAAATGGAAGCATTGCTGAGTAAGGAGCCACGGCCAGAAACAATAGGTCGGCCGGGCGGGCATTGCAGGTTTTTATGGATTTTAGGCAATAAATAAAATAAAGGGGTGACTGGATGTTCTATCTGAAGGAACTCGCTCAGTTGCTCATCAATGAGGCCGATTTGTGTATAGGTGTTAATTAATGACTTAAATTCACGTTGTATATCAAATCTGGGATCCCTTTGGAGTTTAACATAAACTGCAGAGTCAGATAACTGGCGGGCTGCCTCTGTCAAATACATAGCAGTATCCATGACCACTACCGCACCACCCTTGTCAGCAGACTTGATGGTGAGGGAGTGGTCATGGATTAACTGTTCAAGTGCCTGTAGTTCCTGTTTGGAAATGTTAGGGTGCTGGATGTGATCCAAGAGCCCAGATTGTTTTAGCTCCTGTATATCACCCAGTACCGCATCTGAGAAAACATCAAAAGCCTTAGAAGATATTTGAGGGGAGAAGTCCCTCTTAATCCTCAATCCCCAGTCAGAGAAACACAATTCATGCATAGGCTGAGTAGTAGAGCTGTGTACATTATGAAAATGTATCTTAAGTTTAATTAATCTAAAGAAATACAATAAATCAGCTTCCAACTCATACCAATTGGTGACACTAGCTGGACAAAAACTTAGACCCTTTTCAAGTAACTGTATTTGTACCGGAGTCAATATATGAGATGATATATTTACCACCGTCCGTTCAGTCAGGCATTGGTCTTTCTCAACATCTTTAGGCTTCTTGTTTTTACGGTATCGGTTTCTGTTTCTACCGCCCCTTCTTGTGGCTTTTTTCCGTGGACTGGTGGAGGCCCTAAAAAAATAGCTGGATTATTGGTATTGGAATCATCCCGCTTTTTCGTTTTTTTCTGACTCGGATTTGGATTTGGTCGATTATTTTCATTCCAATTATAAACGTGACCCGTGGTGTAATCCATTGTGTCCCTTTGCCATTTTCCTTGCTTGGTCTCTTGAATTTCACTTTTAAGCTTGTTGAGATGGGGTTGAAGCTTATTGTAGTAGTCATCAAAGTCCTGTGGGGACAAAGTTGCCCTTAATGAGGCCTCATCTGCGGTCTTGTTTGCTGCTGTTGAAAATAAATCTTTGCGCATAAACTCAATGTTTAAAAGCATCAAATCTAAAGAATATTTGTTGGAAATTTGTTCATATTTCGACCGGAATTCTAGGTCATTAGAGTACATGGAGGATCTTGGTTGTACACGCATCCCCCTGGGTATACGATTGGTTTTGACGTATTCCACTAAAGTGGTGGAATGTAATTCCAAGGTGAGGCATTTTTTTATATCACGTTCATACCTTTTTTTTAAGTCAAGCAGCGAGGGAACCCGAAAGAAAGTCCACATTGCCTTCACATGCTCCCACGATTCTGTCCCTGTCGGCTTCGGTGTACGAAAAAGTAGCTGGTGAAGGCTGATTTAACAGCGGATCCATTGATGCGTATTAAGTAGATGTTGTTTACTCTCAAGGAAAAAAGTGGGTGCCAGCTCCTGTGGTATTATATGGAAATGGAAGTTCAAGGCAGCACTCCTCAGTATTAGATGTTAGGGTGCCAGCAGTGAAAACACCTTACCAAGGTGTGTGATGTAGAATGAAGAAAGACACTGCGGCACATCCGTTTAGTGAAAAAAGTGGGACCCTTTATTCACCCATGCGACGTTTCGGTCCGCTTGCTGGGACCATTTTCAAGCAATACAATAATGTGAGAATTCTGGGTATTTATGCAGTCATGATCAATTCACATTCATAATTGACAATTAGCTAAACTTTACAAAAAACAGAGTATCAATACATATCATAAAAATAAAGATGTGACCAACCCGGAAGGTAGCAAGAATCAAAGCCGTGATCGATATATGCAAAGTTTCCAGGTACGTATATACATTAATATTACTGTGAAATACATAAGTGACAATCAATAGTGAATCAATATCACCTGTACATGTGTGAGGATAACAGGACCGAGCGTGGAATCAGGTGTGCTCAATGGAGGGAGGATACAATGTAGCGAGTTGCACCACATGGAAACGGCGTCCCGAAACGGCGTCTCAGAGAGACGTCACATGACAAGCAGCAGGACGTAACACTGTCATACAGAAAAGTATGAAACCAAGCGTCCTAACAGTAAATTCAATAAGTAATACAGCGATACAAGGATAAAACACCTAGGGTATGGTGTCATCTACGGGCAAAAAGGGGGAGGGGACAGCGGCAGCCATCGCCCTCCCACAATGCTCGTCACAATTTAACCCCTTGACAGGTGAAAAAATCCTCCACAGTAGCAGATATGCTTGTAACAGTAATAAATGTGTAGTATAATACGCAGTGTTCAGGGAATGAGCCGCACTTATCCAAACAATGAGCATCTCGCCTCCCGTTGAGCTGAGCCCATCCAGCAGAAGGTCCTGTAAGTGAAACAATAAAAGAATTATATTATCCAAATATATTCATTAAAAACAGAACAATTTTTTCAACACGTACACCGACAGGAACAGAACCGGGGAAGTCATATGAAGAGCCATGGCCTATATTCTACATTCAAGCCCATCGGTCGAATGGTTTGTAACTTAAAAATCCATTGGAAACTATGACACAAAGTTTTAGACAAAGACAGTATCCAGCCGCTGTATTGCAGCAACAACTAGAACGCATTAAACAAAAAGAAAGAAGCGAATTATTTCAGGGAACTCAACGGAAGCAATTCCAGAGAATACCCTTTGTTTCTACTTTTTGTGAAGCGAGTCCATATGTCAACAAAATTCTCAATAAACACTGGCCAGTTCTCAAAACTGAACACAAAAATATTTCTGAATTCTGCAGTAGACTGCTCATCTCCTATAATAGAGCTCGTAACATAAAAGACAAATTAGTCAAAAACGATATAGGCTCACAAAAAAGCACCCGTCAATTACTTTTGGCCCCTAAAGATTGTGACAGTTACCCGTGCCTTCACTGTGTAAACTGCAAATACATGGTGAAGGGACGTGAATTCATCCACCCTCAAACTGGGATCTCTTACCCCCTTAAATTCTATTTGACCTGTGACTCGTGTTTTGTGATTTATGTTTTATGGTGCCCCTGTAAACTTTTATACGTTGGTGAAACCACCTGTGACTTTAAGTCCCGGTTTAATCAACACAGGTTTTCCATACGTAAAAAGCGTAAGGACCTGCCTGTTTCACACCACTTCGCGGACATGGACCATGTAGAGGGAGATCTTAAGTTCATGATCCTTGATCATGTTCCGTTGCCACGGACTGGTGGTGACCGCATCAAAATGCTCAAAAAACGCGAGTCTGAATGGATTTTTAAGTTACAAACCATTCGACCGATGGGCTTGAATGTAGAATATAGGCCATGGCTCTTCATATGACTTCCCCCGGTTCTGTTCCTGTCGGTGTACGTGTTGAAAAAATTGTTCTGTTTTTAATGAATATATTTGGATAATATAATTCTTTTATTGTTTCACTTACAGGACCTTCTGCTGGATGGGCTCAGCTCAACGGGAGGCGAGATGCTCATTGTTTGGATAAGTGCGGCTCATTCCCTGAACACTGCGTATTATACTACACATTTATTACTGTTACAAGCGTATCTGCTACTGTGGAGGATTTTTTCACCTGTCAAGGGGTTAAATTGTGACGAGCATTGTGGGAGGGTGATGGCTGCCGCTGTCCCCTCCCCCTTTTTGCCCGAAGATGCCAGGTGACGGTGCATCGCAGGATAGCACGTCACCTGACACCATACCCTAGGTGTTTTATCCTTGTATCGCTGTATTACTTATTGAATTTACTGTTAGGACGCTTGGTTTTATACTTTTCTGTATGACAGTGTTACGTCCAGCTGCTTGTCATGTGACGTCTCTCTGAGAGGTCACGCGAGACGTTCCAGTGACGTCACGGACATGCGCAGTTGCAATTCCGGGACGCCGTTTCCATGTGGTGCAACTCGCTACATTGTATCCTCCCTTCATTGAGCACGCCTGATTCCACGCTCGGTCCTGTCATCCTCACACATGTACAGGTGATATTGATTCACTATTGATTGTCACTTATGTATTTCACAGTAATATTAATGTATATACGTACCTGGAAACTTTGCATATATCGATCACGGCTTTGATTCTTGCTACCTTCCGGGTTGGTCACATCTTTATTTTTATGATATGTATTGATACTCTGTTTTTTGTAAAGTTTAGCTAATTGTCAATTATGAATGTGAATTGATCATGACTGCATAAATACCCAGAATTCTGACATTATTGTATTGCTTGAAAATGGTCCCAGCAAGCGGACCGAAACGTCGCATGGGTGAATAAAGGGTCCCACTTTTTTCACTAAACGGATGTGCCGCGGTGTCTTTCTTCATTATATATATATATATTTTATTTATTTATTATTATTTTTTTATATTTTTTTTAAGGAAGGCAGACAAATCAAATTATTTTAAGGTTTGTTTCAGAATAATCCACTAAACGGCACGTAGTGAACATGTCAGTGAGAAAAAAACATCAAAGAGGAAGAAGAAGAGGGTCTCACATTACCCTGAGAGGAAGTGAGGGAATAATGCTTTCCCTGATTGGCTTCCAGGCTGACAGACAGCCTGGATGAGTCAATCAATGCTGCAGCAGGCAGGGAGGTGCCCTAGCAGAAAGAGCAGAACTTCATTTTGTGCTGGGCTATGAATGAGGGTGGATGGGTCTTACAATGTACGCCAGAAAAAAGATCTTAGGGAGTCAGTGAGAGTGAAAAATCAATCAGAGATAGAAAGAAATCAATCAAGCCTGTATTCAATTGCCAAGGAGAGCGAAGAGAAAGGCTAGGATTACAAAAAAGAAGAAGAAGAATTGTGTGTGTAGAATAGTGACAAGCAGGGAGCTGCAGCCAGGAAGGAAGGAGTGAGAAGCTGTGGCTTCTGTGCCTCCTAGCAGAACTACAGCTGCTGCAACCCTCAAAAGCAGCTACCTGCAAGGAAATACTTTCATTTTTCTTTCTCAGAAATCTTTTTTTTTTAGAGGGTTGGTACTAACTTGGGTTCTACCATCAACAAAGCATAGCATATGAAATATTAGTGAGAACTCTGTGTCAGGTCATCACTAGAGATGAGCAAATTTCTCAAAAATTTGATTCGGTCAGTTCACCGAATTTTAAAAAACAATTTGACTCGATCCAAATTTATTTGTGGTGAATATCATTAAAAACAGCTATTTCCTGGCAGCAGAGAAACTGTATAGTGGTGTAGAACACTGTTCCTTGCAGAAGCATGCATAGAGATTCTGCTGTGGTAGTGAAACAATACTGTGAGTCAGTATAACACGCAGATGACAGGCGTCACTCTTAGATTCACTTATTTTTGCAGTTATGGAGCCAAAACTGACCAAATAACTTTTAAATGTAAACTCAGCCTTACAGGTCAATGTTAGTGCCAGATATAAAGAACCATGCAGAGGCCCAAGATCCTACTAAAGCGTGAAAGAGCGCAATCCCTTTACACCGATTCACTGATTACACATAGATTTCTACAGAACCTGTTATATTAAATGAGTGGAGAGGGTATCAGCAGTGAGTTTGTGTTGACGTCACAGATTATTTTGCCGTTCCTCTGATCTGTCAGAACAATAAGCCCCAAAAAACGGATCCTGTCTGTTGATCTTCTGCCTTCACATAATCAGTAATCCATCAGTATTGCTAATGTAAAAAAAAAAAAAAAAAAAAACAGCAGTAGATCCAAAACAGAGATGACACGTGAATGGAATATTTGCATGTCTTCTGTGATTTGTACCCACTCCTGCTTTTGGCTACCAAATCATAAGTCATCTCTGATGCAAAATAGGGACCATGTCATCCAGGCGTTACAGCTGCTACATAGACAGGATACATTGTGCGTTTCATTTTTCCTTCCGTCTGACAGATCAGAAAAAGTTTCAAATAATTGGTGATGTCATCCAGGCCAAAAAGGCAAAATAGAGGCCCAGTCATGGAGTAGGGATGGTGGGAATAGCATGAGGGCCCAGTGACCCAGTGAGTGGTGAGGTAACAGCAGTGTGAGGAGACCACAGAGTGGTGAGGTGGCAGCAGCATAAGGAGACCAAAAAGTGGCCCAGTGACATAGTGGTGAGGTAGCAGCAGCATGAGGAGACCACAGAGTGATGAGGTGGCAGCATCATGAGGAGACCACAGAGTGGTGAGGTGGCAGCAGCATGAGGAGACCACAGAGTGGTGAGGTGGCAGGAGCATGAGGAGACTACAGAGGGGTGTGGTTGCAGTAGCATGAGGAGACCACAGAGTGGCCTAATGACAGAGTGTTGAAGTAGCTGCATGAATAGACTACAGAGTGATGACTATGAAGGTTCTCATTTATCCAGGTCATGGTATATCTGTAAAGAATAAATCAAGGCAACTGGACTTACTGTAGATTTCTTGAAAACGTTTCTCTCGTTCTTCCAACGAGCTTCCTCAATTTTGAGTGACTGTACAAGAATTCTCTGGGAATAAATATGTAACTGAATCAACATCTGGTAATTATACCCAGCATGGGGTCAGAGGTCATTATACCCAGCATGGGGTCAAAGGTGTTAATTCTATTATCCTAATTGGAGTCAGAAGGTGATAATGACCTCCCAGAAAGAGGTGTCAAGACAGCCTCTATTAACCACTTAAGGACCACAGGTTTATACCCCCCTAAAGACCAGGCCCTTTTTTACAAATCGGCACTACACTACTTTCACCGTTTATTGCTCGGTCATGCAACTTACCACCCAAATGAATTTTACCTCCTTTTCTTCTCACTAATAGAGCTTTCATTTGGTGGTATTTCATTGCTGCTGACATTTTTACTTTTTTTGTTATTAATCGAAATTTAACGATTTTTTTGCAAAAAAATGACATTTTTCACTTTCAGTTGTAAAATTTTGCAAAAAAAACGAGATCCATATAGAAATTTTGCTCTAAATTTATAGTTCTACATGTCTTTGATAAAAAAAAAATGTTTGGGTAAAAAAAAAATGGTTTGGGTAAAAGTTATAGCGTTTACAAACTATGGTACAAAAATGTGAATTTCCGCTTTTTGAAGCAGCTCTGACTTTCTGAGCACCTGTCATGTTTCCTGAGGTTCTACAATGCCCAGACAGTACAAACACCCCACAAATGACCCCATTTCGGAAAGTACACACCCTAAGGTATTCGCTGATGGGCATAGTGAGTTCATAGAACTTTTTATTTTTTGTCACAAGTTAGCGGAAAATGATGATTTTTTTTTATTTTATTTTTTTTCCTACAAAGTCTCATATTCCACTAACTTGTGACAAAAAATAAAAACTTCCATGAACTCATTATGCCCATCACGAAATACCTTGGGGTCTCTTCTTTCCAAAATGGGGTCACTTGTGGGGTAGTTATACTGCCCTGGCATTCTAGGGGCCCAAATGTGTGGTAAGGAGTTTGAAATCAAATTCTGTAAAAAATGACCAGTGAAATCCGAAAGGTGCTCTTTGGAATATGGGCCCCTTTGCCCACCTAGGCTGCAAAAAAGTGTCACACATCTGGTATCTACGTACTCAGGAGAAGTTGAGGAATGTGTTTTGGGGTGTCATTTTACATATACCCATGCTGGGTGAGATAAATATCTTGGTCAAATGCCAACTTTGTATAAAAAAATGGGAAAAGTTGTCTTTTGCCAAGATATTTCTCTCACCCAGCATGGGTATATGTAAAATGACACCCCAAAACACATTCCCCACCTTCTCCTGAGTACGGAGATACCAGATGTGTGACACTTTTTTGCAGCCTAGGTGGGCAAAGGGGCCCATATTCCAAAGAGCACCTTTCGGATTTCACTCGTCATTTTTTACAGAATTTGATTTCAAACTCCTTACCACACATTTGGGCCCCTAGAATGCCAGGGCAGTATAACTACCCCACAAGTGACCCCATTTTGGAAAGAAGACACCCCAAGGTATTCCGTGAGGGGCATGGCAAGTTCCTAGAATTTTTTATTTTTTGTCACAAGTTAGTGGAAAATGATGATTTTTTTTTTTTTTTTTTTTTTCATACAAAGTCTCATATTCCACTAACTTGTGACAAAAAATAAAAACTTCCATGAACTCACTATGCCCATCAGCGAATACCTTGGGGTCTCTTCTTTCCAAAATGGGGTCACTTGTGGGGTAGTTATACTGCCCTGGCATTCTAGGGGCCCGAATGTGTGGTAAGGAGTTTGAAATCAAATTCTGTAAAAAATGACCTGTGAAATCCGAAAGGTGCTCTTTGGAATATGGGCCCCTTTGCCCACCTAGGCTGCAAAAAAGTGTCACACATCTGGTATCTCTGTATTCAGGAGAAGTTGAGGAATGTGTTTTGGGGTGTCTTTTTACATATACCCATGCTGGGTGAGATAAATATCTTGGTCAAATGCCAACTTTGTATAAAAAAATGGGAAAAGTTGTCTTTTGCCAAGATATTTCTCTCACCCAGCAGGGGTATATGTAAAATGACACCCCAAAACACATTCCCCACCTTCTCCTGAGTACGGGGATACCAGATATGTGACACTTTTTTGCAGCCTAGGTGGGCAAAGGGGCCCATATTCCAAAGAGCACCTTTCGGATTTCACAGGTCATTTTTTACAGAATTTGATTTCAAACTCCTTACCACACATTTGGGCCCCTAGAATGCCAGGGCAGTATAACTACCCCACAAGTGACCCCATTTTGGAAAGAAGAGACCCCAAGGTATTCGCTGATGGGCATAGTGAGTTCATGGAAGTTTTTATTTTTTGTCACAAGTTAGTGGAATATGAGACTTTGTATGAAAAAAAAAAAAAATAAATCTGCATTTTCCACTAACTTGTGACAAAAAATAAAAAATTCTAGGAACTTGCCATGCCCCTCACGGAATACCTTGGGGTGTCTTCTTTCCAAAATGGGGTCACTTGTGGGGTAGTTATACTACCCTGGCATTTTCCAGGGGCCCTAATGTGTGGTAAGTAGGTAAATGACCTGTGAAATCCTAAAGGTGCTCTTTGGAATATGGGCCCCTTTGCCCACCTAGGCTGCAAAAAAGTGTCACACATCTGGTATCTCCGTATTCAGGAGAAGTTGGGGAATGTGTTTTGGGGTGTCATTTTACATATACCCTTGCTGGGTGAGAGAAATATCTTGGCAAAAGACAACTTTTCCCATTTTTTTATACAAAGTTGGCATTTGACCAAGATATTTCTCTCACCCAGCATGGGTATATGTAAAATGACACCCCAAAACACATTCCCCAACTTCTCCTGAGTACGGCGATACCAGATGTGTGACACTTTATTGCAGCCTAGATGCGCAAAGGTGCCCAAATTCCTTTTAGGAGGGCATTTTTAGACATTTGGATACCAGACTTCTTCTCACGCTTTGGGGCCCCTAGAATGCCAGGGCAGTATAAATACCCCACATGTGACCCCATTTTGGAAAGAAGACACCCCAAGGTATTCAATGAGGGGCATGGCGAGTTCATAGAAATTTTTTTTTTTTGGCACAAGTTAGCGGAAATTGATATTTTTAATTTTTTTCTCACAAAGTCTCCCTTTCCGCTAACTTGGGACAAAAATTTCAATCTTTCATGGACTCAATATGCCCCTCACGGAATACCTGGGGGTGTCTTCTTTCCGAAATGGGGTCACATGTGGGGTATTTATACTGCCCTGGCATTCTAGGGGCCCTAAAGCGTGAGAAGAAGTCTGGAATATAAATGTCTAAAAAATTTTACGCATTTGGTTTCCGTGAGGGGTATGGTGAGTTCATGTGAGATTTCATTTTTTGACACAAGTTAGTGGAATATGAGACTTTGTAAGAAAAAAAAAATAATAATTCCGCTAACTTGGGCCAAAAAAATGTCTGAATGGAGCCTTACAGAGGGGTGATCAATGACAGGGGGGTGATCAATGACAGGGGGGGTGATCAATGACAGGGGGGGTGATCAATGACAGGGGGGGGATCAATGACAGGGGGGGGATCAATGACAGGGGGGGGATCAATGACAGGGGGGGGATCAATGACAGGGGGGGGATCAATGACAGGGGGGGTGATCAATGACAGGGGGGGTGATCAATGACAGGGGGGGTGATCAATGACAGGGGGGGTGATCAATGACAGGGGGGGTGATCAATGACAGGGGGGGTGATCAATGACAGGGGGGGTGATCAATGACAGGGGGGGTGATCAATGACAGGGGGGGTGATCAATGACAGGGGGGGTGATCAATGACAGGGGGGGTGATCAATGACAGGGGGGGTGATCAATGACAGGGGGGTGATCAATGACAGGGGGGTGATCAATGACAGGGGGGTGATCAATGACAGGGGGGGTGATCAATGACAGGGGGGGTGATCAATGACAGGGGGGTGATCAGGGAGTCAATATGGGGTGATAACCACAGTCATTGATCACGCCCGTGTAAGGCTTCATTCAGACGTCCGTATGCATTTTGCGGATCCGATCCATCTATCAGTGCATCCGTAAAAATCATGCGGACATCTGAATGGAGCTTTACAGGGGGGTAATCAATGACAGGGGGGTGATCAGGGAGTCTATATGGGGTGATCACCACAGTCATTGATCACGCCCCTGTAAGGCTTCATTCAGACGTCCGGATGCGTTTTGCGGATCCGATCCATCTATCAGTGGATCCGTAAAAATCATGCGGACATCTGAATGGAGCTTTACAGGGGGGTAATCAATGACAGGGGGGTGATCAATGACAGGGGGGGTGATCAATGACAGGGGGGGTGATCAATGACAGGGGGGGTAATCAATGACAGGGGGGGGATCAATGACAGGGGGGGTGATCAATGACAGGGGGGGTGATCAATGACAGGGGGGGGTGATCAATGACAGGGGGGGGTGATCAATGACAGGGGGGGTGATCAATGACAGGGGGGGTAATCAATGACAGGGGGGGTAATCAATGACAGGGGGGTGATCAGGGAGTCTATATGGGGTGATCACCACAGTCATTGATCACGCCCCTGTAAGGCTTCATTCAGACGTCCGGATGCGTTTTGCGGATCCGATCCATCTATCAGTGGATCCGTAAAAATCATGCGGACATCTGAATGGAGCTTTACAGGGGGGTAATCAATGACAGGGGGGTGATCAGGGAGTCTATATGGGGTGATCACCACAGTCATTGATCATGCCCCTGTAAGGCTTCATTCAGACGTCCGGATGCGTTTTGCGGATCCGATCCATCTATCAGTGGATCCGTAAAAATCATGCGGACATCTGAATGGAGCTTTACAGGGGGGTGATCAATGACAGGGGTGTAATCAATGACAGGGGGGTGATCAGGGAGTCTATATGGGGTGATAACCACAGTCATTGATCACGCCCCTGTAAGGCTTCATTCAGACGTCCGGATGCGTTTTGCGGATCCGATCCATCTATCAGTGCATCCGTAAAAATCATGCGGACATCTGAATGGAGCTTTACAGGGGGGTAATCAATGACAGGGGGGTGATCACCACAGTCATTGATCATGCCCCTGTAAGGCTTCATTCAGACGTCTGTATGCGTTTTGCGGATCCGATCCATCTATCAGTGCATCCGTAAAAATCATGCGGACATCTGAATGGAGCTTTACAGGGGGGTGATCAATGACAGGGGTGTAATCAATGACAGGGGGGTGATCAGGGAGTCTATATGGGGTGATCACCACAATCATTGATCATGCCCCTGTAAGGCTTCATTCAGACGTCCGGATGCGTTTTGCGGATCCGATCCATCTATCAGTGCATCCGTAAAAATCATGCGGACATCTGAATGGAGCTTTACAGGGGGGTGATCAGGGAGTCTATATGGGGTGATCACCACAGTCATTGATCATGCCCCTGTAAGGCTTCATTCAGACGTCCGGATGCGTTTTGCGGATCCGATCCATCTATCAGTGGATCCGTAAAAATCATGCGGACGTCTGAATGGAGCTTTACAGGGGGGTAATCAATGACAGGGGGGTAATCAATGACAGGGGGGTGATCAGGGAGTCTATATGGGGTGATCACCACAGTCATTGATCACGCCCCTGTAAGGCTTCATTCAGACGTCCGGATGCGTTTTGCGGATCCGATCCATCTATCAGTGGATCCGTAAAAATCATGCGGACGTCTGAATGGAGCTTTACAGGGGGGTGATCAATGACAGGGGGGTAATCAATGACAGGGGGTGATCAGGGAGTCTATATGGGGTGATCAGGGGTGATCAGGGGCTAATAAGGGGTTAATAAGTGACGGGGGGGGGGGGGGTAGTGTAGTGTAGTGGTGCTTGGTGCTACTTTACTGAGCTACCTGTGTCCTCTGGTGGTCGATCCAAACAAAGGGGACCACCAGAGGACCAGGTAGCAGGTATATTAGACGCTGTTATCAAAACAGCGTCTAATATACCTGTTAGGGGTTAAAAAAAACACATCTCCAGCCTGCCAGCGAACGATCGCCGCTGGCAGGCTGGAGATCAACTCTCTTACCTTCCGTTCCTGTGAGCGCGCGCGCCTGTGTGCGCGCGTTCACAGGAAATCTCGGCTCACGCGAGATGACGCCTATTGGCGTTAGCGTAGCCTGGGGGAGCCGCCGCAATGACGCCTTTCGGCGTTACAGTTGCGGGAAGTGGTTAAAGTTTGGCTTCTCCATTTTTACGTAGATGGGCTCCTTCACACCTCATTTGTACCATTCGGCCTCCTTATCCAAAACACGTACTTGACTGTCTTCAAAGGTGTGACCTGTTTCTTTTAGATGCAAGTACACGACTGAATCTTGACCAGAGGTTTTGGCTCTTCTATGCTGAGCCATACGCTGATGTAGTTGTTGTTTTATTTTGCCGATATACAGTTCTGAGCATTCCTCATTGCACTGGACCAGTGAGGGCGAGAAGCATGACAGACGCAAGAATATGGTTATCCCATATGTAGCTGGGGTGTCTGAGAAACTCAAAAGGATTTTTAATAAACATCACATCCCTGTCTGCTTTAAACCCAGCAACACACTGAGGCAACAACTGGTTCACCCAAAAGACCCATCGCCTAAACACAAGATGGACAACATTGTGTACGCAGTCCAGTGCAATGAGGAATGCTCAGAACTGTATATCGGCTAAACAAAACAACAACTACATCAGCGTATGGCTCAGCATAGAAGAGCCAAAACCTCTGGTCAATATTCTGCCGTGTACTTACATCTAAAGGAAACAGGTCACACCTTTGAAGACAGTCAAGTACGTGTTTTGGATTAGGAGGCCAATTGGTACAAACGAGGTGTGAAGGAGGCCATCAACGTAAAAATGGAGAAGCCAAGCTTGAATAGAGGCGGGGGGGTTAGACATCTATTGTCTGCCACATACAATGCTGTCTTGACACCTCTTTCTAGGAGGTCATTATCACCTTCTGACTCCAATTAGGATAATAGAATCAACACCTTTGACCCCATGCTGGGTATAATGGCCTCTGACCCCATGCTGGGTATAATTACCAGATGTTGATTCAGTTACATATTTATTCCCAGAGAATTATTGTACAATTATTCAGAATTGAGGAAGCTTATTGGAAGAATGGGTGAAACGTTTTCATGAAATCTACAGTAAGTCCAGTTGCCTTGATTTATTCTTTACAGATATACAGAGTGGTGAGGTGGCAGCAGCATGAGGAGACCACAGAGTGGTGAGGTGGCAGCAGCAGCATGAGGAGACCACAGAGTAGTGTAAAACTGTTCCATGTACAATGCCCTCAATAGACAAGTGTGTACTGCCTCCGACTGGAGAAGAAAAAGCTCATTTCACTTCTTTACTGTAAGAATTGTGGATCTGTGGAATAGACTTCCTCAGGATGTTGTCACAGAAGGAACAGTAGACAGTTTTAAAAAGGGTTTGGATGAATTCTTAAAATAAAATTAATTCATTCATTAAATAACATTAATGCTTGTGAAAACGTGTAGAAATCTGAGTCTCATTGCCTTCTGGCATTCGCATACCCACCTATCCCTTCGTTGAACTTGATGAACTTATGTCTTTTTTCAACTATGTAACTATGTAATAGTAGCTGAAGCAAGTAGCCAGAAGAAACAGGTCTCTTTTGACAAAGTTTAGGTGTGGCACCATGGATGATCTAGTCTAATGCATCAGGCACTGGTGTGTGGAAATCCTGGCTGATCCACAGCTGATTCATCTTCATAAAGGTCAGTTTATACACATTTTTGGTGGACAGACGAGTTCTCCTTGGGGTAACTATGGCCCCCTCTGCACTAAACGCCCACTCTAATACCGCACTGCTGGCCGGGTAGGAAAGCTTGTCCAGGGCAAACTCGACCAGTTTTGGCCACAAATCAAGTTTGGCTGCCCAGTAGTCCAGGGGTTCTTTGATATGGGGTGGCAGGGTGCACTCCAAGTATGCCACAACCTGCTGTCTCATGTTCTGCTCTATGTCTACCTGCTGCTGCTGGTGTGGTGAGTAGTTTCTTCAGTAGGCAGGTGAAGAAAACAGCTCAGCAGCGACTCTAGACTTACTGTAAGTTGCTGCTGATGGAGCTGATACTGCCCCTGCCCCCATTTCCCCCCGACAGCCATGGCAGTGGAACATTAGTGCAGAGGGCCCTCCCGGTCAGACCTGTGTGAGGATAGATAATGCAGCATATAAGCAGCGGCCAACTGACTACATAGGATGTCTCAATAGTAGTTCAGTTTGTCCTCCCTCTCACCAGTTGGAAAAAATGCCCCCATTTTGGACCGGTAGCGAGGGTCTAATAAGATGGAGAGCCAGTAGTCATCCCTCTGCCAAATGGTGACAATTCGGCTGTCACTACTAGCTACTACAAGCAACTAAGCATGCATTGGGCCATTTGCGCAATGGACTCGGAGGGACTCCCTTCCTCCATCTCCACTTCATACTGCCATGGTGTGTCTGGGTCATCTGCCTCATCTTATTCATCGCCCTGTAGCTCCTCTGGCTGCTCCTGCTTCTCCTCTCCTGTCACCTCTACAAAAAAAACACCCATTTCTCTACACATTGCTTGTGCACGATTGTCCTCCTCCTCCTCCAGATCAGCTCCCACAGTGCTCATGTGGCCATGAGATGTAGGTGCCACGTCTCCTGTCCGCTGGCCAGCCAGATTTAGCAGCATCTGTTCCAGTACACGAATTAGTGGAATGACGACGTTCATCCAGTAGTCCTGGCAACTGACAAATAAAGTGGCCTCTTTGGCTCCTTAAGGACCTGCACCATACATGTATGGCGCAGTCACTGATAGCCGGCTCCCTGCTGCATGCCTGCGCATTAACCCTTGATACTGACCGCGGCACGTGTGATGTGTGGACGGAGAGAGAGAGCAGTCATCGGGTCACGGCGCTGCTGTGACGGAGACCCAATGGCAGGGAAAGCAGCCTGATGCCTTCCTTAGGCATCGTGGCTGCCTTTCGTGACAGCCTGAGAGATCCATCCCCCTGAATCTCACAGGAAAGCAGGCTGTAAGTGTATTACAATCTGTAATACACTTACAGCCAATGTTTCACAATACAGAAGTATTGTGATGCATTGTAAAGGGGTTCAGACCCCCAAAGGTGGAAGTCCTAGAGTGGGACAAAAAAGAAAGTGTAAAAAAAAGTTAAAAAAAAAAAAAAAAGTTTCAAGTTAAAAAAAAGTGTCCTTTTCCCAAAATAAAGGGAAAAAATAGGGAAAAAAAGAAAAGTATATCACATGACTTAACCCCTCAGATGAACACAGTCACCTAACATTAATAAAAGTGCAACAAGCGATCAAAAAGGCATATGCCCCCCAAAATAATACCAATCTAACCATAAACTCATCTTGCAAAATATGAGCCCAAACCTAAGACAATCGCCCAAAAAATAAAAAAAACTAAGGATACACTAAAACATATTTTTTTTTCAAAAATGCAGAGCTGGTGCTGCCATTTTCGCAAATAAATAATAGCTTGAGACTCTCCACCTCGACTTGGCACGAGCCATCAGTTCTCTGGAAGAGTCCACCACTTGGAAAGGGAGGAACAGCAGCACTTGACCAGGAGCACATTCAGCTTCTGCACCGTTGGATGAGAGCACACATACTGTTGTCTCTTGGCAATCTCTTCGGTGATCGATTGCTGATGGAAAGACTGATGAGGAGGTGGAGGAGCAGGAGCATCAGGACCAGTAGATAATGGGAAGGACAGACAGCTGCCTTTGGCTGAGGTGGTGGAGCCTTGACTGCATGAAATCATTGGAGCCAGGGTTCTCCCAGGCCATTTTATAGTAATGCTGCATGTGTTGGCGCAGGGCCGTGGTGCCAACATTGGCACTCTGACCACGCTTCACCTTCTGCCCTAAAATTCGGCAAATGGCCATACTCACCTCCTCTGGCCGCTTAAAAAAAACTGCTACACCGCCGAGTAAGCCATTTTCCCCACCAACACTCTGCGCTGACTGCCTGCTACTGCTGCCTTCATGTATCCCAGCACAGCTACTTTCGGGGAAGGTAGGCTCCTGCGAAGCGCGTAGTCTACCCCGGGCATGTTTGGCTCCCGACCTCCTACTGCTGCTGCCCTGCTGAATCCTGGCCACGCTACCGACTTGCTAGCTCTACCGCTGCCTCATGCGCAAGCAGCCACCCTCTTCTCTTGATGATAATGAAGCTCCTTCTTCTCCCGGCTCCCAAATGCGATAGACTACATCATCATCATCCGCTACTGTTTGCATGTCACTGATGTCCCCCTCAACGGTCCCAGGGCCAGAAGCCTAACCGCTCACAACACTAGCTCCCACGCGACTCTCGTCATCACTACTTGCTCGCCTACCAGAGGAAGCGGTGGATGTCTCCTTCAGATCTTGGCTTGGCAGTAGCTGCTGTCTGGTACAAGAACCTTTAGATTAGTGGTATTCTTTGATATCAATTCAGGTACCCTAAAATGACATCACATAAACCAAGAAGATAGTGGGTTACCTTTAAAACATAACTTTTAATGATAAATTAAACGCTCATATGTGAATAAGTGCAAGTGCAATTTAAATGAGCAGGGTATAACTTACCCCAATTGTGGTATGTACGTAGTGGTCTAAGGAGGGGAGAGGATAGGGGGAAAAGGGGGCTGCTGGGTTTCTGCCCCTACTGTGCACCCTAAATATAGAATCCCTATCCTGACCACCGCACACCTCCTATACCGTCCCTATATGCCTCCCTGAACAGTGCAATGACTGCCCAGCTTTGTCCTGAAGGGGAAGGGAAGAGGGGAGTAGGATACACTAAATCACAAACCCACCTTTACCATGTGTTGTGTACCCAGGTCCCTGGGACACAACCACTCTAACACAACGCTTGAATTAGAAAAAAACATGCGTCCTGCATATCTAAGAACTCAGGCGTCACAGATCATGTGAACACCCATATTCAATGGTAAGAATAGATGCTGGAATCTACACTTAAAAGACACCATATGACAACCCGACGCGTTTCTCTGGTCTTGCCAGTTCATCAGGGGCCTTGACACATTGGTGTCAGCAACAAAAATGGAGGAGGGGGTCAACACAAGCGTAACAAAAAAGTACACAGTAACCAGTGACGATAACTGTCTCGGTATTAATGTCAATTCACAACCGCCCAGTGTATTGGCGATATACAATTATGCCAGAACTACATAGGGCGATTTAAACAAGAAGATTACTTATCTTAGGAGAGACAGTCAGTGGACATGTTCCCAAGATTGCAGGCCTAGCGATATGTTTCCCGCTGGCCCGGCAGCTGGACTCCGCGTATGGCAGCACCGCTCCAACAGCCGGCACGGCCACACTATTTAAAGCCGCCCGCGCTGTCCCAAGAACGCCCATCTTTCCCATCACATGACCCATCATGTGACCACAAATGTCATGGTCACGTGGGGTGTCATGTGATCGCAGGTCCTGCAAACACACTGTGTCGGAACAAGGTATGTGGGGAGGCTGTCAAGTGAGGGGCGGGCAAGAAGTGTTCAAGCCCCGCCCACCTCTCCCGCATACAAAAGAAGCCCTACAGAGGTATTAGATATTAACGCCCGTGGAGATAGAGCGGTAACTTTTGTGCAGGGGTTAACTTGAAGGGCAATGCACCCCCGCAACTTATATTAAGCTAAGATATCAAATCCATGTATGGGGGCAGCTGTTCAACACCTAATAGTGCCAAAACAGTTGCCCAGAGTATTTAGCGCCAGTGGAGGATTCAAAGGTGATGAGCTAAAATCATTCACATTGCCCCCCACCAAAAACGTGGGGACTTTACAGATGCATTCACTAGTCATGAAAATGTTAAAGAATATATATGTCTGCAGCAAGATAGACAGAGTAATCTGAGCCTATATGGGAGCTGCGCAGGGGGGTTGGGGTTCTTTCAAATGAAACAGCCGAATAATAGCTGTTCATTTAGACCTCTCGGTTGGACACTTTTTAGTTCAAAAATCCACCAAGTTTCTCTTTGAAGGACTTTATGGTCCCAATCTCCCCCCCAATGCCCATAAACCGGACCTGTGAAAAGTCCCCCCCATGGACCGATGTCACATGGCGCGCCAGGGTGGTATCTTTTCCTTGGCGTAGATCCCCCAGGTGTTCCCCTATCCTCCTGCGCAGCTCCCGTCTTGTCTTGCCCACATATTCCAGGCCACAACCACATTGTGCCCGGTATATTACTCCTCTTGTGCGGCAATTCACAAATTGTTTAATCTCATGTTTTGTGGGTCACATGGCTCCTAAAAGTAATGCCCTGCCTGATATACGGGCATGCAATACATCCACCACAGTGGTACGAGCCACGAGGTGGTCTCAACCAAGTTGTTGGTGCTGTAGTTGTCCCAGAGTAGTGGCTATGTACCACATGATCCCGTATATTGCGTCCTCTGCGGTAAGTTACTTGAGGATTGGGGGTCACCATTTAAGCTATATCGGAATCCAGCAAAAGGGTTCCCCAATGTCTCGTCAGAATTATTTTGATCTCCTCCGCACCCACATCATATGTGCCAATCAGGCGTATCACATTCTTTTCACTATGAGGTCCATTCGGATGCAATAAACCTGTGCGATCAGAAGTGAGTGCTCTTTGATACGCCTTTCTCAGCACATAGTCTGGGAAACCTTTTGCAAGAAACCTCTGGCGGAGGTCCACTGCCTGTTCCTTAAACTGCCGGATGGTAGAACAATTCCTCCTCATACGGAGGTATTGTCCTGTGGGGATCCCTTGTTTGAGTGGCTCCGGATGATAACTCCCCCAATCAAGGAGGGAGTTAGTGACCGTTGGTTTTCTAAACGTTTCCGTGCAGATTTCCCCCTCAGGTCCTCTATCAATATGAATGTCCAGGAACAGCAGGGACTGTACAGATGTCTCATATGTGAACCGCAGACCCAAGTTGTTTGCATTGAGGGTCTCGACTAGTTGTGAGAAGGTGTTCACCGACCCCCGCCAAATGATAATCCTCCACTGGCGCTAAATACTCTGAGCAACTGTTCTGGCACTATTAGGTGTTAAACAGCTGCCCCCATACATGGATTTGACATCTTAGCTTAATATAAGGTGCGGGGGTGCATTGCCCTTTAACCGCCTCCGGACCGCCTAACGCACGGATGCGTCCTGGAGGTGGCCGATTCATTCCTCCTGGACGCATCCGATTTTGGTCAGAGCCGGCCCGCGCATGAGCAACGTGGGCCGGCAAAAGTTAGAGGAGTATTTCGTCAGCAACCTGCCAGCCAATGATCGTCGCTGGCAGGTTGCTGATTTTTAAAAAATCGAATCACAAGCCATCTAACACCTTATATTTATAAATATAAGGTGTTAAATGACTTCTCTGCTCCTCTGCTGGTCCTTTTGGTCGCTTGGTTCCAGCAGAGGAGCAGACATCACAGTGAGTACCCACCAACACCACACTTAGCCCCAGATCACCCCCCATCACCCCAATTAACCCCTTGATCCCCCCTTGATCGCCCCTGTCAATCACCTAGTGAAAGGGAAAAAAGTGATCAGTGTAAACTGTCACTTTTTTTTTTTACTGGTATTGACTGATAGGTTTTAGATAGTTTAGGCCCCTTGGTTAGTTAGTTAGCGTCGGTTAGCGCCCAGCCCACCGCACCGCAGTCACTGATTCGCGTATCGCTAATCAGCTTTTGTACTTTTATAGTATCTGTAAGTGATCAAAACTGATCACAGTCAGATCTATAATAGTATTAGTGTCACCTTAGCTCGCCCTCCACCCAAAACGCAGTGTTTGCCCGATCAGGCCTGATCGGTCGCCCACACGTGCGTTCACCCACGCCAGCCCCGCCGCAGTGACAAAAAAAAATAATATTTTTTGATCACTGCACAATCACTTTACAAGCGCTGCGGCGATAAAAAAAAATCAGTTTTGATATTTTTTTATCAATCGCAGCAGCCTCCGGTACTTCGCTAGCCTCCCATTTGTAAGACAGGCTTGCTTTTTTTCTTGGGTAGTCTCAGGGAATACCCCTAAATTTAGTAGTCCAAATGTCAAACAGGGGGTATTCTTCTGAAGAGGCCTACAGGATTCTGACCCAGTCGGATGAGGAATGGGAACCCTCATCTGATGAATCTAGCGGGTCAGAATATGAACCTGTAGAAAGCAGTGGCAGTCTGACCCAAAGTTCGGACGAGGAGGTTGTGGTCCCTGATAGCACCAGGCGTACCCGGCCCCGTGTCGCTAGACCACAGGTTGCGCAGGATCCGTTTCAAGGGCAGCAGAGTGGGGCTGGCGCTGTGAGGCATACACCAGCAGCGCAGCCCATCCTGGACCTAGTACCAGCACTGCCGTACAACATGGTGAAGTGGCGAGCACCAGAAGGGCAGTTGAAGCTGGTACGGTGGCACGTGCAATAGTTACCCCGTCGCAGCCACTGCACAGACAGGCCCCTAGAGCCCCTAGAGTCCCTGAGGTGCTGGCAAACCCTGATTGGCAGTCCCCAACTTCAGCCGCACCTGTAGTTCCCCCTTTCACCGCCCAGTCTGGAGTTCGGGTTGAGACAGCTCAGATCGGTTTGAGCTGTTTTTGACTGCGGAGCTCTTGGACTTAGTCGTGGCAGAAACAAATCGGTATGCCACTCAATTTATAGCCGCCAACCCGGGAAGCTTTTATGCCCACCCTTTCCGGTGGAAACCAGTCCAAGTTTCCGAAATTAAAATTTTTCTGGGCCTTCTCCTCAACATGGGTCTAACCAAAAAGCATGAATTGCGGTCATATTGGTCCACGAACCCAATTCATCACATGCCCATGTTTTCTGCTGCTATGTCCATGACACTATTTGAGACCATCCTGCGTTTCCTGCACTTTAGCGACAACAGCAGCTCCCTTCCCAGAGGCCACCCAGCTTTTGACCGGCTCCACAAAATTCGGCCCCTCATAGACCACTTCAACAACAAATTTGCAGATTTGTATACCCCTGAGCAAAACATCTGCGTAGACGAGTCCCTTATACATTTTGCCGGGCGCCTTGGCTTCAAACAATACATCCCAAGCAAGCACGCCAGGTATGGGGTCAAATTGTATAAGCTCTGTGAAAGGGCCACAGACTATACCCACAAATTTCGGATCTATGGGGGAAAAGATCAGACCCTGGAGCCGGTCGGTTGCCCTGACTACCTGGGGAGCAGTGGGAAGACAGTCTGGGACTTGGTGTCACCCTTATTTGGCAAGGGGTACCATCTTTATGTGGACAATTTTTACACAAGTGTGCCCCTCTTCAAGCATTTGTTCCTAGAACAGATTGGCTGCTGTGGCACCACAGACCTAGTCGCCGGGGCTTTTCCCAACGGCTCGTTACCACCCATCTTGCAAGGGGGGAGAGGGCTGCCTTGTGTAACGAAGAACTGCTTGCGGTGAAATGGAGAGACAAGCGTGACGTTTACATGCTCTCCTCCATTCACGCAGACACAACAATACAAATTGAACGGGCAACCAGTGTCATTGAAAAGCCCCTCTCAGTCCACGACTATAACCTTCACATGGGAGGGGTGGACTTCAATGACCAGATGTTGGCTCCCTATTTAGTTTCCCGATGCACCAGACGCTGGTATTGGAAGGTGTCTGTATATTTGATTCAATTGGCTGCATATAATAGTTTTGTTCTCTACAGTAAGGCTGGGAGAACAGGATCCTTCCTCAAATTTCAGGAAGAGATCATCGAGAACCTCCTGTATCCAGGAGGTTCCGTGGCCCAATCCACCAGTGTAGTGAGCCGTCTACACGAGCGACATTTCCCGAATGTCGTTGCTGGTACCTCAACCCAACCGTCACCCCGAAAAAGATGCAGTGTCTGTAGCAGGAGTGGAATAAGGCATGACACCCGCTATTTCTGTCCTGACTGCCCTGACCACCCTGCCCTATGCTTAGGGGAGTGTTTCTGGAAGTACCACACACAGGTACACTTAGCATAGGGATTGCATCTCACAGGACAGGCACACAGGGCTATTAGGGCCCTTACACTCACAGCTGCTGCAAAAAAAGTCGGTGTATGCTGCGCTGCAAGACGAGATTTCTCCTCTGCAGTAAAAGATACGTTTGCCGAGGTATATGAGCTGAGGAGGCGGCGGTGTTCATATACTTTGGCAAACACTTTGTATATACAAAAAAATTTAAAAATCCCGGCAATGATTTATTCATTCACATCGATTGATGTGAATGGAGAAATCTGGTTTGCCAGGGCATACGGGCAAAGTGGGTATGGATGTTGGGCGGAGCTCCTATGTCCTGGCAGATGCCTTTCCCCTCCTTTTTTTTTTTTGCCAGAGATTTTTTCAACCACATTGGTCGATGCGAATGAAGAAATCTGTGCCGTTCATTTTTTCTTTCAGCCCAGAGGCTGAACGAAAAAAAAAATATCTCATTACCCGTATGCTCAATATAAGGAGAATAGCAGAAACTCCTAATGCTGGCATACATGTAATGATTGCGGAGACCCTCAAATGCCAGGGCAGTACAAACACCCAACAAATGACCCCATTTTGGAAAGAAGACACCCCAAGGTATTCGCTGAGGGGCATATTGAGTCCATGAAAGATTTAAATTTTTGTCCCAAGTTAGCGGAAAGGGAGACTTTGTGAGGAAAAAAAATAATAATTCCGCTAACTTGTGGCAAAAAAAAAATAATTCTATGAACTCGCCATGCCCCTCATTGAATACCTTGGGGTGTCTTCTTTCCAAAATGGGGTCACATGTGGGGTATTTATACTGCCCTGGCATTTTAGGGGCCCTAAAGCGTGAGAAGAAGTCTGGAATCCAAATGTCTAAAAATGCCCTCCTAAAAGGAATTTGGGCCCCTTTGCGCATCTAAGCTGCAAAAAAGTGTCACAGATCTGGTATCGCCGTACTCAGGAGAAGTTGGGGAATGTGTTTTGGGGTGTCATTTTACATATACCCATGCTGGGTGAGATAAATATCTTGGTCAAATGCCAACTTTGCATAAAAAAATGGGAAGAGTGTTCTTTGCCAAGATATTTCTCTCACCCAGCATGGGTATATGTAAAATGACACCCCAAAACACATTGCCCAACTTCTCCTGAGTACGGCAATACCACATGTGTGACACTTTTTTGCAGCCTAGGTAGGCAAAGGGGCCCATATTCCAAAGAGCACCTTTAGGATTTCACAGGTCATTTTTTACACATTTTAATTTCAAACTACTTACCACACATTATGGCCCCTAAATTGCCAGGGCAGTATAACTACCCCACAAATAACCCCATTTTGGAAAGAAGACACCCCAAGGTATTCCGTGAGGGGCATGGCGAGTTCCTAGAATTTTTTATTTTTTGTCACAAGTTAGCGGAAAATGATGATTTTTTTCTTTTTCTTTTTTTCTTACAAAGTCTCATATTCCACTAATTTGTGACAAAAAATAAAAACTTCCATGAACTCACTATGCCCATCACAAAATACCTTGGGGTGTTTTCTTTCCAAAATGGGGTCACTTGTCGGGTAGTTATACTTCCCTGGCATTCTAGGGGCCCTAATGTGTGGTAAGTAGTTTGAAATCAAAATGTGTAAAAAATGACCTGTGAAATCCTAAAGGTGCTCTTTGGAATGTGGGCCCCTTTGCCCACCTAGGCTGCAAAAAAGTGTCACACATCTGGTATCACCGTACTCAGGAGAAGTTGGGGAATGTGTTTTGGGGTGTCATTTTACATATACCGATGCTGGGTAAGAGAAATATCTTGGTCAAATGCCAACTTTGCATATAAAAATGGGAAAAGTTTTTTTTTGCCGAGATATTTATCTCACCCAGCATGGGTATATGTAAAATGACACCCCAAAACACATTGCCCAACTTCTCCTGAGTACGGTGATACCAGATGTGTGACACTTTTTTGCAGCCTAGGTGGGCAAAGGGACCCACATTCCAAAGAGCACCTTTAGGATTTCACAGGTCATTTTTTACACATTTTGATTTCAAACTACTTACCACACATTAGGGCCCCTAAATTGCCAGGGCAGTATAACTACCCCACAATTGACCCCATTTTGGAAAGAAGACACCCCAAGGTATTTTTTGATGGGCATAGTGAGTTCATGGAAGTTTTTATTTTTGTCACAAGTTAGTGGAATATGAGACTTTGTAAGAAAAAAAAATAAAATCATCATTTTCCGCTAACTTGTGACAAAAAATAAAAAGTTCTATGCACTCACTATGCCCATCAGCGAATACCTTAGGGTGTCTACTTTCCGAAATGGGGTCATTTGTGAGTGTTTGTACTGTCTGGCCATTGTAGAACCTCAGGAAACATGACAGGTGCTCAGAAAGTCAGAGGTGCTTAAAAAAGCGGAAATTCACATTTTTGTACCATAGTTTGTAAACGCTATACTTTTTTTTTATCCAAACATTTTTTTTTTATCAAAGACATGTAGAACAATAAATTTACAGAAAAATTTATATATGGATGTCGTTTTTTTTAAAAAAATTTTACAACTGAAAGTGAAAAATGTAATTTTTTTGCAAAGATTTCGGTCAATTTTGATTAATATCAAAAAAAGTAAAAATGTCAGCAGCAATGAAATACCACCAAATGAAAGCTCTATTAGTGAGAAGAAAAGGAGGTAAAATTCATTTGTGTAATAAGTTGCATGACCGAGCAATAAACGGTAAAAATAGTGTAGTGCAGAAGTGTAAAAAGTGGCCTGGTCATTAAGGGTGTTTAAGCTAGGGGGGCTGAAGTGGTTAAGTTAAGACATATATTTTTTCGTATTAATACACCACCAAGAAAAGTACACTGCTCAAAAAAATAAAGGGAACACTTAAACAACACAATGTAACTCCAAGTCAATCACACTTCTGTGAAATCAAACTGTCCACTTAGGAAGCAACACTGAGTGACAATCAATTTCACATGCTGTTGTGCAAATGGGATAGACAACAGGTGGAAATTATAGGCAATTAGCAAGACACCCCCAATAAAGGAGTGGTTCTGCAGGTGGTGACCACAGACCTCTTCTCAGTTCCTATGCTTCCTGGCTGATGTTTTGGTCACTTTTGAATGCTGGCGGTGCTTTCACTCTAGTGGTAGCATGAGACGGAGTCTACAACCCACACAATTGGCTCAGGTAGTGCAGCTTATCCAGGATGGCACATCAATGCGAGCTGTGGCAAGAAGGTTTGCTGTGTCTGTCAGCGTAGTGTCCAGAGCATGAAGGCGCTACCAGGAGACAGGCCAGTACATCAGGAGACGTGGAGGAGGCCGTAGGAGGGCAACAACCCAGCAGCAGGACCACTACCTCCGCCTTTGTGCAAGGAGGAACAGGGGGAGCACTGCCAGAGCCCTGCAAAATGACCTCCAGCAGGCCACAAATGTGCATGTGTCTGCTCAAACGGTCAGAAACAGACTCCATGAGGGTCATATGAGGGCCCGACGTCCACAGGTGGGGGTTGTGCTTACAGCCCAACACCGTGCAGGACGTTTGGCATTTGCCAGAGAACACCAAGATTGGCAAATTCTCTACTGGCGCCCTGTGCTCTTTACAGATGAAAGCAGGTTCACACTGAGCATATGTGACAGACGTGACAGAGCCTTGAGACGCCGTGGAGAACGTTCTGCTGCCTGCAACATTCTCCAGCATTACCGGTTTGGCATTGGGTCAGTAATGGTGTGGGGTGGCATTTCTTTGGAGGGCCGCATAGCCCTCCATGTGCTCGCCAGAGGTAGCCTGACTGCCATTAGGTACCGAGATGAGATCCTCAGACCCCTTGCGAGACCATATGCTGGTGTGTTTGGCCCTGGGTTCTTCCTAATGCAAGACAATGCTAGACCTCATGTGGCTGGAGTGTGTCAGCAGTTCCTGCAAGACGAAGGCATTGATGCTATGGACTGGCCCGCCCGTTCCCCAGACCTGAATCCAATTGAGCACATCTGGGACATTATGTCTCGCTCTATCCACCAACGTCACGTTGCACCACAGACTGTCCAGGAGTTGGCAGATGCTTTAGTCCAGGTCTGGGAGGAGATCCCTCAGGAGACCGTCCGCCACCTCATCAGGAGCATGCACAGGCGTTGTAGGGAGGTCATACAGGCACGTGGAGGCCACACACACTACTGAGCCTCATTTTGACTTGTTTTAAGGACATTACATCAAAGTTGGATCAGCCTGTAGTGTGTTTTTCTACTTTAATTTTGAGTGTGACTCCAAATTCAGACCTCCATGGGTTGAAAAATTTGATTTCCATTTTTAATTTTTGTGTGATTTTGTTGTCAGCACATTCAACTATGTAAAGAACAAAGTATTTCAGAAGAATATTTAATTAACTCAGATCTAGGATGTGTTATTTTTGTGTTCCCTTTATTTTTTTGAGCAGTGTATAACAACGTAAATTCACAGCAGAACAGTAATAAGACGTACTTATATTTTCTATTTATACACCCCGTAAATAGCTGTAGTACAATATAACTTTACCTCAGAACAGCTAATAAGATGTACGTATGTTTCCTATTAACCTCCCTGAACGTGACTCAGGGTTAATTTTCACTGCCAGGAGCGGTAACCGCGAGTCACGCTTGGGGTAACATTGCAGAGTCCCTTCACCTTCTGCCGGCGATCCGGCGATGTCCTCCGCTGAGAGTGCCGGTGTTCTGCCTGATCTCTATACCTTGCAAAAAGTCTATACCAGTAGTGACGCGGCCGCACAGGAATCAGCTGGAGGAGGGTGTGCGCGGCACTGCGCAAGCGCACATCCACTGGCTTAGGAAAGAATTGTTGCAGCACCGAGATAGAAGTACTTCGTGCACCGCGCGTGCGCACTTAGGGGTATAGAGATTTTGAAGCGCACAATGTTGCATCAGATCTCCCTACCCCTGAGTGCGCACGCGTGCACAAATCATCAGTTGCAGTTCATCCTGATTTGATCTGATGATTTGTGCGCATCAGGGGTAGGGAGATCTGATGCAGCATTTTGCGCTGCAAAATCTCTATACACCTAAGTGCGCACGCGCGGTGCACAAAGTACTTCTTTCGCGGCGCTGCAATGACTCTTTCCTAAGCCAGTGGATGTGCGCTTGCGCAGCGCTGCGCACACCCTCCTCCAGCTGATTGCTGTGCGGCCGCGTCACTTCCGGTATATACTTTTCGCAAGGTATAGAGATCTGGCAGAACACCGGCCGGCATTTGACTTCCTGGTTCCGTTCCCTGCAAGCAGCAACTGTGCATGGGAGCGGAACTGGGCAGGAAATTCTAATAAATATAAACATAAAAAGTAACAAACACACATAAAAGAGGTTATACATTGTAATCTGAGAGGATTACACTGTATAACCTCAGATCTGACATTTGATGACTGTACAGTGCCACTCGCCTGCCATTTTACTGTCATTTGTGCCCATAAAATATTTATGCAAAATATTTTAAATACTGCAATAATATTCTGGGTTTAAAAAAACTCCCATTTTTGGTAATACCCTACATCTGGGGCCTTTGCTGCATTTGTCACTGTGAAATACAAGTTTGAAATACTGCAATAATATTCAAGCGTTAGATAGTGCTGTTTTGTTCTGGTATAAAGAAAACAAAATTAGTTTTTTGCAATACCCTACATCTCGTGTCTTTGCTACATTTGTCACAATAAAATACAAGCTTGAAATACTGCAATTATATTCTGGGTTTAAAAAAATACCAATTTTTTGCAATACCCTACATCTGGGGCCTTTGCTGCATTTGTCACAGTAAAATACAAGCTTGAAATACTGCAATAATATTCTGGGTTTAAAAATAAAAAAACACCCATTTTTGGCAATACCCTACATCTGGGTCCTTTGCTGCATTTGTCACTGTGAAATACAAGTGTGAAATACTGTAAAGATATTCTGGGTTTGAAAAAAACAACCATTTTTGGAAATACCTTACATTTGAGGCCTTTGCTGCATTTGTCACAGTAAAATACAAGAGTTAGATAGTGCTGTTTTGTTCTAGTATAAAGAAAAAAAATGGATTTTTTGCAATACCCTACATCTCGTGTCTTTGCTACATTTGTCACAATGAAATACAAGCTTGAAATACTGCAATTATATTCTAGGTGCAAAAAAACATCCATTTTTTGTAATACCCTACATCTGTAACGTTTGCTGCATTTGTCATTGTGAAATACAGGCGTTAGATAGTTCTGTTATATTCGGGTATTAAGAAAACACCCATTTTGGGCAAGATAATACATTTGTCACAGTGAAATATAAGCTTGAAATACTGCATTTATATTTTGGTTAAAAAAAATATATATATATATATTTTTTGCAATACTCTACATCTGTTGCCTTTGCTGCATTTGTCACAGTAAAATACAAGCATTAGATAGTGCTGTTTTGTTCTGGCATAAAGGAAAAAAAAAGATTTTTTCCAATACCCTACATCTGGTGCCTTTGCTACATTTGTCACAATGAAATACAAGCTTGAAATATTGCAATTATATTCTGGATTTTAAAAAAAACACCCATTTTTTGTAATACCCTACATCTGTGGCCTTTACTGCATTTGTCACAGTAAAATACAGGCGTTAGATAGTGCTGTTATATTCTGGTATTAAAAAAACACCTATTTTGGGCAAGATTATAAATCTGCGGCCTTTGTTGCATTTGTCACAGTGAACTAAAAGCTTGAAATACTGCAATTATATTCTGGGTTAAAAAAAACACCCATTTTTTGCAATACCCTACATCTGGGGCCTTTGCTGTATTTGTCACAGTAAAATACATGCATTAGATAGTGCTGTTTAGTTCTGGTATAAAGAAAAAATAATAATTTGCAATACCCTACATCTGGTGTCTTTGCTACATTTGTCACAATGAAATACAAGATTGAAATACTGCAATTATATTCTGGGTTTAAAAAAACACCATTTTTTTTGTAATACCCTACATCTGTGGCCTTTGCTGCATTTGTCACAGTGAAATTCAGGCGTTAGTGCTGTTATATTCTGGTATTAAAAAAACACCCATTTTGGGCAAGATAATAAATTTGCGGCCTTTGTTGCATTTGTCACAGTGAAATACAAGATTGAAATACTGCACTAATATTCTCAGTTTAAAAAAACACCAATTTTTGGCAAGACACTACATCTGGGGCCTTTGCTGCACTTGTCACTGTGAAATACAAGAGTGAAATACTGCAAAGATATTCTGGGTTTGAAAAAAACACCCATTTTTGGCAATACCCTACATTTGAGGCCTTTGCTGCATTTGTCACAGTGAAATACAAGCTTAAAATTCTGCAATAATATTCTGGGTTTAAAAAAACACAAATTTTTTGCAATACCCTACATCTGAAGCCTTTGCTGCATTTGTCACAGTGAAATAAAAGCGATAAATAGTGCTGTTATATTCTGGTATAAAAAAAACATTTATATTCTGGGTTTAAAAAAAAAACACCCATTTTTTGCAATACCCTACATTTGGGGCCTTTGCTGTATTTTTTAACAGTGAAATACAAGCGTTAGAAAGTGCTGCTATATTCTGGTATTAAAAAAAACACCCATTTTGGGCAAGATTATAAATTTGCGGCCTTTGTTGCATTTGTCAAAGTGAACTAAAAGCTTGAAATACTGCAATTATATTCTGGGTTTAAAAAAAAATATTTTTTTGCAAAACCCTACATCTGGGGCCTTTGCTGCATTTGTCACAGGGAAATACAAGCGTTAGATAGTGCTGTTTTGTTCTGGTATAAAGAAAAATATATATTTTACAATACCCTACCTCTGGTGTCTTTGCTACATTTGTCACAGTGAAATACAGGCGTTAGATAGTGCTGTTATATTCTGGTATTAAAAAAACACGCATTTTGGGCAAGATAATAAATTTGCGGCCTTTGTTGCATTTGTCACAGTGAAATACAAGATTGAAATACTCCACTAATGTTCTGGGCTTAAAAAAACACTAATTTTTGGCAAGACCCTACATCTGGGGCCTTTGCTGCACTTGTCACAGTGCAATACAAGCTTGAAATACTGCAATTATATTCTGTGTTTAAAAAAACACCCATTGTTTGCAATACCCTATGTGACAGAACCATCTGTCTTTGGAATTGTATTGTATGTTATGTGAGGGTACCCAGATAGCTATACCATGAAATTAAAGACTTTGGCTCCATGGCGATTCTATTGTATTCGTGTAGTCTGACTGACATTCACCTAATAATATGCACTCAGACCTGAAGCTATGGTAAATGTCTATGTTTACTGTAATGGTTGGGACATTGTATATTTGAATAGTGATGTCTGTCCTATTGTCTCCACGTGTGTATTGGTGATTTCCCTTTGTCCTGAGAGATAATTGAATTACTCCTCGGTTGTCTCCAGGACAGAAGACATTGTGTATTCTCCTGCCTGTGATAATTACATCAACCCATTGTGTAAGGTAATTGTATCACAGGCAGAGGGGAGGATTTTGTGTGGGAGTGTTTTACTGTATTGTACGTGTGTATTGGTTGTTTTTACAAAACCCTGTGGGTGATACTAATGTGTACCAATGTTATATTAGAAAAATAAACACACAGCTCTGGCTGTCCACTGCTTGACCCTCAACACAGAGCCTCGTCTCATTCTTGGGGGGATTCACTGTATGCTGTTAGAGACTGATTGCTAGGAGTGTAAGCCGCTTGGGTGCGTTTCCTATTCGTCTGCTAGCAGCTATTCGTGAGGTTCCGTTCGGGAGTTTGGAGCATCCTCTTGTACGCCGTTACAATTGAGTCCCACCGCCCAGAAGGACAGCTACAAATGCAATATGAGGAACTAAAACCGATTACCCTTAAAAAAATATTACAACGCCGAGGACGGCCAGCAGGTAATCTCAAGAAAAGGGAGATTATTGCTCAACTGGAAATGGATGCAGCGCAAGGAATGGAGAGAGCTAATGTACCCAGCATCCTGAACTTAACACCCGAGGAAATACAATTCAACCGGGCAGTCCAGATAAGGCTGGCACATTTTGGCCCCAACCCTACAGCAGACTTTGTGGAACGCGTGCAAGCGGCAGTAGCGGCACACCAGGCACTCCAAGGAAGAGGAGCTGCAGCAGCGGAGGTACCCAATAACAATATTGGAAGGAAGAAGGTACCCTTTGCTGCATTTAAAAGTTTTATTGAAGCCGAGGGAGAGATTGATGGATTCCTGGCTGATTTTGAAAGGAAGTGTGCCTTGCACAGGGTGCCCACAGACGAATGGGTCACCATCCTCTCTGGGAATCTATCCGGCCGGCCAGTGAAGCCTTTCATGCCATCCCAGAAGAGGAAATTACTAGTTACCGGGCAGTGAAGGATGCCCTTTTGGCCAGGTATGCGGTGACCCCAGAGGTATACCAGCGGAGGTTCAGGGAAATTCCCAAGCAAGCAAGTGACTCCTATGTGGAGTGGGCATGCCGGGTAAGCCGCACGGCAGCCTATTGGATGGCAGGGTGCCAAGCCGTATCTGGGGAGGAGATATTACAGGTGTTCTTGCTGGAACACTGCTTTGACAAGTTGCCTGCAGGAGTCAGAGAATGGGTCCGGGACCGCAAACCCTCAACCCTGCCAGAAGCTGCTTGCCTGGCAGACGAGTATATGGATGCCCGGAAACTGGACAATACTATGTCTAGAGCCCCTGCCAGAATGGAGTACAGACCAGCAGCACCCACAGCCACTACCGCCTACCAAGCTCCGGCGCAACGCACTCCAGCTCTGCCTGCAGAAAATAATTATCCTCAGCAATCCCGGTTCAACTCCCGGGATTATTTGCAACCTATCCGGGCCTTTGGGTGTAAGCAGCTGGGGCACAAGATACCGGAGTGCCCGCTGAACACCGCTAACCAGGCACAGTTGTGGAGAAGACCAGCCAGCGGAAACCAATGCAGCCCTCAGCCTGCTGCTCACTGTATTGAATAGGAGGAATTTTGGGGCATCTTACACGAGGCAGACCCCATTCATGCTGCCCACCAGGACAATCGACAGCAGCACCAACAAACAGTTAAGCTGAATGGGAGAGAAGTCAGCGGGTTGCGAGATACGGGTGCCACTATGACTTTGCTCCAAAAGAACTTGGTGTCTGAGCAGCAACACACCGGAGACACTGTGGCCGTAAGGGTAGCAGGGGGTACTGTGTTCCGCCTGCCTGTTGCCCAAGTACACTTGGATTGGTGAGTGGGGGCTAGACACGCTGATGTGGGGGTCATGAAGGATTTACCCGCTGATGTCCTCCTTGGGAATGACTTGGCAAGTCATTCCCATTCCCTTGTTTCTGCCTACGCTCCGATGGGTCCCACAGAAGTTAACCTTGTGACTAACCGTGCCCAGACTCGTGCTGCCGGAACCGGCCCACCTGCTGCTGAGACCCAGGTAAGAGCTTCTTCCCCGACTTGTACCCTAGACCAGGCCCCCGTAGGTTGGGATACCCCAGAGGAGTTTGGAAGGGAGACCAGGGCAGATCCGACCCTTCAGAAATATAGGGCTAAGGCAGATGCTAGGGAGGAAGGAGTAGATGGGGAACGGTATGAGTGGGTGGGGGACAGGTTATATAGAACCCCTAAAACTTCCCAGAAAAGTGTGGCTCCTCCGCAGAATCGCCAACTGGTTGTGCCTGCGAAATACCGGCAGGAGATTCTGCGCATTTGGCATGATGTGCCATTAGCTGGACATCTAGGGTCACGCCGCACAGCCCATAGGATCACTCAGAATTTCTTTTGGTCGAATTTAATCAGGCTGTGCAGATGTATTGTAGTACGTGTGACACATGTCAACGGGTAGGAAAGTGGGGGGACCACCCAAAAGCTAGGCTTATGTCTATGCCTATTATTGGGGAACCCTTTTCCCGCATAGCCGTTGACATTGTGAGTCCACTGGCCAGGGCAAGTTCATCCGGTAAGACATATATTCTTACCGTGGTAGACTATGCCACGCGTTATCCAGAGGCAGTAGCGCTGTCTAACATAGAGGCAGAGATGGTTGCTGATGCCCTGGTTAAGATTTTTACCAGAGTGGAGTTCCCTAAGGAGATTCTCTCCGACCAGGGGACCCAATTTACCGCTGTGCTCACCCAGCAGCTGTGGAAGGTGTGCAGCATCAAACCGCTACTTAGATCACCTTATCACCCACAGACTAACGGTCTCTGCGAGCGCTTTAACGGCACCCTCAAGCAGATGCTGAGGACCTTTACTGACGCTTGCAGAGACTGGGAGAGATTCCTGCCTCATCTGTTATTTTCATACAGAGAGGTGCCCCAGGAATCTACTGGGTTCTCTCCCTTTGAGTTACTCTATGGGAGAAGGGTCCGTGGACCCCTCGATCTCATTAGAGGACACTGGGAGGGAGAGACAGAGCAGGAGGGAACCCCCATAGTGCCATATGTCCTGGAACTCCGGGACCGCATGGAGAAACTATCTCTGATGGTAAGGGAGAATCTCCAGGTGGCCCAGGGGAGACAGAAGAGGTGGTACGATGGGGGTGCTCGGCAGCGTGTCTTCCAGGTTGGACAAAAAGTTTTGGTGCTCAAACCTGTGAAGACAGATAAGATGCAAGCATCTTGGCAGGGCCCGTATAAAGTGATAGCTCAGGTATGTGATACTACCTACGTTATAGCCAGCTGTGCAGATGAAAGGATCCAGCGATCCTTTCATGTGAACATGCTCAAGGAGTATCAGGAGAGACCGGAGGATGTCGCTGCAGTGTGTGCCCCTGCTGCAGATGACCCAGAGAATTTACCCCTACCAGACTTGTTAGAAAAGGACCCCCAGACTGATCTTACTGCCCTATTACAGCTAGGGGACCAGTTAAACTCCACAGAGAAGGTACAGGCCAGACAGCTTCTGTGGGAAAAGCAGGCGACGTTCTCCCAAGAACCCGGTTACACTACCCTAGCTGTACATAAGGTAGAGACTCCCGGAGAGAACCCCTTACGACAGCCCCCCTACCGTATCCCTGAAGCAGTCCGAGAAGGATTGCGGAAGGAGATACAGGAGATGACCCAGCTTGGGGTCATCGAACACTCCGATAGCCTTTGGGCCTCGCCGGTAGTCCTGGTGCCTAAGAAAGATGGTACTACCTGGTTTTGTGTGGACTACAGGCGGCTCAACGAGCGGACCACCACTGACGCCTACCCGATGCCCCGGGTAGACGAATTATTAGACCGTATTGCCAGGGGACGTTATCTCACCACCATAGACCTGTGTAAGGGCTATTGGAAGATTCCCCTGGCCGAGGATGCTATCCCCAAGTCAGCATTTGTCACCCCGTTTGGCCTGTACCAGTTTAAGGTCATGCCATTCGGGATGAAAAATGCCCCGGCTACCTTCCAGCGTATGGTGGATAGACTCCTCAATGGCTTCCAGGAATTTGCATGTGCATACCTGGATGACATTGCGATCTACAGTGAGTCCTGGGAGGAACACCTGGTCCATGTAGGGGTGGTGCTGGATAAAATTTGGGCCGCTGGTCTGACATTGAAGCCAGAGAAGTGCCATCTATGTATGGCAGAAGTGCAATACCTGGGTCACAGAGTGGGGTGTGGGAACCAGAGACCGGAGCCATCCAAGGTAGAGGCAGTGGCTAACTGGCCCACACCTACCACTAAGACTCAGGTGTTAGCCTTCTTGGGGACAGCAGGGTACTACCAACGCTTTGTCCCTGACTACAGTGCTATCGCTAAGCCACTGACTGACCTGACTAGAAGGAATCTTCCTAAGCAGGTCCTGTGGTCTCCGGCTTGTGAAGCCGCGTTTCAGGCACTAAAGGAAGCTCTTGTGAATGCTCCTGTCTTGGCTGCCCCCGTCCCTAACAAACGCTTTCTTTTTCATACAGATGCTTCCATGTATGGACTGGGGGCTGTGCTGAGCCAAGTCGGGGAGGATGGAGGAGAGCACCCTGTCGCATACCTCAGTAGAAAGTTACTACCTCGGGAAGTGAGCTATGCGGCAGTGGAGAAAGAATGCTTGGCCATGGTCTGGGCCCTAAAGAAGTTAAGTCCTTATCTGTACGGGCAAGAATTTTCCCTTGGAACTGACCACAACCCATTGGCCTGGCTTAACCGGGTCTCTGGGGATAATGGCAGGTTGCTACGCTGGAGCTTAGCCCTGCAACCATACAACTTTACCATCAGTTACAGACCCGGTAAGTACAACGGCAATGCCGATGGGTTGTCAAACAGACCTCACTCTGGCTTCTTAGTTCCGGTTATCCCCAAGTTGACCCGAAAAGTGTCAATCTGGGTCTACCGGAGTGTTCCACAAGGAGGGAGCCGTGTGACAGAACCATCTGTCTTTGGAATTGTATTGTATGTTATGTGAGGGTACCCAGATAGCTATACCATGGAGCCTGTTTTTGAAATTAACAACTTTGGCTCCATGGCGATTCTATTGTATTCGTGTAGTCTGAGTGCCATTCACCTAATAATATGCACTCAGACCTGAAGCTATCTGGGAATATGGTAAATGTCTATGTTTACTGTAATGGTTGGGACATTGTATTACTATTTGAATAGTGATGTCTGTCCTATTGTCTCCACGTGTGTATTGGCAATTTCCCTTTGTCCTGAGAGATAATTGAATTACTTCTCGGTTGTCTCCAGGACAGAAGACATTGTGTATTCTCCTGCCTGTGATAATTACATCAACCCATTGTGTAAAGTAATTGTATCACAGGCAGAGGGGAGGATTTTGTGTGGGAGTGATTTTCTGTATTGTATGTGTTTATTGGTTGTTTTTACAAAACCCTGTGGGTGGTACTAATGTGTACCAATGTTATACAAGAACAATAAACACACAGCTCTGGCTGTCCACTGCTTGACCCTCAACACAGAGCCTCGTCTCGTTCTTGGGGGGATTCTCTGTATGCTGTTAGAGACTGATTGCTAGGAGTGTAAGCCGCTTGGGTGCGTTTCCTATTCATCTTCTAGCAGCTATTCGTGAGGTTCCGTTCGGGAGTTTGGAGCATCCTCTTGTATGCCATTACACCCTACATCTGGGGCCTTTGCTGCATTTGTCACAGTGAAATACAAGCGTTAGAAAGTGCTGTTATATTCTGGTATTAAAAAAACACCCATTTTGTGCAAGATTATAAATTTGCGGCCTTTGTTGCATTTGTCACAGTGAACTAAAAGCTTGAAATACTGCAATTATATACTGGGTTTAAAAATACACCCATTTTTTTTTAAATACCCTTCATCTGGGACCTTTGCTGCATTTGTCACAGTGAAATACAAGCGTTAAATTGTGCTGTTATATTCTTGTATAAAAAAAACAAAAAACTTTTTGGGCAATATAAGAAATTTGCGGCCTTTGTTGCATTTGTGACATTCAAATACAAACTTTTAATACTGCTGTTACATTCTTGTTTTGAATAAACACCCATTTTGGGCAAGATAATACATTTGTGGCCTTTGTTGCATTTGTGACAGTCAAATACAAACTTTAAATACTGCTGTTATATTCTTGTTTTGAAAAAACACCAATTTTGGGCAAGATAAAAAATTGTGGCCTTTGCTGCATTTCTGACAGTCCATTTCAAGCGTTAGATACTGCTGTTACATTCTTGTTTTAAATAAACACCCATTTTGGGAAAGATAATACATGTCACGGCCACGGTTTTGGCCGTGACTCCTTGGGAGCCGCATACAGTTGCCCGCGGTTTGGGTTGTTGTTTCAACCGCAGCTTGAGGCTTGATGTTGTATGCCTCAAGTGCGGTTGCCGCGGACAACAGGTATGTGTGCGGTCCCTTTGGAGTTTGTGTGCGTGTATGTATGCACTGTTGTTAGTCTGTGTGCACTCTGTGTATTGCGTGGTGTGCACGGACACCTTTCCTGCACTGTGGTTGCCCGTGGCAACGTTTCTCGTTGTGTACATGTGGTGGCAGTGTCCCGGCCTTGGGGCTGACTCCCAGGACACGGTTGCCACCCATGTTGTTGCCTGCGGCAACAACCACAGTGTGTTTGTTGTGTTGGACACTTTCCCTTTTAGTTGGTGTTTTCCCTTTCCTGTGGTGCTGGAAGGGTTAACCCCCTTCCCAGTGTGTGTGATGTCACTGGGTGTGTCTGACCGTTGGGTGTGGCCTCTTAGGCCTATAAAGCCTCTCACTTTGGCATGGCTCAGTAGGTTGCTTCAGTCATGCTTTGTTGTTGCAGCCTCCTGTGATTTCCATCTTCTTGTAAGGGCCACCCTTCCGGTCATAAGTTCTAATACCGTGATGTGTTGTTGATGTCTTGTGCCTTTGGTTTTTGTGCAGCTATGGATGTCCTGGTCCCTGTGTGTCTTCATGTGTGTGCTGTTTACCTTTGTCTGTGTGGACAGCCTTTCCTTAGCACGGGTTCCAGTCAGCAAGGCTGAGACAGGTTTGTGTGGAACTGTTTGGTTCACCTGTCTTATCCATAGTCCTGTTTATGTACCCCCTTCTTCATGCTGCTTGGCCAGTGAGACTCCTGCTCCTCCGTGCCTAGGAGGAGTGGGTTGTCTTACCCTGCTCCTTAGCCCAGGGACCGGTCGGAGGGTAAGTCAGGGATCCGAGGTTCCTGCGCATGGGTCCTTCTACCATCAAGGTCGGAACATGCAGGTAGGAGACATGGTCAGCGTTAGGGACGCAACAGGAGGTGACCTGCTCCCTGATTCTGTGTTCCTGGCGAGTAGTGACTGGACATCTTCCTACATCGCACGGCTGAGGATTTCCCCCATCCTCAGCTATGACAATACATTTGTGGCCTTTGTTGCATTTGTGACAGACAAATACAAACTTTAAATACTGCTGTTATATTCTGGGTTTAAAAAAACACCAATTATTTGCAAGACCCTACATCTGGGGCCTTTGCTGCATTTGTCACAGTCAAATACAACCAGTCAATACTGCAGTTACATTGTTGGCTGACAAATTAAAAATTTTTGGGACCGTGAAGTAACTGTATAAAATTCGCCTTTCGCACTGTAGTGTGACCTCAAGAAAATTTTCCTCTTTATGACACCGGCACCGCCTTACTCTCAGTGTACTTAATTGTTGACTATTGGTGGTTACATTGTCGCCTGACATAAACCATCTGTTAGTTTGGTGGGTGAACGCAAAGAATGAGGAGAGCATCAAACAAGGACGTGGCCCCGGTCGTGGTGCTGCTGGTGGAGCTCCTGTTGCAGGGAGAGGATGTGGTCGATCTGTGCCAGCAACACTCACAAGCGAAACACCTTCATCAGTTGCATGTAGGCGACAGAACCTTCAGCGTTATTTGGTTCGGCCAAACGCGGCTCTACGAATGGTGAGGCCAGAACAAGGACAGGAGATAGTAGATTGGGTGGCTGACAGTGCCTCCAGTTCCTTCACATTGTCTCCCACCCAGTTTTCTGCTGAAAGATCAGAGTTGGCACCTGCAGCCCATGTCCATCAGTCCTTCACCTCACCCACTTTCAAATCTGCCAAGCAGTCTGAGCCCCAAGTCATGGAGCAGACTCTTCTGCTTTTTGATGACTGTGCTAGCAGGGTTTCCCAGAGCCATCCACAACGCCCTGCCCCAGAAGTGGAAGAGATTGAGTGCATGACGAAACACAGGTGCCATCTGCTGTGGCTTTCTGCAGTGTGCAGACCGACAAGGGGGGCAGGGGTGAAGACTGGGTGGAAGATGATGTGAAGGACGATAAGGTCCTCGACCCCACATGGAATCAAGGTCATGCGAGTGACCTGTGTAGTTCAGAGGAAGAGGTGGTGGTCGCACAAAGCCACCAGCACAGCATAGGTGGGAGCAGGGTGCAAAAGCGGAGCGGACGTCCCCTAGAAAGTAACCCTTCTACTGCCCACCTCAGCAAGGGACCAAGCACACCAAAGCCAGCACCAAGGACTTCCGTGGCGTGGCAGTATTTCAGACAATGTGCTGATGACAAGACACGAGTGGTTTGCATGCTGTGCAATCAGAGCCTGAAGCGAGGCATAAACGTTCTCAACCTGAGCACAACCTGCATGACCAGGCATTTAAGTGCAAAGCACGAGCTGCAGTGGAGTAGACACCTCAAAAACCATGAAAGGTCTCTGGCTCCTCCTGCTTCCTCTTCTGCTGCAGTCTCGGCCTCTTTCTCCATCCCTGGAGTGACAGTGACACCTGCCACCCCGCAAACAGAGGATCTGCCAGCAACGCCACCACCTGGGTCACCAAGCATCTCCACAATGTCCCATGGAAGCGTTCAACTCTCTATCTCCCAAACACTAAAGATAAAGAGGAAGTACCCCCGTGATCCCTGGCCCTGAATGCCAGCATTTCAAAATTACTGGCCTTTGAAATGCTGTCATTTCGTCTGGTAAAAACAGAAAGTTTTAAAAGCCTTATGGCGGTGGCTGTCTCACAGTACGTCGTGCCCAGCCATCACTACTTTTCCAGGCGAGCCATCCCTTCCCTGCACATCCAAGTGGGGACAAAATCAGGTGTGCACCCCGCAACACCATCTATGGCAAGGTCCACCTAACTATGGATACGTGGACCAGTAAGCACGGTCAGGGACGTTATATCTCCCTAATAGCACACTGGGTAAATGCAGTGGCGGCTGGGCCTGAGGCAGATAGCAGTTTGGCGCATGTCCTTCCACCATCGAGGATTGCAGGGGGTTTCTCTTTGCCTCCTGTTGCTTCCTCCTCCTAATTCGCTTCCTCATCCTCTACCGCCTCCTCATCCAGTCAGCGTAACACCTTCACCACCAACTACAGCACAGCCAGGGGTAAACGAAAGCCGGCAGTTTTAAAACTTATATGTTCGGGGGAAAAAACCCACACCGCGCAGGAGCTATGGACGGGCATGGAACAACAAACCAATGAGTGGTTGGTGCCAGTGAGCCTCAAGCCAGGCTTGGTGGTGTGCGATAATGGGCTAAATCTCGTAGTAGCTCTGGGACTAGCCGGTTTGACACACATTCCTTGCCTGACTTTTTTGACTGTAATATAATAGCAGTCAGTTGCCGGCACGCACGTGTGTTTAATGCCCTGCAAGTGCATAGTGTCACCAGCGCAACTCATTTCTGGTGTCACATTCGATTACATTTAAAGAAAAACAACAATTTTGACTGTGAATAAATAGCAGTCAGTTGCACACACGTGTTTGTGTGTTTAAGGCCCAGCTGCAAGTCCATAGTGTCACTTCTGCGCAACTCATATCTGGTGTCACAGTAGCTTGCACGCATAGTACAACTTAACTAATCTAAAAAAAATGACAGGCAGAGGCAGGCCACCCCGCAGGGGCAGTCGTGGTCGTGGTGCTGTGATTCCCTTTGGCCCTAAAATAATGCCCAGTGTTCAGAGGCCACGTACCCTGAACTCGAAAAGTTCTGAGGACATAGTTTACTGGCTAACACAGGACACCCAATCTTCTACAGCTTCCGCTCGGAACCTTGACGCACCATCCTCCTCCAGCTCAGCTTCGGGCACCTCTCAAGTTACCACTCGCCCGCCTGCCACCACCACCAACACTAGCACCACAGCCGCTTCACTTGATCTGTCAGAGAAGTTATTTACACATCAGTTGGAAGAAATGAGTGATGCGCAACCTTTATTGCCAGAGGATGTAGATAACAGGGATATGTCTCAGTCAGGCAGCATTACACACATGGACGTACGGTGTGATGATGATGATGTTTTACCCGCTGCTGCATCCTTTACTGAGTTGTCAGATACAAGTGAAGCGGTTGATGATGACGATGTGTCCGTGGATGTCACGTGGGTGCCCGCTCGAAGAGAAGAAGAACAGGAGGAAAGTTCAGATGGGGAGACAGAGAGGAGGAGGAGACGAGATGAAAGCAGGGGGAGGTCGTCGTAAGGAGCTAGTGGCACAGTCAGACAGCATGCATCGGCACCCGGGGTCAGCCAGACAGCACGCCAATCAACGCATGCTGTTGCCACCACCAGAATGCTGTCATTGCAGAGCTCAGCAGTGTGGCATTTCTTTTGTGTGTCTGCCTCTGACAACAGCGATGCCATTTGCAACCTGTGCCAAAAGAAACTGTACCTAGGTACAACTGCTTTGCGAAGGCACATGATCGCACATCACAAACGCCTATGGGATCAACACATGAGAACAAGCAGCACACAAACTCAAAGCCACCATCCTCCTCCTCCTGGTCCAGCATCTTCAGCCACGTCAACCACTGCTGTCCTCCTTGCCCCCTCTCAACCATCCGCCACTCCGTCTCTCGCCTTGAGCAGTTCCTGCTCATCTGCCCACAGTCAGGTGTCTGTCAAGGACATGTTTGAGCGTAAGAAGCCAATGTCACAAAGTCACCCCCTTGCCCGGCGTCTGACAGCTGGCTTGTCTGAACTCTTAGCCCGTCAGCTTTTACCATACAAGCTGGTGGAGTCTAAGGCCTTCAAAAAATTTGTAGCTATTGGGACACCGCAGTGGATGGTACCTGGCCGAAATTTCATTGCACGAAAGGCAATTCCCAACCTGTACTCGATTGTGCAAAAGAAAGTAATGGCATGTCTGGCACACAGTGTTGGGGCAAGGGTCCATCTAACCACTGATACCTGGTCTGCAAAGCATGGTCAGGGCAGGTATATCACCTACACTGTGCATTGGGTAAACCTGCTGACGGCTACCAAGCATGGAATGCATGGCTCTGCAGAGGAGTTGGTGACACCGCCACGACTTGCAGGCAGGCCTGCTGCCACCTCCTCTACTCCTCCTACTCAATCCTCTTCGCTAACCTCCTCGGCTGAGTCCTCTTCTGCTGCTGCGTCTTGCTCCACATCAACGGCACCCCCCCAGCTCCCCAGGGGCTATTCCATATCCCGGATACGACAGTGTCACGCCGTCTTGGGGTTGACTTGCCTGAAAGCAGAGAGTCACACCGGACAAGCACTCCTGTCCGCCCTGAACGCACAGGTGGATCAGTGGCTGACTCCGCACCAACTGGAGATCGGCAAAGTGGTGTGTGACAACGGAAGCAATTTGTTGGCGGCATTGAATTTGGGCAAGTTGACACATGTGCCGTGCATGGCGTATGTGTGTAATCTGATAGTGCAACGCTTTGTGCATAAGTACCCAGGTTTACAGGACGTCCTCAAGCAGGCCAGGAAGGTGTGTGGCCATTTCAGGCGTTCCTACACGGCCATGGCGCACTTTTCAGATATCCAGCGCGAAACAACATGCCAGTGAGGCGCTTGATTTGCGACAGCCCGACACGTTGGAATTCAACACTCCTAATGTTCGACCGCCTGCTCCAACAAGAAAAAGCCGTCAACGAGTATTTGTATGACCGGGGTGCTAGGACAGCCTCTGCAAAGCTGGGATTTTTTTTTGCCACGTTACTGGACGCTCATGCGCAATGCCTGTAGGCTCATGCGTCCTTTTGAGGAGGTGACAAACCTAGTCAGTTGCACCGAAGGCACCATCAGTGACATCATCCCATTTGTTTTCTTCCTGGAGCGTGCCCTGTGAAGAGTGCTGGATCAGGCCGTAGATGAGTGTGAAGAGGAAGAGGAAGAGTTGTGGTCACCATCACCACCAGAAACAGCCTTATCAGCATCGCTTGCTGGACCTGCGGCAACGCTGGAAGAGGAGTGTGAGGAAGAGGAGTCAGAGGAGGAATGTGGCTTTGAGGAGGAGGAGGAAGAGACCAACCACAGCAGGCATCCCAGGGTGCTCGTTGTCACCTATCTGGTACCCGTGGTGTTGTACATGGCTGGGGGGAAGAACATACCTTCAGTGAGATCACTGAGGATGAGGAACGGGACATGAGTAGCTCGGCATCCAACCTTGTGCAAATGGGGTCTTTCATGCTGTCGTGCCTGTTGAGGGACCCTCATATAAAAAGGCTGAAGGAGAACGACTTGTACTGGGTGGCCAAAGTGCCTGAAATGTTGCCGAAGTCTGAAAGGATACAGCAGTTCCAAAATAAATTAAAAAGTATGCTTTACATAGCGTATAAGGGTGATGTCACAGCACAACGGGAATCTAACAGGGGAAGAGGTGAAAGTAATCCTCCTCCTACCATGACCACACCGGCAAGGACAGGACGCTTTAAAGACGTGTTGTTGATGGAGGACATGCAGAGCTTTTTAAGTCCTATGCATCGCCACAGCCCTTTGGGGTCCACCCTCAGAGAACGACCGACAGGTAGCAGACTACCTCGCCTTAACCGCAGATATGGACACTCTGAGGAGCGATGAACCCCTTGACTACTGGGTGTGCAGGCTTGACCTGTGGCCTGAGCTATCCCAATTTGCGATTGAACTTCTGGCCTGCCCCGCTTCAAGTGTCCTGTTAGAAAGGACCTTCAGTGCAGCAGGAGGTATTGTCACTGAGAATAGAAGTTGCCTAGGTCAAAAAAGTCTAGATTACCTCACCTTTATTAAGATGAATGAGGCATGGATCCCGAAGGGACTGACAGTGGGCGATACATTCGACTAAAAAAGGCCTGATGAGATGAGCTGCCTTTGGCTAAAAATGGTCCACATGCTGCTGTATTTTATCTCTGAATGCTGGATGACATGCGTGACTTATCTGCCACCAACTAGGGTTCAAGCCGCAATGTTTTAGGGCACTTTCTGCCTGGGAAAATACCAAATTTTTCAGGCATGTGTACATGCCTAATTTTTTTGGCTTCTGGTGCTGCACTGTGGCTGCAAAAACAAAACAAAAAAAAGGCACATACATGTGTCAATTCCCCTTCGTGATCGTTACCTTGTTGTGGTGAAGGGGCTTGCGTATCACAATGAAGCGACCACCTCTATGAGTGTGTTGGCAATGGCAATGTTGGCACACCCCAGATGATAAGGTCGTTGCTTCATTGTGAACAGACCAAAAGCGATCGGCTGGATAATTTTGCATAGAAAAAACATAAATTTTCTTTGTGATCATCTAAGATGATCATTAAAGCATACTAGGCCAACAATGGGCCCACACTGCAGAATCATTGTTTTCTGGGTCACTTAACTGTCACTGAACTACCTCAGCACGACCATAGGCTTTGAAAAAAAACCATCGCCTGCAATCTCCCAAACGTGCACACGAGCACAGTCATCACTACACCAAGATTGACGCCTAGAGGAATAAAATTTGTGTCATGAGTGTGTCAACTATTGACAACTCTTTGCGGTTGTCTAAAATCTATTCCATACACGTCCCCTGATAGGGGACGTAACAGGGATTAAACTGATAGGAATAGTACTACTTAACACACCTAATAATAATAATAATAATAATAATAATACTAGTGGACGTAACAGGGATTAAACTGATAGGAATAGTACTAAATATACCACTCATATTTGGTGGCACATTAGATTGCAAGCCGTACGCGCAGTTCCCCAAATTCGAAGTGAGAGGACCGACCAAGCATCTTTTCCCATCTCCCGATTTGTAAAATCTATTACATACACGTCCCCTGATAGGGGGCGTAACAGGGATTAAACTGATACGAATAGTACTAAACATACCACTCATATCTGGTGGCACATTAGATTGCAAGTCGTATGTGCAGTGCCCCAAATTGGAAGTGAGAGGACCGACCAAGCATCTTTTCCCATCTCCCGGTTCCTAAAATCTATTCCATACACCGGCCCCTGATAGGGGACAAAACAGAGATTAAACTGTTAAGAACAGATTTTTTTTCATTTAAAAAAAAGAGGACAGCCTCTGCGGAGCTGGGTATTTTTTGGCCGCGTTACTGAACGCTCATGCACAATGGCTGTAGGCTCATGCATCCTTTTGCGGAGGTGACAAACCTGGTTAGTCAAACCCAAGGCAACATCATCGACTCATCCCATATGCGTTTTTTCTGGAGCGTGCCCTGCAAAGAGTGCTGGATCAGGCCGTAGATGAGCATGAAGAGGAAGAGTTGTGGTCACCATCACCACCAGAAGCAGCCTTGTCGTCGTCGATTGCTGGACCTGCGGCAATGCAGAGAGAGGAGTCTGAAGAAGAGGAGTCAGAGGAGGAAGGTGGCTTTGAGGAGGTGTAAGACCAACCACAGCAGGCGTCCCAGGGGGCTTGTTGTCACCTTTCAGGGACCCTTGGTGTTGTACGTGGCTGGGTGGAGGAAGTGACCTTCAATGACGTCAGTGAGGACAAGGAACAGGACATGGCTAGCTTGGTATCCAACCTTGTGCAAATGGGGAGTTTGCGGTTGTGCAAATGGACTGTTTGCAGTTGTTTGCGGTGCGTTAAACGGGGAGTTTGGTCTGTCACTGTGAAGCGGGCTTAACCCTTACACTACCTGATCGATACAACATCATACCTGATGTTTTAAAGCACGTTATTCCAAACAATTTAGGAATGTTAGGTGATTTATGCCCTTTATGGATTAAAACCCGACTCTGCGTCAACTACGTAATTTTCCATGGGAGTTTTGCCATGGATCCCCCTCCGGCATGCCACAGTCCAGGTGTTAGTCCCCTTAAAACAACTTTTCAATCACTATTGTGGCCAGAAAGAGTCCCTGTGGGTTTTAAAATTCGCCTGCCTATTGAAGTCTATGGCGGTTCGGCCGGTTTGCACGTTCGCAAACATTTGAGAAAATTTGCGTTCGCCGTTCGCGACATCACTAGCAGCAGGCAGTAGTGGAGTTTCAGCTGCAGCACGCACGGTTGAGTCGCTCTGTGGAATAGCACCACTTCACCACCAATGACTGTGCCTCTATGAGAGGCCTGTGTTCCTTGTTGCTCTTTTTCGAGTACTCCATCAACATGGCCAGTGCCGATGATGCCATTCTCAGCGTTACTATCCCACTTCTATGCCTCCTTGAAAAAATGCTTTGGGTGATGATGGAAGAGGATGTGGCACAGGAGAAGGAGGAGGAAGAGGGATAATTTCCAAGGATTTCAGGCCAGTCATTCACAAGTGGCTACGAGGGTGGGTTTCTGCACCCAGAAACGCCAAGTACACAATTGTCCAGCAAGGGCACAGTTCTGGAGGATGGCGAGGTGGAGGATGAGGAGGAGGAGATGGAGGAGGAGGAACTGTGTTCACAGCAAGATGACACCCAAACTAACACATGGCCATCAATGGTGCGTGGCTGGGGGGATACAGAGGACACAGACGATACACCTCCCACAGAGGACAGCTTGTTGTTGCCTCTGGGCAGCCTGGCACACATGAGCAATTACATTCTGCAGTGTCTCCACAATGACCGCAGAGTTGGCCACATTCTAACTTGTGCTGATTACTGGGTGGCCACTCTACTGGATCCCCCTTACAAGGACAACGTACCGTCCTTAATTCCCTCTCTAGAGCGTGATCGTAAGATGCACGACTACAAGCGCACGCTGGTAGATGCACTGCTGGAGGCATTCCCACCTGACAGCGGGGGCATAGTGGAAGCACAAGGCGAAGGCAGAGGACGAGGAAGAGGTCGCCAACGCAGCTGGGGCACCACCAGCACCTCAGAAGTCAGGGTTAGCATGGCAGAAATGTGGAAAAGCTTTGTCAGCACGCCACAACAACCAGCACCACCAGCTGATATGGAACGTCTTAGCAGGAGGCAGCACTTCAGCAACATGGTGGACCAGTATGTGTGCACACGCCTACACGTACTGAATGACAGGTCTGCCCCCTTCAACTTCTGGGTCTCCAAATTGGGCACAATGCCTGAGCTTGTCCTTTACGCCTTGTAGGTTCTGGCCTGCCCTGCAGCCAGTGTATTGTTTGAACGTGTGTTTAGCATGGCAGGGTGCGTTATCACAGACAAGCGCAGCCGCCTGTCCACAGCCAATTTGGACAAGCTCATGTTCATTAAAATGAACCAGGCATGCATCCTACAGGACTTGTCCGTACCTTGTGCAGAATAGACGTGTACCGGCCTTACCCAGCCATTGTTATACTAATGCACAATTGCTCATTGTTGTATTTTTGATATTTCACACTCTTTTGGGGTGTACCCTAATTTAAACAAAAAAAATAAAAAAATATAAAAACAAAACCAGTGTTGGCTACGTCGTCCTCCTCCACCGCCGCTTCCACCTACATCGCTACGTCCACCGCCTCCCCAACCTCCTACCTCCTACTCCATTCATTTCACGAATTTGTCTGATACATTGTTGGGTTGCATATCCCAAATTTTTGGCTGGGATATACCCCTGCTCTACCTAGTGGACAGGTTAATAAATTTCACTAATTTGTCTGATACATTGTTGGGTGACATTCACCAATTTTTGGCTGTGATATACCCCTGCTCTACCTAGTGGACAAGGAAATACATTTCACTAATTCGTCTTTTACATTCTTGGGTGACATTTTTCCATTTTTGCCGTGAATAAACACCTGCTCTGCATAGGTGACAGGAACCTAAATTTCAAAAAATCGTCTGTTACATTGTCAGGTGACATTTTACCAATTTTTCCGTATACAAACCCCTTCTCTGCATAGTTAACAAGGACCTAATATTTGTAAAATTATCTGTTCAATTGGTGGGTAACATGAACACAGTTTTGCCGATGAAAAACCCCTGCTCTGCATAGGTGACAGGGACTTAAATTTCTAAAATTCATCTTTAATTGGCCCTTTCATTCGATCCTTCCTCTTTAATAACTTGTCCCACATTTCAACTCAATCACATTGCAGCCATTGACCTCCCTTGGATGTGGTATCCCTTTCTCACGCTCCCTCGTCGGCGTGGAACCCTGATTCGCCGCTAACCGTGATGAACATGGTAGGCACAGAAAGGAACATCGAAAGTTGATAGAGCAGATATCCAATTGGATCGTGGACATCATGGGGACGTGCGACATGGTGGAGCAGTATGTGTGCACACACCTACATATACTGACTGATGGGTCTGCCCCTTCAACTTCTGGGTCTCCATATTGGGCACATGGCCTGAGCTTGCCCTTCACGCCTTGGAGGTGCTGGCCTGCCCTGCAGCCGGTATCTTGTCTGAACGTTTGTTTAGCATGGCTGGAGGGGGTTATCACAGGTTATATTTCCCAATGTTTTGGGGTGTACCCTAATTTAAACAAAAAAAATGATTATTTTTCAATAGATGGTGTTCTCTTCTGACAGTGACCTTACCAGGTCCACATCTGCTCTATAATGTGTGCGCTTCAAAAATTTATCTGTGACAAAAAATTTAATTTTTCAATAGACGGTGTCTTTTTCTGACAGTGACCTTACCAGGGCCACTTCTGCTGTGTAATGTGTGCGCTTCAAACATTTTTCTGTGACATACACTGTGCTTTGTCAGCTTTGCAACCATTCTCCCCCCGGAACATGAAGACTTTGGTTTCCTAGAAGCAGCTCAGAGGGTCATGAGAATAAGGCTGCTGGATCACCGGTTGTCATCATTTATGGTCGGAACTAAGAAGGTATCTGATCGTCTTCGAACCTCTGACTTTCGTTTTTGATTAATGAAAATATTCTTGGCAATTGGTTTTGCTTTGGTTCGTCTTGCACCGGTCCAAGAATTTCACCTCTAGCGGCGCAATAAGGATGCCCCCGGCCATCCCTCTTAATCATGGCCCCAGTTCCGAAAACCAACAAAATAGAACCAGAGTCCTATTCCATTATTCCTAGCTGAAGTATTCAGGCGACCCAGCCTGCTTTGAACACTGTCATTTTTTTCAATGGTCAGCTAAGCAGCAGGCACTCTCCCATAATTTTTTTAAATGGTCAGCTCAGCAGCAGGCCCACAAACATAATACTACCACCTACACAGCTCAAAGAGCAACCACACAGAGAACCACTATAATTTAATTATTTCCTTTATTGGATATCCAAAAACATTATATGGTATATCAGTTAAAAATATACAAAAAACAGTACGTAATGGGAACGCTACGGTGTAATGACAATTATATAAAAACAGAGAAAGCTCCAAACCAATAAGGGCGGCTGCTTCAGACCAGGGTCAGTAGGTACTATTGCACTTGCACTTTATATTGTGTGTGTTTTTCTTCCCCCCCTCTCCTTTGGCAGCCTCTGCTTGTTGTGGGCTGCACCCAGACTCACACCCTTTCAATTGTTTAGAGTGTGCTTGTATACATATGCTGGGTGCTTATGTTGCTATGTGTGCCCCACCAAGCTGATACTGTCTTATTTGTGCATGGGGGGATACTAGTCCCTTATTGGTTTGGAGCTTTCTCTGTTTTTATATAATTGTCATTACACCGTAGCGTTCCCATTACGTACTGTTTTTTGTATATTTTTAACTGATATACCATATAATGTTTTTGGATATCCAATAAAGGAAATAATTAAATTATAGTGGTTCTCTGTGTGGTTGCTCTTTGAGCTGTGTAGGTGGTAATACGAATAACTCCATGCGAGATATTTATGATACAAGTGTTTTTTTTTTGGTGTTTCCCACAAACATAATGTTTTACAGGGTCAGCTCACCAGCAGGCCTGCACTTAAAATCTTTTAAAGGGTCAGCTCACCTGCAGGTCCGCACCTAAAATCTTTTACACGGTCAGCTCACCTGCAGGCCCTCAACTAATTATGCCTCTTAGGTAATTTTCACACATGCTGCCTTGCTTGGATATGGTAGCCGTAGCTGTTTCTCAGGCTCCCTCTCCAGAATCGAACCATGATTCCCCCGTTACCCATGGTCTAAATGGTTTGGGCTAAAAATAACATCGAAAGTTGATAGGCCAGACATCCAAATGGATCGTCGCCGTCACGGGGATGTGCGATCGGCCCCAGGTAAACTAGAGTCACCAAAGCGGCAGCAGGCCCTCATCCATAATGTTTTAGATGGTCAGATCAGCAGGCCCTCGCTCCAAATGTTTTTGAGGGTCACCAGCAGGCCATCAATCATAATTTTTCAAGTGCCGTTCCTTGCAATTTTTGGCAGGCCTTTCAGTGCATAGGCTTTATGAGTGTAGGAGTCCCACTGCATGAACAATTGTACCACAATATGAATGAAGCCCTTCTTTATACAGGTTGTATCGGAGTGCCTCTTCCTTGTAATTTTTGGCAGCACTTGTACTTTATATATAACCATGTAACCATAGACACATTATTTATGGGACGTACCTGAAGACATGGTCTGACTAAAAGAGAGGTTGGACGTTGGTCATTTCTCATCCACTTGGTATGTATTTTTTTACATAGTTATTTTGGGTCTTATAATGTGTGCCTCATATCAAATGGTGATTATAGCTTATTTGGCAGCATGAGCTTTACAGCATAATCCCTTATAGGGGTGGGTGATGTATATTATTACCACTTTTGTTATATTTTTCTGTTTAGAAATTTGTGACCATTTTTTATGAGGCACAGTGTATAGCCTTGTATCAGGAGACTGTTATCACAGTTCTGCGGAGTAATATGTCTGTCCAATGAGGCTTTGCCCCTCGCTTCTCTGTATATCTTTATCCAGCTTACCCTTTTTCTCCATATTTTATATATATTATTGTAATAAAGTTGGTATAATTTTTCAGTAATTGGCCCCACTGTTTTTTTTGCTCACATGTGGCCAAGCCTGGCCAACATGTGGAACATGGAGTTCCAGCGCGTGCTCACATCGCACAACAGTCAGTGAGCTGGCAAATTCAAGCGCTGCTGCAGCATTGCCAGACCGGCGGAAGCTGTTGATGACTTGCCGAAATGGGCACACACACGCGGAGCACCTTCACCAGTAGCTCAGGCAAATTGGGGTAGGTTTTGAGAAACCGCTAAACCACTAGGTTGAACACGTGGGCTAGGTATGGTATGTGTGTGAGCTTGCCGAGCTCCAAAGCTGCCAAGTTACGGCAATTATCAGACACAACCATGTCTAGTTCTAGTTTGAGTGGCAAGAGCCACAGCTCATTCTGGTCCCTTATCCCCTGCCACAGCTCTGCGGCGGTGTGCTGTTTGTCACCTAAGCAGATCAGTTTAAGCACGGCCTGTTGCCGCTTCCCCACTGCAGTGCTACACTGCTTCCAGCTGACTGATGTCTGACTGGTGCTTCAAAATGATAATTCAGAGGTGGAAGTGGAGGAGGAGGTGGAGGAGGAGAAGGGGGGTTGCAATCACTAACGTAGGTGGTGGCGGAAACCCTAATGGAAGTAGGGTCCGCAATGCTTGGCATCGGTAACACCTGTGCAATCCCAGAGTACGACTCACTCCCGGCCTCCACAACGTTCACCCAGTGTGCCGTCAGGGAAATGTAGCGTCCTGGGCCAAAATCACTTGTTCATGTGTCAGTCATTAAGTGGACCTTCTTAATAACTGCGTTGGTCAGGGCACGTGTGATGTTAAGGGACACATGCTGGTGTAAGGCTGAGACTGCACACCATGAAAAATATTGGCGGCTGGGGAGTGCCACTGGACAGCCGCCGCCATAGCGTCCACAAGCTTAAATGGCAACATTTCCAGGGCCATAAATTTGGAAAGGTGCACATTTAGTGCTATGGTCTGTGGGTGGTGTAATGCACCTAGTTGATCAGTTAGGATCTCAACTGCGGAAGCAATGGACATCCACTATTATCCCACCGCCCTTGTTTTTGGCTGTGGGATTCGCAGTTACTCAGTATGTACCCCAGGCGTCTCTCTCAGTCTTGGGCGGAGAGTTTGGGGTAACAAAATCATTTACCGCTATTCATCTAATTAGTTACTGCTGGAAAGGAAGGTCCCCCAGTATTACAGGAGTCACAAGTTAGTATAAGCTTGTGCACAGTTCAGAGTTAGTATATAGTATGCCCTCAGTTTAGTATATAGTATGCCATAGGTTCAGGGTTAGTATATAGCATGTCCTCAGTTTAGTATGTAGTATGCAGTAGGTTCAGAGTGAGTATAGCATGTCCTCAGTTTAGTATATAATATGCAGCAGGTTCAGAGTTTGTATAGCATGTCCTGAGTTCAGAGTTGGTTTGGGAATATCGCCTCACACCAGCAGGAACCACCCCACTCTGAGTGCCAGGACCTTAATCAGAGCAGGTAACAGGCATATACTTGCGGTTAGTTGGTCCTGGCTAGGAAGCCAGCAGTGGGGAAGCCAGTGGCAAGAAGGTAGGCAGTCCTTCACAATGTTGTTAGGGATCCAGATCTGGATATGTGGACAGAGTCCTCAGATGCAATGGAGCTAGCAGGGTGCGCACTCCATTAGTGGAACACCCTGCTTAGCACCTGTCTTCTATTTAAGGGAGCCGCTGCAATCCAGGCTGTACTGTTACAGGTGGCTGGGTATTTGCACTTTTGTTCAAAGGCTGAAGGCATCCGGGCCTGTGTCCTGGACAGGGGATTGGCCAGCACATAACACAGGGGAAGAGGAGGCAGTGGTGTGACCCGCAGACCCAGATTGTGGACCCATTGTGGACCCAGGCGTTCGGCCCACTTGTTAGGGTGCTTGGATGCCATGTGGCGGATCATGCTGGTGGTGGTGAGGTTGCTAGTGTTCACGCCCCTGCTCATTTTGGTACGGCACAGGTTGCAATTTACAAAAAAGCGCCAGACTGTGGAACACCTACCTCTTGGCAAGGGAGATTGCCGCATGGGGGTGCTCCGGGGAACAGTTGCAGGCCTGTTTGGTGTGGCCGCCTACTCCATTTTGCCACCCCACTGCCTCTTCCACACTAATTGCAGTTGACTTATTGGCAACTGTGTCTTATCATCATCATCAACCTTGTGAAACACTATTTGCCGTTCCCCACCATCATCTTCTTCTGACTGTGGATGCTCAAGAGTTTGGGAATCAGGGCACAAGATCTCCTCATGTCCCTTTTCAAGCGGGGTCGAATTATCCAAGTGTGGGATCACTTGTTTTCCAAGACTCTCCATGGTGAGGGTGAGAATTCTGTTGACCAGACTCTTGGCAACTGAGACTGGACTTTGTGGAAGACAGGCTGGTGCTTAACCGACTGGAAGCATTATGTGCTGCAACCTGCAATCCAATCGACCACATGGTAGCACTGGTCTGACTTCGAGAGTGGTGTCCTGCACCGCCCTGCAAACTGGGACATGAAGCTAGGTTTCGTGGATAAGTGTGTTTCTTGTGCTCTGGCAGCAGGCACAGTTTCACGCGCCCAGGGCCACGGCATCTGCGTGCACCATCAGCAGCATGGCCACTTCCTCGTCCCTTACTGCTCGCCTTGCGCATATTAAATGGTATATATGCTTGCAAGTATGTTACACGTACAGTAGTGCAGGTTTTGTAAGTGTATGCACAAATAAAGTACACAGAATATCACACATATTTTTAGGATGTGCACACTTTAAACAGGAGGTATAGAGCAAGTAATGTCGCTGTCACCACCGCCTAATAAAAAATGACACTGAATGAATGTCACTGATATTTAGGATGCACACACGTTAAACAGGAGGTATAGCGCAAGTAATGTCGCTGTCACCACCGCCTAATAAAAAATTACACTCAATGAATGTCACTGATATTTAGGATGCACACACGTTAAACAGGAGGTTTAGCGCCAGTAAAGTCGGGCCGGACTAGGGGCAGAAGCCTAAAGGGGTGGCCAGCGTGACGCTGGCTTGGCAAGCAAAGGGAGGTAAGTATAGGGTTAATAGATTGAGAGTAGTTATGGGAGGGGGTTGCCATGGTAACTGGGGAGTGGTTTGGGGGTTATATATAGGGGAGCTAAGGTTAGTGGGCGCCATTTGCAAGTTTGAGTAAAGAGAACTGCAAGAGAACTAGATCGCAACCCACCATGTTGATTGAGGAGCTCCTGGCCCGGTCCGTAGGAATGCAGAGGTTCGGAGTTCTAGGTGGTTGCGGGAGCAAGTAGAAAGTCTGGAGATTCCAACCCGGATATAACCCCCCGGGTTCGGCGCCAGTTGAGGATCCCCTCAAGGGACCTTCCACAGCAGGGAGCAGCACGGCATGCGGTACAGGTGCGCTCCTGCCGTGAGAGGAATCCTACTGCGCGGTGGGACCCAGATCAGAGCGTGGTGTTCACCCCCCCTCCTCCCCCGCTCTCTGCAGCAGTGTCGTCTGGAGCAGGACCAGGGTCTGTGGACCTTCCTAGATCGCCACCTACAGGGAGGTCCACTCGGCGAGGGAATGGAGGCAGTGGTTCACGGGCTGTCCAGGAGTTGGCCAGGGGGAGGCACAGGCCCCAGGTCGTGTCGGGAGTGGAGGTAGCAGCGCATGCTCACCACGTGGCCAGGGTCAGAAAGATAGGGACCATGCGGGAACATTGTCCAAGATCGTGGAGGTCAGTGACCAGGAGCATTGGGATACAGGACATGCGGCGGTGGGTTTAACAGCGCCCATGCAGCATGGTGAGATTTCATGGGGTCCTCTTCTACCTCTTTTTATCTGTCCAGGAGGCCTCGGGGGTGGTGTGCATCCGGGAGAGCTGAGAAGGGGGTTAAGGCAGCTCTTGGGGGGGCTGGCGGGGTGATTGTCTGGTTTAGGGGAATGGGGGTGTCGCCGCTGCTGGCGTGGGAAGCAGGGAAGGTGAGTGTGGTGTCCATGGAAGAAGGGCAGCCTGTTAGGGCAGGGGTGTCCGTGGTGGTGCAGACTCAGGCTGGGGAGGAGGAAGACAGGTCACGGGTGGACGACACAGCAAAAGGTGAGGTTTATGTGTGCTTTGATGTAATGACCGGCGTCACACACAGGGAGGGAAAAGGGAAAGCCCTGCCCAAGGGAGAGGGTAAGGTGGTGACCCCTGACTCACCTTGCAGCTGGCACCTGACTGCCCTGACGTCCCTAGACGGGTTCCTCACCCGTGCGGCGATCACGTGCCTAAACCGTGGCTTTCCCTGAAATGAGCCCTAGATAGTGAACAGGCCGGTGGGATCACTAGTCCGCACCACTGAACTAAGAGGGAAACACCAGGGAGAGGACAGACAATACAGACAAACACATACACCCAGGTGGGCGACCACAGCAGTCCACAAAGGTCCAACAGGGATCTGGAGGGTAGCGTTCTGGACCAACTACCAGAGAACGCAGCAACACAACTCCAGAGGGTCAGAATAGATGTCCAGGCAGGAAGCTCTATATCTGGCAACCAGAGAAGTGTGAGAGGGGAATATAAGGAGGTTTGGGAGTGCTGGACAAGGAACAGCTGAGGAGAAGGAGCTACGGATCCCTGAGTGAGCCAAAAGGGTTTGCAAAGCAAACCCAGAAAGCTACCATAAGGAAACAGCCCTATATTACATAGAGCGCGCAGCCAACCGCTGCGACCTCCTGACCCCGGGTACAACGGAGTCAGGCGTGGCTCTTGACACCCTTGTGACATTTGAAAGTTCGTTGGTGGCGCATTTGAAGCAGGAGGTCAGGGAGCGGATTTGGAAAGGGGAATATGTGGAAAACTTTTCCCTACTTCCCCTGGAGAGGTTTAATTTGGATAGGGGAAAAAGATGATGGGAAAAAGGAGGAGGAAGAAAAGTGTCGGTATGGTTTGATACCGCGCACGTTTTCTAACTGTTTGCAGGCTGTTGCAATATTTGGTGCTTAGATGTTTATCCATCAATGCTTAGATAGTTGCTGTTCATGTTCCGGGTGTTTCTAATGGTATTGCGGATGCCCTTTTTCGTTCGCAGTGGGAGCATTTTCGTCAACTGGCAGAGGAAGTGGGCCTAGAGTGTTCGGTCTGGCTGTGGGAAATCTTGGAGGAACGGTAATGGGGCTCTTGCGGGCTTCTCTAAGCCTGGGCACGTGGGCGGCGTATGGTAAGGCCTGGGAGATTTGGGAATGGTGGTGTGTGCAGTTAGGAGTAGGTCAGGATTGGGAAATGGCTTTTTTACTACTGTTAGTACATTTCCAGGAGGAGGGATGGTCAGTATCTCAGTTAGGCCTCATGCACACGAACGTTTTTTTTCACGGTCCGCAAAAACAGGGTCCGTAGGTCCGTGATCCGTGACCGTTTTTTCGTCCGTGGGTCTTCCTTGATTTTTGGCGGATCCACGGTCATGAAAAAAAAGTCATTTTGGTGTCCGCCTGGCCGTGCGGAGCCAAACGGATCCGTCCTGAATTACAATGCAAGTCAATGGGGACGGATCCGTTTGACGTTGACACAATATGGTGCCATTTCAAACGGATCCGTCCCCATTGACTTTCAATGTAAAGTCCGGAGTCCCTTTTATACCATCAGATCGGAGTTTTCTCCAATCCGATGGTATATTTTAACTTGAAGCGTCCCCATCACCATGGGAACGCCTCTATGTTAGAATATACTGTCGGATATGAGTTAGATCGTGAAACCTCATTTCCGACAGTATATTCTAACACAGAGGCGTTCCCATGGTGATGGGGACGCTTCTAGTTAGAATATACTACAAACTGTGTACATGACTGCCCCCTGCTGCCTAGCAGCATCCGATCTCTTACAGGGGGCCGTGATCAGCACAATTAACCCCTCAGGTGCCGCACCTGAAGGGGTTAATTGTACTATCATATCCCCCTGTAAGAGATCAGGGCTGCCAGGCAGCAGGGGGCAGACCCCCCCCCCCCCCCCCCCCTCCCCAGTTTGAATATCATTGGTGGCCAGTGCGGCCCCCCCCCCCTTCCTCCATTGTAATAAATCGTTGGTGGCACAGTGTGCGCCCCCCCCCCTTCCTCCCTCTATTGTAATAATTCGTTGGTGGCACAGTGTGGCCCCCCCCCCCCCGCCCCCTTCCTCCCTCTATTGTAATAAATCGTTGGTGGCAATCATTGGCCCCCCTCCCTCTATAGCATTAACAACATTGGTGGCCAGTGTGCGGCCTCCCATCTTGCGCCCCCCCCCCCCCCCCCCCGATCATTGGTGGCAGCGGGTTACTAGCAATAGTACAAGATTCATACTTACCTGGGAGCTGTGATGTTCGTGTCCGGCCGGGAGCTCCTCCTACTGGTAAGTGACGGTTCATTTAGCAATGCGCCGCACAGACCTGTCACTGTCACTTACCAGTAGGTGGAGCTCCCGGCCGGACACGAACATCGCAGCAGCAGGTAAGTATTAATCTTCTACTATTGTACTATTGCTAAGTAACCATGGCAACGAGGACTGTAGTAGCGTCCTGGTTGCCATGGTTACCGATCGGAGCCCCAGCGATTAAACTGGGACTCCGATCAGAACTCCGCTGCCACCAATGATGATGGGGGGGAGGGGGGGGGGAGATGGGAGGCTGCACACTGGCCACCAACGTTGTTAATGCTATAGAGGGGGGGGGGGGGGGCAATGGGGGGCGCACACTGTGCCACCAACGATTTATTACAATAGAGGGAGGAAGGGGGGGGGGGGCGCACACTGTGCCACCAACGAATTATTACAATAGAGGGAGGGGGGGGGTGCCGCACTGGCCACCAATGATATTCAAACTGGGGAGGGGGGGGGGTCTGCCCCCTGCTGCCTGGCAGCCCTGATCTCTTACAGGGGGATATGATAGTACAATTAACCCTTTCAGGTGCCGCACCTGAAGGGGTTAATTGTGCTGATCACGGCCCCCTGTAAGAGATCGGGTGCTGCCAGGCAGCAGGGGGCAGTCTTGTACACAGTTTGTAGTGTATTCTAACTAGAAGCGTCCCCATCACCATGGGAACGCTTCTGTGTTAGAATATACTGTCGGTTCTGAGTTTTCACGAAGTGAAAACTCAGCTTTGAAAAAGCTTTATGCAGACGGATCTTCGGATCCGTCTGTATAAAAACTAACCTACGGCCACGGATCATGGACACGGATGCCAATCTTGTGTGCATCCGTGTTCTTTCACGGACCCATTGACTTGAATGGGTCCGTGAACCGTTGGCCGTGAAAAAAATAGGACAGGTCATATTTTTTTCACGGCCAGGAAACACGGATCACGGATGCGGCTGCAAAACGGTGCATTTTCCGATTTTTCCACGGACCCATTGAAAGTCAATGGGTCCGCGAAAAAAAACGGAAAACGGCACAACGGCCACGGGTGCACACAACGGTCGTGTGCATGAGGCCTTAAACAGGTGTTTTGCGGGTTTGGCATTTGGGTTTCGTTTGCGTAATATGCGGGATCATACCAAGACTTTTCTAGTCCGGTAAGTTTTAAAAGGGTCGCAACGAGGCAAGAGGACAGAAGATCAGCGGAGGCCGGTATCATTCAAGTTATTATTGGATATCGGCCATAAGTTAATCTCGGTTTGTAGGTCACCATGGGAGGTTAGCTTGCTTAAGGAAGCTTTTTCGTTGGTGTTTTTGGGGTCTTTTAGGTTTGGGAGTTGGTGAGTAGTAGTGTGCAGAGAGCTGGGGGGTTGAGGCTTGCGGATGTAGATATTTTTAGGGACCGGGTAGTGATCTGAATCATAAGGTCAAAAACGGACCAGATGGGAAAGTGTAAGCAATTGAGTTTGTACAAGGTCCTGGGTTGTTTTCTTTGCCCTGTGTAGAGATGTCGCAAACATAAAATTTTCAGTTCGCGAACGGCGAACGCAAATTTCCTCAAATGTTCGCGAACAGGCGAACCGGGCGAACCGCCATAGACTTCAATAGGCAGGCAAATTTTAAAACCCACAGGGACTCTTTCTAGCCACAGTAGTGATGGAAAAGTTGTTTCAAGGGGACTAACACCTGGACTGTGGCATGCCGGAGGGGGATCCATGGCAAAACTCCCATGGAAAATTACATAGTTGACGCAGAGTTGGGTTTTAATCCATAAAGGGCATAAATCACCTAACAATCCAACATTTTTTTGAACAGCGTGGTTTAAAACATCCAGTATGTGTATACAATCAGGTATGATGTTGTATCGATCAGGTAGTGTAAGGGTTACACCCGCTTCACAGACATTGACAGACCAAACTCCCCTTTTAATGCACCGTAAACAACCGCAAACAGTCCATTTGCCCAACCGCAAACTCCCCATTTGCACAAGGTTGGATACCAAGCTAGCCATGTCCCGTTGATGTCATTGAAGGTTTCTTCCTCCACCCAGCCACGTACAACACCAAGGGTCCCCGAAAGGTGAATTGAATTGATTTTTCGAACGGGGAGATGGTTAAAAAAACGCTGGCTCCCTCCCTTTTGTTTGAATCCACGGTCACTGTGTCTACGCCGTGCAATTTACTCTCACACCTGATATGAGTGTTATTTTCAGTAGTTCTCTTCTCAGCAGTTTATTCCCTGTTACGTCCCCAATCTGGGGTCCATTTATTGAATTGATTTTTCGAACGGGCAGATAGTTAAAAAACCGCTGGCTCCCTCCCCTTTGTTTGAATCCACGGTCACTGCGTCTACGCCGTGCAATTTACTCTCACACCTGATATGAGTGTTATTTTCTGTAGTTCTCTTCTCATCAGTTTAATCCCTGTTACGTCCCCAATTTGGGGTCCATTTATTGAATTGATTTTTCGAACAGGGAGATGGTTAAAAAAACGCTTGCTCCCTCCCCTTTGTTTGAATCCACGGTCACTGCGTCTGCGCCGTGCAATTTACTCTCACACCCGATATGAGTGTTATTCTCTGTAGTTCTCTTCTCATCAGTTTAATTCCTGTTACGTCCCCAATCTGGGGTCCATTTATTGAGATGATTTTTCGAACGGGGAGATGGTTAAAAAAACGCTGGCTCCCTCCCCTTTGTTTGAATCCACTGTCACTGCATCTGCGCCGTGCAATTTACTGTCACACCCGATATGAGTGGTATTTTCTGTAGTACTATTCTCATCAGTTTAATCCCTGTTATGTCCCCTATTAGGACGTATATTGAATGAATTTTAGACAACCGCAAACAGTTGTCAAAAGTTGAGAAACTCCTTGCAGAAATGTGATTTATCTTTGTGCGTCCTTCTTGTTACTTCCAACTTGGGGCACTGCGCGTGCGCCGTGCAATATAGTCTGCCACACGGTATGAGTGGTGTGTTAACTATTCTTATCAGTTTAATCCCTGTTACGTCCCCTATCCGGGGACTTGTGTTGAATTGATTTTAGGAACCGGGAGATGGAAAAAGCAGCTTGGTCGGTCCTCTTACTCCCAAGTTGGGGCACTGCGCGTGCACAGAGCAATGTGCTGTGACACCCTATATGAGTGGTGTCTTAACTATTACTATTCCTATCAGTTTAATCCCTGTTATGTCCCATATCAGGGATTGCCTTTTGTGAAAAAATTTTTAGGTCGGGTACCTTCGACTGCCTTCACAGTGACAGACCAAACTCTGATACACCAAACTTAATTGATTTTAGGAACCGGGAGATGGAAAAAGCAGATTGGTCGGTCCTCTTACTCCCAAGTTGGGGCACTGCGCGTGCATGGAGCAATGTGCTGTGACACCCTATATGAGTGGTGTCTTAACTAGTACTATTCCTATCAGTTTAATCCCTGTTACGTCCCCTATACGGGGACGTGTGTCGAATTGGGACCATTTTGAGGCCAAGGCATGTCATCAGGCCTTTTGCTAGTCAAACGTATCCCCCACTGTCAGTCCCTTTGGGATTCATGCCTCATTCATCTTAATGAAGGTGAGGTAATCAACACTTTTTTGACCGAGGTGACTTCTCTTGTCAGTGACAATGCCTCCTGCTGCACTGAAGGTCCTTTCTGACAGGACATTTGAAGTGGGGCAAGCCAGAAGTTCTATCGCAAATTGGGATAGCTCAGGCCACAGGTCAAGCCTGCACACCCAGTAGTCAAGGGGTTCATCGCTCCTCAGAGTGTCGATATCTACAGTTAAGGTGAGGTAGTCTGCTACCTGTCCGTCGAGTCATTCTCTAAGGCTGGATCCCGAAGGGCTGTGGCGATGTGTAGGACTGAAAAAGCGCCGCATGTCCTCCTTTAACAACACATCTGTAAAGCGTCCTGTCCTTGCCGCCGTGGTCGCGATAGGAGGAGCATTACTTTCACCTCTTCCCCAGTTAGATTCCCATTGTCCTGTGACATCCCCCTTATAAGCTGTGTAAAGCATATTTTTTAGTTTGGTTTTGAACTGCTGCATCCTTTCCGACTTTCGGTAATTTGGTAACATTTTCGAGCTACTCATTTCCCATTCCTCGTCCTCATTGATGTCATTGACGGTCTGTTCTTCCCCCCAGCCACGTACAACACCACGGGTACCAGATAAGTGACAACAACGAGCACCCTGGGATGCCTGCTGTGGTTGGTCTTCCTCCTCCTCAAAGCTACATTTCTCCTCTGACTCCTCTTCCTCATACTCCTCTTCCAGCGTTGCCGCAGGTCCGATGACAAGGCTGTTTCTGGTGGTGATGCTCATCTACACGCTCATCTACAGCCTGATCCAGCACTCTTCGCAGGGCACGCTCCAGGAAGAAAACAAATGGGATGAGGTCACTGATGGTACCTTCAGTGCGACTGACTAGGTTTTTCACCTCCTCAAAAGGACACATGAGCCTACAGGCATTGCGCATGAGCGTCCAGTAACGTGGCAAAAAAATTCCCAGCTCCGCAGAGGCTGTCCTAGCACCCCGGTCATACAAATACTTGTTGCCGGCTTTTTCTTGTTGGAGCAGGCGGTCAAACATTAGGAGTGTTGAATTCCAATGTGTCGGGCTGTTGCAAATCAAGCGCCTCCCTGGCATGTTGTTTCGCCGCTGGATATCTGAAAAGTGCGCCATGGCAATGTAGGAACGCCTGAAATGGCCACACACCTTTCTGGCCTGCTTGAGGACGTCCTGTAAGCCTGGGTACTTATGCACAAAGCATTGTACAATCAGATTCAACACATGTGCCATGCACGGCACATGTGTCAACTTGCCCAAATTCAATGCCGCCAACAAATTGCTTCCATTGTCACAAACCACTTTGCCGATCTCCAGTTGGTGCGGCGTTAGCCACTGATCCACCTGTGCGTTCAGGGCGGACAGGAGTGCTTGTCCGGTGTGACTCTCTGCTTTCAGGCAAGTCAACCCCAGGACGGCGTGACACTGTCGTATCCGGGATGTGGAATAGCCCCTGGGGAACTGGGGGGGTGCAGTTGATGTGTAGCAAGATGCAGCAGCAGAAGAGGACTTAGCCGAGGAGGTTATGGAAGAGTATGGGGTAGGAGGAGAAGAGGAGGTGGCAGTAGGCCTGCCTGCAAGTCGTGGCGGTGTCACCAACTCCGCAGCAGAGCCACGCATTCCATGCTTGGCAGCCGTCAGCAGGTTGACCCAATGCTCAGTGTAGGTGATATACCTGCCCTGACCGTGCTTTTCAGACCAGGTATCAGTGGTCAGATGGACCCTTGCCCCAACACTGTATGCCAGAGATGCCATGACTTCCTTTTCAATAACAGAGTAGAGGTTTGGGATTGCCTTTTTTTTAAAAATAATTTGTCCGGGTACCATCCACTGTGGTGTCCCAATAGCGACAAATTTTTTGAAAGCCTTAGACTCCACCAGCTGGTATGGTAAAGCTGGCGGGCTAAGAGTTCCATCAAGCCAGCTGTCAGACGCCAGGAAAGGGGGTGACTCTGTGACATTGGCTTCTTACACTCAAGCATTTCCTTGACAGACACCTGAATGTGGGCAGATGAGATGGAACTGCTGAAGGTGAGAGGCGGAGTGGTGGATGGTTGAGAGGGGGCAAGGAGGACAGCAGTGGTTGACGTGGCTGAAGATGCTGGACCAGGAGGAGGATGGTGGCTTTGAGTTTGTGTGCTGCTTGTACTCATGTGTTGATCCCATTGGCGTTTGTGATGTGAGATCATGTGCCTTCGCAAAGCAGTTGTACCGAGGTGGGTGTTGGACTTCACACGACTCAGTTTCTTTTGGCACAGGTTGCAAATGGCATTGCTGTTATCAGAGTCAGACACACAAAAAAAATGCCACACTGCTGAACTTTGCAATGACGGCATTCTGGTGGTGGCAACAGCATGCGTTGATTGGCGTGCTGTCTGGCTGACCCCAGGTGCCAATACATGCTGTCTGACTGTGCCACTAGCTCCTTGCGACGACCTTTCCCTGCTTCCAACTCGTCTCCTCTTTCTCTCTGTCTCCCCTTCTGAACTTTCCCCCTCTTCTTCTTCTCTTCGAGCAGGCACCCACGTGGCATCCACGGACACATCGTCATCATCAACCACTTCACTTGTATCTGACACCTCAGCAAAGGAAGCAGCAGCCGGTACAACATCATCATCATCATCATCACACTCTAAGTCCATGTGTGTAATCCTGCCTGACCGAGACATATCCCTGTTGTCTACATCCTCTGGCAATAATTGTTGCGCATCACTAATTTCATCCAACTGATGTGTAAATAACTCCTCTGACGGATCAAGTGAAGCGGCTGTGGTGGCTGTGGTGGTGGTAGTGGTGGTGGCGGCGGGCGGGAGAGTGGTAACTTTAGAGCAGGTGACCGAAGCTGAGCTGGAGGAGGATGGTGCGTCAAGGTTCTTAGCAGAAGCTGTTGAAGATTGGGTGTCCTGTGTAAGCCAGTCAACTATGTCCTCAGAATTTTTCGAGTTCAGGGTACGTGGCCTCTGAACACTGGGTATTATTCTAGCGCCAAAGGGAATCACAGCACCACGACGGCCCTGCGGGATGGCCTGCCTCTGCCTGTTATTTTTTTTTTTTTGATTAGTTAAGTTGTACTATGCGTGCAAGCTACTGTGACACCAGATATGAGTGGCACTGTGCACTAGCAGAAGTTAGCAGAGTAGACGCTGTAGGCCTGACACACACGCTTGCAGACAAATAACTGCTATTCAATCTATTACAGTCGAAATTGTATTTTTTTTTTAAATGTGCACCACTGTTACACCAGACATGAGTTGCACTGGTGTGACACTGTGCCCTTGCAGGCCCTGAAACGCACACTTGTGAAGGAAAATTACTGCTATTATTTCAGTCCAAAAAGTTTTTTTTTTTTTTAAATGTGCACCACTGTTACACCAGACATGAGTTGCACTGGTGTGACACTGTGCCCTTGCAAGCCCTGAAACGCACACTTGTGAAGGAAAATGGCTGCTATTATTTTACAGTCAAAAAAGTTAAGTTTTTTTTTAAATGCAAGCTATTGTGACACCAGATATGAGTGGTGGCACTGGGCAAGTGGGCACAGTATACGCTATGAGCCTGACACACACGCTGGCAGGCAACTGCAATTAGATTACACAGGGGAAAAAAAGCAGACTGATGTTCTAGCCCTAAAAAGGGCTTTTTGGGGTGCTGTCATTACAGCAGAGATCAGATGAGTCTTTCAGGACTGTAGTGGACACTGAATACACTTGCCTAGCTATTGATTTCCCTATTAAATAAGCAGCAGCTACACTGTCCCTCCTCTCACTAAGAATGCAGCTTCCGAATGAATCTAAAATGGATGCTGTCCAGGAGGTGGGAGGGTCTGGGAGGGAGGGTCTGCTGCTGATTGGCTGGAATGTGTCTGCTGACTGTGAGGTACAGGGTAAAAGTTTACTCAGTGATGATGTATAGGGGGCGGACCGAACATCGCATATGTTCGCCCGCCGCGGCGAACGCGAACAAGCTATGTGCAGTGCTTGCAGGGGTATGGGGGGGGGGGGGGGAATGATAAGAGCACTAAACCTCTTCTTCGGCACGAAGATGGTTCATTTCTGTTGCGGTTTCAATTTATTGCTGTTTTTAAGAGGTGTTTGAAGACCCTGGGGGTTGTGGAGACGGGTTTCTCGGGGCATTCCTTTAGGATTGGGGCAGCGATGGAAGCTGCGCGTTTTGGTTTGAGTGATGATATAATAAAGAGGATTGGTCGTTGGGAATCTATTAAATTCGCGCCAGCTGGGTTTCGGGCGGGACGTAGCAGTGCTGCGGTGGATGGGTATCAGAGGTATGTTGTGGGGCGGAGTATTGCGGGAGGCGAATAGTTTTGCGAGATTGGATCGACCCCAGACGTTTTAGTATTACACGTTGGGGGTAATGATCTGGGTGCTAGGCCATTCCGCGAGTTGATTTGTGATGTTAAATTTGATTTATTGAGATTGTGGGCTTTATTTCCGGTGATGATTACAGTTTGGTCGGATATTGGGCCGAGGTGATCGTGGAGGGATGCGAGATTGGTCGAGCGAGTCAATAATGCTCGGATCAAAGTAAATTGGGCGGTGAGTAGATTTGTGTCCAGGAATGGGGCGGTGGCGGTGCGGCATTTGGAATTGGAGGCGGGAGTAGGTGAATTTTGGAGAGTGGATGGGGTGCATCTTAATGTCACTGATATTTTTGGTTGCGCACACGTTACATGAGAGATGTAGCGCAGATATTGTCGCTGTCACCAACGTCGAACATAATTTCACTGAATGTCACTGATATTTTGGATGCGCTAACGTTATACTGGAGATGTAGCACAGATAGTGTCGCTGCCACCAGCAGCAAAAATATTAGACTGAATGTCACTGATATTTCTGATACACAAACGTTATACAGGAAATGTAGCGCAGGTAATGTAACTGTCCGCAGCGGACACCAGCTATGGAAAAAGTACACTGGATGTCACGGATATTTTTAGGCTGCACACACGTTAGACAGGAGATGTAGCACAGATTATGTTGCTGTTTGCAGCGGCCAAACAATTGCAAGCTATTTAGAGCAGGTTGCGCTAAAAATATATATTGCTGGCCAGATACAACTATAGTCCTTAAAAGGACTTTTGGGTCTCTAACAAGTTTTAGCAATTTAGTGCAGGTTGCGCTAAAAATATATATTGCTGCCGCACAAAATGGTCTTTAAACTGACTTTTGGGTCTATAACAAGTATAAAAACTAAAATATTGCTATTTCAATCCCTACACTATCTCTCCCTTCTGCTCTCCAGCTCTCCCTGACTAATACTGAGCTATATAGCACCCGATGAAGCGTTCTTGCCAGCCAATCACTGTAATGCCAGCAGCCAACATGGCTACGGCATCACAGTGAATGGCAATACCTACCTGCACGTTTATTGGCTGCGTAGCAGGCAACAAACGTGCGGGGAAGAGGTTCGAGCACAGGCGGTTTTTGGCCAAATACCGCGATGTGCCGAGCATTGCGATGCTCGAGCCGAACTAGTGTTCAGCCGATCATGCTCACCCAACACTAGTTATCACGAGGAAATTCGGCTTTGGTGCGAATCGAATAAAACCTGAAATTCGGATCAAATTCCACTTTGTCAACTTCGATTCGCTCATCTCTACTGATGACCTATGCTGATAGGTCATCAGTTATATAACCCTGGAAAACTCTTAAGGATCTGAAGGCCACCAATATACTGCCACACAGCATTGTATTCTCTCCTAGAATGGAATAACTAGGTAATACAGCATGCAATGGAACAAGGCCTTAAATGGTTTCTGTCACCAGATTTAACCCTATTAAACTAGCTGACATTAGAGATGTGCTAATGTCAGCTAAACGTAACTAGCCTATTCCTACTTTTATCTATGCCCCCCCAGGACTTGGAGGGAGGCGACAAAGGTGGGAGAACGGAGCCTCTTGGAGCAGGAACAATACCCCCTGCTCCTAAAAGCTAATTAGCATATTATAAAAGTTAGATTTCTGGCGTAACGGGGGGCATAGATAAAAGTAGGAATAGGCTAGTTAGGTTTAGCTGACATTAGCACATTGCTAATGTCAGCTAGCTTAATAGGGTTAAATCAGGTGACAGAATCCCTTTAATATGAAATAGGATACATACCAAAGTAGCATATAGGCCTATGGGTATCATAAGATATATTTACATTACAGTCCAGTGTGTAAAATCGTAAAAATGCAGTCCTTTTCATACAGTATGTTGGTTTTTCATTAAGTGAGTATGTAGAATATGTAGAAATATGTCTCCAGCATTAAAAGCAATTACACATTAGTGTAGTTATGCAGTATGCAGTATCTCAGCGAGATCATTTACAAAGCAAATTGTATTACTCTAATTACAGAAATAACAATATAAGTGTAATGCACAATAAATATAACATACAAGCAACTATTTTTGTGATTACTCTAAATCACAAGTATATTAAAAAAAAAACAGACATGTTAGCAATGAAATGTGTGATCTTTAATAGATTCTTCATTGGAAGTGTAGGATTTATTTAAGACATACACAAGGGAAACTGTAATCTCTTTGATCAAATCATAAAAAAGAGGGCAGTTACTAAAAAGAAACATCTGAACTGGCATATGGTAGTAAAGAAAAAAATGAATAAAATATTTTGTGACTACCGTATTTATATGAAATGGATGTATTCAAATACAGTATTTTAGTAAACCGGTAAAATCTAATTAATTAAATTTAATCTAATATATAAAGCTAAGTGTACTGTATGTGTGTGTGTATGTATGTATGTCCGCTAAAGGAATCCACACCGTTGCATTTACAATCAAGAAATTTGGCACACAGGTACATCAGGTGTCCGGGAAGGTTTTAGACGAGATCTCAGGTCTCTAGGACGTGCCGTTCCTGAGATATTCCTCAAAAATGCATTAGCCAATAGAAGCTTGGTCACATGACCATTATCAGCCAATTGAAGCTCGCAGGCCAGTCTCCACATACACAGTTTTACACCAGGGTTCCATAACAACCCATCCATTTCTCTTCACTGCTGTAGGTGAGCTTTAAAGGAAATCTGTCGCCAGGATAATAGCTATTGAAGAAAAGCCATGGTCTAATAGCACTTAGTACCTTATTTCTAGATGCGCCTTTGTATCAGCAATAGAGGTTTTTATCCTCTGAAAATCCAGTTTATTTGGTATGTAAATGAGCCAGTAAGGTGCTCAGAGGGGCGTCACTCTTGCAGGAAGGAGCCCAGACACGCCCCCTGCCACAATGTGTCCAGCCTCAAAAGACAAACTTAAAACCCCACCCCCAGGTCCCGCCAATCCACGCCCTTGATCCGTTTAGGCCTCGCCCCCTCCCACTCCTCAGCTGACAGGGATTGAAAAAATGAAGGTAGAAATCAACTTCTGTCAGCTGCAGGGGTGGGAGGGACGGTGACTTTCTTCCTGCAGCTCACACTCAGACAGCACAGTGCTGCTGTCTGAGAGTGAGCTGTTCAAAATGATATCCTTGTGTCTGTCCAGGCCCTGCGCCAGACGGAGGACAGGGAGTCTGAAAGCCGGACTGTCCGGCCTAAAACTGGACCTCTGGCCACCCTAGGGGCAGGCTGCTGTGGAGGTCACAGTTAAGGGGATGGTCCACTATGGAGGTCAGTGTTAAGCGGCAGATTGCTTTAAAGGCCACTGTTAAGGGGGCAGGCCCCTGTGGAGGTCACTGTCATGACAACTCAGTGATAACAAAGTTCGGTCACCAAGTGTTGAGGTGCAAGGTGCATAAAAGTCACCAACACTCTCTTTTGACTCAGTAAATACAATGTTCCAAAGCCTCCTCTGTAACTGTCGATCTTTTTTATTTATCTAATGTGTGGGGATAGTGTTACTAACCATTTTTGTAATATACTTTAATTACTGAAATTGTACATTTCTATTGGAAAAATAGTTCTAAAATGGCCCATTTTGAGCCTTAGGGCTCTTTCACACTTGCGTTGTCCGGATCCGGCATGTACTCCACTTGCCGGAATTACACTCCGGATCCGGAAAAACGCAAGTGTACTGAAAGCATTTGAAGACGGAACCGTCTTCAAAATGCTTTCAGTGTTACTATGGCACCCAGGACGCTATTAAAGTCCTGGTTGCCATAGTAGGAGCGGGGAGCGGGGGAGCGGTATACTTACAGTCCGTGCGGCTCCCCAGGCGCTCCAGAGTGACGTCAGAGCGCCCCATGCACATGGATGACGTGTCCAATGCGATCACATGATCCATGCGCTTGGGGCGCCCTGACGTCACTCTGGAGCGCCCCTGGAGCCGCACAGACGGTAAGTATGCTGCTCCCCCGCTCCCCGCTACACTTTACCATGGCTGCCAGGACTTTAGCGTCCCGGCAGCCATGGTAACCATTCAGAAAAAGCTAAATGTCGGCTCCGGCAATGCGCCGAAACAACGTTTAGCTTAAGGCCGGATCCGGATCAATGCCTTTCAATGGGCATTAATTCCGGATCCGGCATTGCGGCAAGTGTTCCGGATTTTTGGCCGGAGCAAAAAGCGCAGCATGCTGCGGTATTTTCTCCGGCCAAAAAACGTTCCGTTCCGGAACTGAAGACATCCTGATGCATCCTGAACGGATTTCACTCCATTCAGAATGCATGGGGATAATCCTGATCAGGATTCTTCAGGCATAGAGCCCCGACGACGGAACTCTATGCCGGAAGACAAGAACGCAGCTGTGAAAGAGCTCTAAGCAATGCTCCTCTGTCTTCTGTTTACATAACTGTGGAAACACGCTCCAGACTGACTGTGTTATGTAAACAGAAGACAGAGGAGTGTTTCTAAGGCTCAAAATGGGCCAATGTTAGAGCTATTTTTCTAATAAAAATGTACAATTTCAGTAATTAAAGTATATTACAAAAATGGTTAGTAACACTATCCCCACACATTAGATAAATAAAAAAAGAATGACAGTACATTACAAAAATGGTCAGAATCACTGCCCCTATACATTACTAAAATAAATAAATAATAACAATTTACAGTTTAACATCAGCGCAAAAACAGTGCATTGGGAGCTTCATGGCATTGGATTCCATGGCTAAGCAACTGCCTGCAAGCCTTACCTCCTTCCCTCCTTTCCTTTTCCTTTTCCTCCCCACCACTTCTTTTTTTTTTTTTTTTGTATAGCATAAATGAATAATGTGTAAACAACAATAAATGAAAAGCAATCTAAGGACAGAGCAATCAATGATATAACAGACGATCAAACCAAAATAATATATAGGGTATAGAATTTAATGAAGAGTATAGTATAAGGAACAATAAGAAAATTGCACAGTAAACACTAAAAAACAAAAAATAGATACACGGAAAATAATATAGAAAATGATAATAGTACAAAATATATGTAAAAAATAACAAAATACACAATAACAAATAAAAGATAATAAAATATAAACTATAATAAAAACAATATAAAAATAATAAACAATAAAAAATTATAAATAATAATAAAAAATAATAAATAACAATAAATAATAAATAAATTATAAAGAGCAAAAAGAAATGAAAAACACACAAATAAGTACAAAGGAAACATAAGCACAAATAATTCACGTAATTAGGGATTTTTTTTATATAGTAAGGGATAATGATCATGTAGTTTGATTATCATATATATAGTTATTTATGCAGCATTGAATTGTGCACATAACTTGATGGTGTCATTATAATATAGGGCCACTTTAATAATCATGGTGCCCTGTATATAGTAATTAATTATGGCCATAAACTTTTTATAGTCCATTGCTGCATATTATTCATTGGATATGATTTTTTATTAATTATGCAGCTCTTTTGGATACACATCCTTCTCATGTACTGCATTAGATTTTTTGTCTGTCTCTTTCCCCTTTTTTCTGTAAATTATGCTGATTTATGCTTCTTCAGAAAACACTTGATCGTACACTTTTATTTAGAGTGTTCAATTCAGGTTAGTCCTTTTAATGTTTTCTTTCCCTCCCCCTTCTTCCCTTGTGACAATGCTTCGCTTTGTCTCTTTGGCTGCGGGACTCTCCTTCCGGGTGCGTTCACCGCACTTCAACCACACTGGAGGACTTCCGGTACTTGGCACGCAGTGTGTGTCTTGTGAGCATGCGCGTTCTGCCGTCTCCGGTATCTGGAACGCTGGACGCGATTCTGTGGTGAGTCAGGGGGGCATGTGCATATGTTTAGTTCACATGGCCCGGAGTCATTGTATACAATGTTTTTAACCCATTCTTTGTTGTGTCTGTTGCTTTAAATAAATTTGATACTTTTTTAGATGTGCGGCTCTTATCTCGGTATTCTTTTATTTTCCCTGTACTACTGCCTGCAAGCCTTACATCACCCAAGCACAAGGACAAGCGTCATATGGAGTGGTGTAAAGAATACAAACACTGGACTCTGGAGCAGTGGAAAAATGTTTTGTAAAGTGATGAAAAACGATTCTCTATCTGGCAGTCTGATAGGAGAGTCTGGGTTTATTAAATGCCAGGAGAAGTTATCTGCCTGTTTGTATTGTGCCAATTATAAAGGTTGGTGGAAAGGAATGAGGATGTGGCGTTGTTTTTCAGGGGTTGGCCTAACCCCCTTATTTTCAGTGAAGAGAAATCTTAAAGGATAACTGTCATATTTTTTTTTGAGTATTGAATTGTGGTGATTAATATCACCTTGGAGGCCCTATTTCAACTTTTCACTGTGTATTCAATTACCCCTTAATTCCACATTTTTGTTCCCTGTACTGCCTACTTTTACATGTGCTTAAAATAGGGTTGCTAGGCATGGGCGACACAGAATGCAGGGTCACATTACTGACAGCCAGGGACTGTAAGTAAATGATTAAAGCCAGGTCCTCCCCAGCAGCTGATAACAGTGCCTGGGCTGTGTGCACTTCTCCCTGTCCCTGCGCTTGGCAGATGCTCCCTCACTCAGCAGACTTGGAGAATGCAGAGTGGAAGCAGCGCACAACATGGAAGGGAGATTTGCCATCTGCTCAGTGTATAAATGAAAGCAACATGTGGTAAGAGGATCCCTTTGTGCTGCAGGAGATTAACCCTTTAGGGGGGAGGGCTCTGGTTACTGACCCTTTTGGGGAATTATTGTTACTGGCTAGTGAGGGCAGGCGGGATTAGCCTCAGGGTGAGGGCAGTGGCAGCCATCTTAACTGAATAGTGAAATTTCATTTTTATGTAGACTGGTTGCTAAGGGCTGAATCTTATTAAATATGGGGTAAGTCAGTCTAATAGTAACTGATTCTGGAATATCATGTTATTAGTAACTACATATATGAAAATTGAAATTAGGGTCTAAATGTGACAGTTATCCTTTAATGCTTCAAAATACCAAAACAATTTAGACAATTTTATGCTTCCAAATTGTGGGAACAGTTTGGAAAGGTCCTTTTCTTTTCCAGCATGACTATGTCCTAGTACACAAAACAAGGTCCATAAGGGCATGATTGGTGTGAAAGAATTTGGGTGGCCCGCACATAGCCCTAACCTCAACCCCATCAAACATTTTTGGGCTAAAAAAAGAACAGAGATTTCAAGCCAGGCACTCTCGTCCAAAATCTGTCACTGACCTCACAAATACTTTTCTGGATGAATGGACAGAAATTCCCATAGACACACTGTAAAACATTGTAGAAAGAATTCCATTCGCTCTTCTGGTAAAGCTAATTGGAAGTCATTGATGTAATATGTACAGTAGGTGCCAAAATACTTTTGTCTTTATAGTACTTTATAGTACTGTATATGTGTCACGGCGCGGTGTGGGAGGATAACTCCACACTGACCACAAGAGGGAAGGGAAAAGGTACTAGGCCTGGAAACTAGGGGAAGGGGGAAAGGTCATCCCCTAGTGAATCCCTAACCCGAGCCCTGACTCCTAAAAGTATGAACAGACCTTGATGGTAGGTGTAACGGATCCGCTTCCGTTAGTGGACGCTTCCTAGCTTGCGCCGAGGACCACAAGCACCGCACTGGACACCACGACCACCGCAGACTCCACAACCGCCGTAGCTTAACTGGAGCTGCGCCGTCTTCCTTCCACCCTGAATGAACCTCCAGCATTCAGGACCGTGTGGGAAAGATCTCTCCTCCAGGGAATATGCAGAGCATAGCAATCCCCAGCGTGATGCAGCAATTCCCTCCAATAACGAGACAAGGCTGCATTTTGAAGGGTTAGAAAGACATGAACTGAGCTGAACTCTTTAAAAATTACATATTTAAACTCAGCATACATCAAACATAAACACTTCCAAAAATCACACAAATCCCTCCAGCAGGTCAAAAGTTAAGTGGAAGTCCTTTATGACCGACCGCAAGCACAATTTCCTGCCCAAAACAGTTCCATAGATTCTTTAGTATACACCGCTGACCGCGTTCGGTCCTAAGAACAGTCCAGACATGCGGCATAGTTCTGTTCTTGAAGGGTAATATGTCCCAGGGTCATAGTCGTAGGGCAGGAGGCTGGCCATCAGTCCTCTACAATGCCCAGTGGCAAATGGCAGTTTGTCACAGTAGGAATGTTCATAAACTGGAACCTAGGGCCCTATCTGACCCTAAAGGGCCCTGGAAATAGTGTCAGGACAAGAGATGAACTGTTCCTTTTCAGGTGATGGAACAGGAGACTCCCTGAGGCCTAATACCAAAATGTAGGGGAAAACCACAAATAAGAATTAGGAAAAAGACACTTAACCCCAAAATATGCAGATTAGCAGGAACTCAGAGGAGAACCAGGCACCAGCTCTTCACAACCAAAAGGAGCTATCAACCGCATAGCATGATGGGTGCGGCCAGACTAAATAGAGGAGTAGGAATGACCACTTAAGCTCCACCTAAGACCAGAGGTGAGGTCATACCCAGCAACAACACAGAAGAGTGAAACCAGAGAGGCTGTCAGATTACATCACGTGCAGCCAGTCTCCTAGATCTTCTGACCCCTGTCACAGGAGAGACCGTGACAATATATTGTTGAAAGTTTTTCACATGAGTAAGGCTAGTTTCACACTAGTGTTCGGGAAGTCCAGCAGGCTGTTCCGGCAGAGAACAGCCTATTAGGTATCTCTTGATCTGGCATTACCAGAAGCTCCATGAATGCCGTCTGGCCCCATTAACTACAATGGGGACCGGCAGAGATCCAGCCACAACCTGGCAAATATGCAGAGAATTGGCCAGACAAAAAGGTTTTAGTTTGTCCGATTTGTGGCATATTAGCTTCCAGCAATGCCAGATCCAAAAAAAAACAAAACAGCAAGCTGTCCCCTGTCCGTGTTCAAAATACTGTGCTGATTAATTTTCTAATCTCTGTTTTTCTATTGCAGAGTGCTAAACTCCCTGCACAGTTATATATGTAAAAGTGTTGAATATGAGAAAGGTTTTTAAGGAAAAGAACATTGGCTGGTACAGATATCCTAATAGTCACTGTGCACCTTGCTTCCATTTAAAGATAGTTAACTTACAGTGCTTGGAGCAGAAAACCTTTAGTGACTTAATTATACACAACAATAAGTTCAGTGCCTTAGAGGCAGGAAAGCTCATTCTTTGTCTAGTATATGCAAACCTAATTGTATTACTTCTAATTGAATCTAATATAATACAATGATATTACATATTAGCTAATATTATAATACCATGCAATACAGAGAATGTACACAAATTAAAGATACATATTGTGCAAATGTATGAGAAATACACCCTTATGTTTGGATGTCTGCCATGGACTTAATTTACATATGTAAAACATAATTAGCATTTCTTTGTTGGTTTGCCAATATTTGGAAAGGTTGTATAACTTATGTTTTTCAATATAGTCAAAGAAGATATCCAGAAGACTGTGAGGCCTGTACCAAAATTAAACACTTTAGGCATATGTCTGCACATAGTGGACTATTAATATTGTATGGTGTTATGATGACGCTCTGTGCCGGCCACCGCCCTGCTATCTGGGCGAGCGCAGACGTCACATCTCTCATCTAGTCTCTGCCCGACTGTCAAAATCTTGTGCCCTGCTATGCAGACCACAGTCTGGCTGGTCCCTTCCTGTGTGTGTATGAGGGATACTTTTCCCTGCAGCACTACACGGGTTAATTCCCTTTCTGATTCCATGTTCAGCTGCTTGCTTTATGAGCTCATCAGCCCTCCTATATAGCCATGTTGCTGACTGGAGATGAGCAAATCAGTTTGTAATGGACAGGGCTCCTTACGAACATCTGAAAAATTATTCAGCAAGATGAACCCAAAGCTTTTTAGGTTCACTTTCAATGAAAATAGTAAACGGTGTGCAGTGCCATTGTACCACAAACATCTGTGGGAAAAACCACAAAGGAGGAAGAAGTGTGCTCACATGACACTGAGAGGAATTGATGTGGCAGGGCTTGCCATGATTGGCTCACAGGCTGACAGACAGCCTGGATGAGCCAATCAGTGAGGCAGCAGGCAGAGAAGTCCCTTGAAGAACAAGTAGAACATCATTCTGTGTTAGGCTATGGATAAGGGAGGATGGGAGCAGTCTGTAACAGAAACCGATCTTAGGGACAGTCTACGGTCACTATCAAGCTTCTATTCTAGTGTCAGGGGCAGTTTAAGGAAAGGCTAGAGAGCAGAATAATTGTGTAGAATGGGGAAAACTTTCAGTCAGGGAGTGAGGGGTAAGGAGCTGAGGCTAGATGTGTTAGGCAGTGCCTTCTAGCAGCAGTTCCTGCCTTATAATACAGCTAAAGCTGCTGCAGAACCTAAAAATCAGCCACCTACAAGAATATTTCATTTTTTCCTTATTTGAACAGAAAACATTTTTTTTACAAACCTGAAGTTTCTCTAGACTTATTGCCAGATTTTTCCCAGTACAATTAGCATTATGCTGCAGTGCTGACTGCTGAAAAACTGGTTCAGTGCATCATATCCGTTTGTGCTAAACACATTGCATTGTAGAGGAAAGTTTTTATGGCAATAACGCCATCTGCTGCTGCTGAGCTTTTTATTTATTTTTCTTTACTGAGGGAGGATAAAGAAGGATTCTCATACAGTATGACCCTGAGAGAAAGTGTGTGTGTGTATTTTGTGTGTGTGTGTGTGTGTGTGTGGTTCTTGTCCAGATTGGCTCACAGGCTAATAATAGAATGCCTGGATGAGCCAATCAGTGCTGCAGCATGCAGAGGGTTGCCCTTGCAGAATGAGAAGAATGTCATTATGCGTTGAGCTATGAATGAAGGTGGATGGATCTATGCAGTGTCTGACAGAAAACGATCTTAAGGACAGCTTACAGTCAGAATCAAGCTTCTATTCTAGTCTTAGGGATAGTTTAGGGAGAGGCTGGAAAAATGTTTGAGTAGGATAGGGAAAGGCAGGGAAATCTTTCAGCCGGGGAGTTAGGAGTGAGAAGCTGTGGCTCAATATGCTAGACAGTCTGCAACTGCTGCAGAACCTACATGCACAGCTACATGCAAGCACATTATTTGAACAGAACAGTTTTTTTGCAAACCTAAACTCAAGTGTTAGTGTGAGGGGAATAATCTGCATGTTTTAGCTATGAGAAAGATCTATAAAGTTACAATGTGTTTCTCACTTTGTCACTTTGGACTCTGGGGACTTTCCGTTGAGCAGAACCAGGGGTGGGATTCAAATTTTTAACAGGTTCCCTACTTAACGGCGGACATGTGGCATCACGACACAGATTTACATATACATACACCATATAGATGCAACACACATACACATAAATACACCATATACAGTACAGACCAAAAGTTTGGACACACCTTCTTATTCAAAGAGTTTTCTTTATTTTCATGACTATGAAAATTGTAGATTCACACTGAAGGCATCAAAACTATGAATTAACACATGTGGAATTATATACATAACAAACAAGTGTGAAACAACTGAAAATATGTCATATTCTATGTTCTTCAAAGTAGCCACCTTTTGCTTTGATTACTGCTTTGCACAGTTGCCTCTTGAAGCTCATCAAGAGAATGCCAAGAGTGTGCAAAGCAGTAATAAAAAAAAAAAGGTGGCTACTTTGAAGAACCTAGAATATGACATATTTTCAGTTGTTCACACTTGTTTGTTATGTATATAATTCCACATGTGTTAATTCATAGTTTTGATGCCTTCATAGTCATGAAAATAAAGAAAACTCTTTGAATGAGGTGTGTCCAAACTTTTGGTCTGTACTGTATATATGTGAGTGTAGTGTATACATGATCTATGTGTGGTATATATGTGAGTGTAGTGTCTATACAGTCAGGTCCATAAATATTGGGACATCAACATAATTCTAACATTTTTGGCTCTATACACCACCATAATGGATTTGAAATGAAACAAACAAGATGTGCATTAACTGCAGACTGTCAGCTTAAATTTGAGGGTATTTACATCCAAATCAGGTGTACGGTGTAGGAATTACAACAGTTTTCATATGTGCCTCCCACTTTTTAAGTGACCAAAAGTAATGGGACAGAATAATAATCATAAATCAAACTTTCACTTTTTAATACTTGGTTGCAAATCCTTTGCGGTCAATTACAGCCTGAAGTCTGGAACACATAGACATCACCAGACGCTGGGTTTCATCCCTGGTGATGCTCTGCCCGACCTCTACTGAAACTGTCTTCAGTTCCTGCTTGTTCTTGGGGCATTTTCCCTTCAGTTTTGTCTTCAGCAAGTGAAATGCATGCTCAATCAGATTCAGGTCAGGTGATTGACTTGGCTATTGCAAAACATTCCACTTCTTTCCCTTAAAAAACTCTTTGGTTGCTTTTGCAGTATGCTTTGGGTCATTGTCCATCTGCACTGGGAACCACCGTCCAATGAGTTCTGAAGCATTTGGCTGAATATGAGCAGATAATATTGCCAGAAATCCTGCTGCTTTTGTCAGCAGTCACATCATCAATAAATACAAGAGAACCAGTTCCATTGGTGGCCGTACATTCCCACGCCATGACAATACCACCACCATGCTTCACTGATGAGGTGGTATGCTTAGGATCATAAGCAGTTCCTTTCCTTCTCCATACTCTTCCGTTCCCATCACTCTGGTACAAGTTGATCTTGGTCTTATCTGTCCATAGGATGTTGTTCCAGAACTGTGAAGGCTTTTTTAGATGTCGTTTGGCAAACTCTAATTTGTCCTTCCTGATTTGAGGCTCACCAATGGTTTACATCTTGTGGTGAACCCTCTGTATTTACTCTGGTGAAGTCTTCTCTTGATTGTTAACTTTGACACACATACACACATACACTGTTTGCGAACGGCGAACGTGAATTTTCGCAAATGTTCGCGAACTGGCGAACAGGGCGAACCGCCATAGACTTCAATAGGCAGGCGTTTTTTAAAACCCACAGGGACTCTTTCTGGCCACAATAGTGATGGAAAAGTTGTTTCAAGGGGACTAACACCTGGACTGTGGCATGCCGGAGGGGGATCCATGGCAAAACTCCGATGGAAAATTACGTAGTTGACGCAGAGTTGGGTTTTAATCCATAAAGGGGCATAAATCACCTAACATTCCTAAATTGTTTGGAATAACGTGCTTTAAAACATCAGGTATGATGTTGTATCGATCAGGTAGTGTAAGTTATACGCCCGCTTCACAGTGACAGACCAAACCCCCCATTTAACGCACCGCAAACAGTCCATTTGCACAAGGATGGATACCAAGCTAGCCATGTCCCGTTCCTTGTCCTCACTGATGTCATTGAAGGTCTCTTCCTCCACCAAGCCACGTACAACACCAAGGGTCCCGGAAAGGTGACAACAAGCCCCCTGGGACGCCTGCTGTGGTTGGTCTTCCACCTCCTCAAAGCCACCTTCCTCCTCTGACTCCTCTTCTTCAGACTCCTCTCTCTGCGTTGCCTCTCTCTGCGTTATTATAAGGTGTGTTAAGTAGTACTATTCCTATCAGTTTAATATCTGTTATGTCCCCTATCAGGGGACGTGTATATGGCATTGATTTTAGGAACGGGGAGATGGAAAAAGATGCTTGGTCGGTCCTCCTACTTCAAATTTGGGGCACTGCGTGTGCAATCTAATAAGCCGCCAGATAGTTGTGGTGTGTTATGTTGTTCTATTCTTATCAGTTTAATCCCTGTTACGTCCCCTATCAGGGGACGTGTATATGGCATTGATTTTAGGAACCGGGAGATGAAAAAAGATGCTTGGTCGGTCCTCCTACTTCAAATTTGGGGCACTGCGCGTGCAATCTAATGTGCCGCCAGATAGTTGTGGTGTGTTATGTTGTTCTATTCTTATCAGTTTAATCCCTGTTACGTCCCCTATCAAGGGGCATGTATATGGCATCGATTTTGGGAACAGGGAGATGGAAAAAGATGCTTGGTCGGTCCTCCTACTTCAAATTTGGGGCACTGCGCTTGCAATCTAATGTGCCACCAGATAGTTGTGGTGTGTTAAGTAGTTCTATTCTTATCAGTTTAATCCCTGTTACGTCCCCTATCAGCTTTCAGGCAAGTCAACCCCAAGACGGCGTGACACTGCCGTATCCGGGATGTGGAATAGCCCCTGGGGAGCTGGGGGGGTGCCGTTGATGTGGAGCAAGACGCAGCAGCAGAAGAGGACTCAGCCGAGGAGATTATGGAAGAGGATGGAGTAGGAGGAGTAGAGGAGGTGGCAGCAGGCCTGCCTGCAAGTCGTGGCGGTGTCACCAACCGCTCTGCAGAGCCACGCATTCCATTCTTGGCAGCAGTCAGAAGGTTTACCCAATGCGCAGTGTAGGTGATATACCTGCCCTGACCCCAACACTGTGTGCCAGACATGCCATTACTTCCTTTTGCACAATCAAGTACAGGTTGGGGATTGCCTTTTGTGCAAAGAAATTTCGGCCGGGTACTTTCCACTGCGGTGTCCCAATAGCTACAAATTTTTGGAACGCCTCAGACTCCATCAGCTTGTATGGTAAAAGCTGGCGGGCTAAGAGTTCAGACAAGTCAGCTGTCAGACGCCGGGCAAGGGGGTGACTTTGTGACATTGGCTACTTACGCTCAAACATGTCCTTGACAGACACCTGACTGTGGGCAGATGAGCAGGAACTGCTCAAGGCGAGAGACGGAGTGGCGGATGGTTGAGAGGGGGCAAGGAGGACAGCAGTGGTTGACGTGGCTGAAGATGCGGGACCAGGAGGAGGATGGCGTCTTTGAGTTTGTGTGCTGCTTGTACTCATGTGTTGATCCCATAGGCGTTTGTGATGTGCGATCATGTGCCTTTGCAAAGCAGTTGTACCTAGGTGGGTGTTGGACTTCTCACGACTCAGTTTCTTTTGGCACAGGTTGCAAATGGCATCGCTGTTGTCAGAGGCAGACACACAAAAAAAATGCCACACTGCTGAGTTTTGCAATGACGGCATTCTGGTGGTGGCAACAGCATGCGTTGATTGGCGTGCTGTCTGGCGGACCCCGGGTGCCGATGCATGCTGTCTGACTGTGCCACTAGCTCCTTGCGACGACCTCCCCCTGCTTCCAACTTGTCTCCTCCTCCTCTCTGTTTCCCCATCAGAACTTTCCCCCTGTTCTTCTTCTCTTCGAGCGGGCACCCATGTGACATCCACGGACACATCGTCATCATCAACCGCTGCACTTGTATCTGACAACTCATCAAAGGAAGCCTCATCATCATCACACCGTACGTCCATGTGTGTAATGCTGCCTGACTGAGACATATCCCTGTTATCTACATCCTCTGGCAATAATGGTTGCGCATCACTCATTTCTTCCAACTGATGTGTAAATAACTCCTCTGACAGATCAAGTGAAGCGGCTGTGGTGCTAGTGTTGGTGGTGGCAGCAGGCGGGCGAGTGGTAACTTGAGAGGTGCCCGAAGCTAAGCAGGAGGAGGATGGTGCGTCAAGGTTCCGAGCGGAATCTGTAGAAGATTGGGTGTCCTGTGTAAGCCAGTCAACTATGTCCTCAGAACTTTTCGAGTTCAGGGTACGTGGCCTCTGAACACTGGGCATTATTCTAGGGCCAAAGAGAATCACAGCACCACGACTACGACGGCCCCTGCGGGGTGGCCTGCCTCTGTCTGTCATTTTTTTTTAGATTAGTTAACTTGTACTATGAGTGCAAGCTACTGTGACACCAGATATGAGTGGCACTGTGCACTGGCAGAAGTTGGCAGAGTAGACGCTGTAGGCCTGGCTGACACACACGCTTGTAGACAACTAACTGCTATTCAATCTATTACAGTCAAAATTGTATTTTTTTTTTATGTGCACTACTGTTACACCAGATATGAGTTGCACTTGTGTGACACTGTGCCCTTGCAGGCCCTGAAACGCACACTTGTGGAGGAAAATGACAGCTATTATTTCAGTCCAAAAAGTGTTGTTTTTTTTAAAATGCAAGCTATTGTGACACCAGATATGAGTGGTGGCACTGGGCACAGTATACGCTGTGAGCCTGACACACACGCTGGCAGGCAACTGCAATTAGATTACACAGGAAAAAAAAAAAAAAGCAGACTGATGTTCTAGCCCTAAAAAGGGCTATTTTGGGGTTCTGTCCTTACAGCAGAGATCAGATGAGTCTTTCAGGACTGTAGTGGACACTGAATACACTAGCCTAGCTATCAATTTCCCTATTAAATCAGCAGCAGCTACACTGTCCCTCCTCTTACTAAGAATGCAGCTTCCGAATTAATCTAAAATGGATGCTGTTCAGGAGGTGGGAGGGTCTGCTGCTGATTGGCTGGAATGTGTCTGCTGACTGTGAGGTACAGGGTCAAAGTTTACTCAATGATGACGAATAGGGGGCGGACCAAACATCGCATATGTTCGCCCGCCACGTTGAACGTGAACAAGCTATGTTCGCTGGGAACTATTCGCCGGCGAACTATTCGGGACATCTCTAATCTTAGGTCCAATTTTACCATCATCTTCTTCAACACCTCATCCTGCCACCTCCAATACTGTGCCCACTGTGCTCCCAATACTATACTGCAGAAATAGTCCACATGAAAATACTAGTACCACACAGATAGTGCCCCCAATACTGTGCCCCCTGTGCTCCCCAATACTATACTACAGAAACAGTCCCCCTGAAAATACTAAAAGACAATACAGAAGGACTGCATCCCCTGTGTGTGAACAGTTTTTTGGAGAGTGTCCCAGGAAGTAAAAAAAAAACTATAAAAAAACAAAAATAAAAATCAATTCAAATACAATTGTATTACCACCTATAACAAGGCTCATAACGAAATAAAAAATATTACCAAAGAAACCAAATATCTCATACAGAAATAGCATAACCTTAAAAATCATCTTGGCACAGAGTATGGTGAATTATAAAAAAAAAAAAAAAAAAAGATGCATGCCCATTAGGGTTGAGCGAGCCCGAACTGTAAAGTTTAGGGTTTTTTGTACCCGGACCCGAACCCGAACATTTTCGTAACAGTTTGGGTTTGAGTTCGGAGTTCGCCGATTTAATGGCGCTTGTTGAAGGGCTGCAGGCCAGCCAATCAACAAGCGTTTAACTCGTGTGCCCTTAGAAGCCATCACAATGGCATGGCTGTGACTGTCCAAGTGCAGCATGTGACCCAGCCTCTCTATAAGCTGGAGTCACGTAGCGTCACGTAGGAAAGACTCTGATATCTGCACTTGGTGTGAAGTCAGCGATCTACTGCGTTTTTTTGTTTTGGGGGTGCATGCAACATTTTTGTACCCTGCCCTGAGCCCAGTGAGACGGAAAAAAAAGTTTTCATTTGTCTGTTAGTTAGGTGGGTGTCGGCGGCCATTTTGTGCAACAGCAGTGCACCAGCACTGCATCTGTGCCAGGGACAATCATTTAATTCTGTTCTTGTAGTTCAGTGGCCAACATATACCCATTTTTAAAGTGAACCTGCACTGCATATGTGCCAGGGGAAGGGAAAATAATACCGTCTGTGAGTTCAGGGACCCTGGGGGTGACATTTTTTTCTGTAAAGTACCCCAGTGCTGCATTTCTGAGAGTGAAATATAATCAGTTAAATCCACCTGTTCCATTGTGGGGTGACATATTAAATTTTTTTGTTGTAAAGTACCTCTGAGGCCTGCACTGCATATGTGACAGGCAGGCACATAAATTCAACAAATCCATCTGTTCCACTGTAGGGGTAAAATATCCACCATTTTTTATGTAAAAAACACCTGTACTTAATTTGTGAGATTGAAATATAATCTCAGTTAAATCCATCAGTTTCATTTATGGTTAAAGAAACCCTTTTTTGGGGGCAATAAAGTACCTTTTTGCCCTGTACTGCATTTCTGACAGTCTAATAAAAGCGCCAAATACTGCAGTTATATTTTTTGCTGAAAAATTGCAATTTTTGTTACTATAAAGTACATTTGCGGGTTACGCTGCGTTCCTGTTTGTCAAATAAAACAATTAAATTCCGCTGTTACATTTTTGGACTTCAAATTCCCATTTTTGGGTTTAACCACCTCAGCTTCCCTAGCTTAATCCCCCTTAATGACCAGACCACTTTTTACAATTCTGCACTACACTACTTTCACGGTTTATTGCTCATACAACTTACCACCCAAATTAATTTTACCTCCTTTTCTTCTCACTAATAGAGCTTTCATTTGGTGGTATTTCATTGCTGCTGACATATTTACTTTTTTTGTTATTAATAGAGTTGAGCGAACACCTGGATGTTCGGGTTCGAGAAGTTCAGCCGAACTTCCCGGAAATGTTCGGGTTCGGGATCCGAACCCGACCCGAACTTCGTCCCGAACCCGAACCCCATTGAAGTCAATGGGGACCCGAACTTTTCGGCACTAAAAAGGCTGTAAAACAGCCCAGGAAATGGCTAGAGGGCTGCAAAAGGCAGCAAAATGTAGTTAAATCCCCTGCAAACAAATGTGGATAGGGAAATTAATAAAAATAAAATAAATAAAAATGAACCAATATCAATTGGAGAGAGGTCCCATAGCAGAGAATCAGGCTTCATGTCAGCAGAGAATCAGTCTTCATGTCATAGCAGAGAATTAGGCTTCACGTCAGCCAAAACTGGAACAGTCCATTGTCATAAATTTAGGCTCCGGCACCCAGACAGAGGAGAGAGGTCCCATAACAGAGAATCAGGCTTCATGTCAGCAGAGAATCAGTCTTCATGTCATAGCAGAGAATCAGGCTTCACGTCAGCCAAAACTGGAACAGTCCATTGTCATATATTTAGGCCCCGGCACCCAGACAGAGGAGAGAGGTCCCATAACAGAGATTCAGGCTTCATGTCAGCAGAGAATCAGTCTTCATGTCATAGCAGAGAATCAGGCTTCACGTCAGCCAAAACTGGAACAGTCCATTGTCATATATTTAGGCCCCGGCACCCAGACAGAGGAGAGAGGTCCCATAGCAGAGATTCAGGCTTCAAGTCATAGCAGAGAATCATGCTTCACGTCACCCAAAACTGGAACAGTCCATTGTCAGATATTTAGGCCCTGGCACCCAGACAGAGGAGAGATGTCCCATAGCAGAGATTCAGGCTTCATGTCATAGCAGAGAATCATGCTTCACGTCACCTAACACTGGAACAGGCCACTGTCAGATATTTTTAGGCCCCGGCACCCAGACAGAGGAGAGGTTCATTAAACTTTGGGTTGCCCCGCAATATAATGGTAAAATAAAAATAAAAATAGGATTGAATGAGGAAGTGCCCTGGAGTAGAATAATATATGGTGAAGGGGAGGTAGTTAATGTCTAATCTGCACAAGGGATGGACAGGTCCTATGGGATCCATGCCTGATTCATTTTTATGAACGTCAGCTTGTCCACATTGGCTGTAGACAGGCGGCTGCGTTTGTCTGTAATGACGCCCCCTGCCGTGCTGAATACACGTTCAGACAAAACGCTGGCCGCCGGGCAGGCCAGCACCTCCAAGTCATAAAAGGCTAGCTCTGGCCACGTGGACAATTTGGAGACCCAGAAGTTGAATGGGGCCGAACCATCAGTCAGTACGTGAAGGGGTGTGCACACGTACTGTTCCACCATGTTAGTGAAATGTTGCCTCCTGCTAACACGTTCCCTATCAGGTGGTGGTGCAGTTAGCTGTGGCGTGTTGACAAAGCTTTTCCACATCTCTGCCATGCTAACCCTGCCCTCAGAGGAGCTGGCTGTGACACAGCTGCGTTGGCGACCTCTTGCTCCTCCTCTGCCTTCGCCTTGGGCTTCCACTTGTTCCCGTGTGACATTTGGGAATGCTCTCAGTAGCGCGTCTACCAACGTGCGCTTGTACTCGCGTATCTTCCTATCACGCTCCAGTGCAGGAAGCAAGGTGGGCACATTGTCTTTGTACCGGGGATCCAGCAGGGTGGCAACCCAGTAGTCCGCACACGTTAAAATTTGGGCAACTCTGCTGTCGTTGCGCAGGCACTGCAGCATGTAGTCGCTCATGTGTGCCAGGCTGCCAGGTAAGGACAAGCTGTCCTCTGTGGGAGGCGTATCGTCATCGTCCTGCGTTTCCCCCCAGCCACGCACCAGTGATGAGCCCGAGCTGCGTTGGGTGCCACCCCGCTGTGAACATGCTTCATCCTCATCCTCCTCCACCTCCTCCTCGTCCTCCAGTAGTGGGCCCTGTCTGGCCACATTTGTACCTGGCCTCTGGTGTTGCAAAAAACCTCCCTCTGAGTCACTTCGAAGAGACTGGCCTGAAAGTGTTAAAAATGACCCCTCTTCCTCCTCCTCCTCCTCCTGGGCCACCTCCTCTTCCATCATCGTCCTAAGTGTTTTCTCAAGGAGACATAGAAGTGGTATTGTAACGCTGATAACGGCGTCATCGCCACTGGCCATGTTGGTGGAGTACTCGAAACAGCGCAACAGGGCACACAGGTCTCGCATGGAGGCCCAGTCATTGGTGGTGAAGTGGTGCTGTTCCGCAGTGCGACTGACCCGTGCGTGCTGCAGCTGAAACTCCACTATGGCCTGCTGCTGCTCGCACAGTCTGTCCAGCATGTGCAAGGTGGAGTTCCACCTGGTGGGCACGTCGCATATGAGGCGGTGAGCGGGAAGGCCAAAGTTACGCTGTAGCGCAGACAGGCGAACAGCAGCAGGATGTGAACGCCGGAAGCGCGCACAGACGGCCCGCACTTTATGCAGCACCTCTGACATGTCGGGGTAGTTGTGAATGAACTTCTGCACCACCAAATTCAGCACATGCGCCAGGCAAGGGATGTGCGTCAAACCGGCTAGTCCCAGAGCTGCAACGAGATTTCGCCCATTATCGCACACCACCAGGCCGGGCTTGAGGCTCACCGGCAGCAACCACTCGTCGATCTGTTGTTCTATACCCCGCCACAACTCCTGTGCGGTGTGGGGCCTGTCCCCCAAACATATGAGTTTCAGAATGGCCTGCTGACGTTTACCCCAGGCTGTGCTGAAGTTGGTGGTGAAGGTGTATGGCTGACTGAATGAGCAGGTGGGAGAAGAGGAGGACGAAGCCGAGTAGGAGGAGGAGGCAACAGGAG